>NC_044304.2:121240318-121550794 GCF_007474595.2 Lynx canadensis
AGCAGGGGAGAGGGGGCAGAGGGAGGGAGATAAAACAGGCTCCACACTCAATGCAGAGCCTGACAAAGAAGGGCTTGATCCCTCGATCCTGGGATCATGACCTGAGCCAAAATCAAGGGTCGGGTGCTTAACTGGCTGAGCCAACCAGATGCTCCAAATTACTGTAAATTTTGCTGACCAAAACAATGCATATTTATTATCTCACGGTTTCTATAGGTCAGGAATCTGGGTTCAATTTAGCGTGGTTCTTTTGCAAGACTGTAATAACGGTATGCTAGGACTGGGTTGTTTTTTCAAGACTCGACTGGGATAGCATCTACTTTCAAGCCCCCTCTGGTTGGTAAAATTGATTTCCTCATGGTTGCTAAGCTCATGGCAGCTTGCTTCTTCAAAGCCAGCAAAGGAGAAAGTCTAGCAAGATGAACTGATGCTATACTCTTACATAAATCCGTGCGTGTAATCACACACAGCCCGTTGCTTTACTGCTTCCACTGGTTAGAAGTCATAGGCCCTGCTCAGACTCAAGGGGAGGGAATGACAGGTGTAAATTTCAGAAGGCAGAGATCATATGTGACCATCGTAAAGTGTAACCACCTTTGGTTATAGACTTCGTTTGGCCAGTTAAAGATGGAACTGTTCTAACTTTATTTTTAAATTCATTTTTTATTTACTTTAGAAAAGTTGTAATAATGAATGTGGTAAATGTTGCTTTAGTAAACATAATTTTTTTTCTTTTTTCTTTTTAAGGGCTGGCATTGTAGTTGTCAGGGGTACAAACCTGGCCTCTCTTGTGCTTGCTCAGGTCCCAGTTGAATTTGAGATTATTATATACTGTAACAAGTGCCATAATAAGACTATTACAAAATGCTTTGTAAGGTATTTTGTCTCAGGTAAGGAATACTTCACAGAGGAAGGTAACACCTGAACTGTATTTTGAAAGGTTTAGAAGTTGTATGCAGGGGAGATGCTATAGACTAAAGAATCCACAAAAGCCTTGGATTTTGATAGGGTACACTGAAAGGTTTGGATTGTAGTGTGTAAGGAGGACTGATAAGAGCATGAAACTGGAAAACTCGGTTTGGACCATTTGTTGAAGGATTTTATAGTGCTGTGCCTTTGTTTTACCGAACCAACCAAGTTTTAAAGTAGCAACACTCCTATCATAGTTGATATGGATGGCAACCTTCCTGAGTACTGCAGTGTGCAGTCTGTGACACTGTTTATGACATTGCTAATCATGATTAAGTTGGTTGTTAGGAGGGGAGAGGTAGCAGGAAGATAAGCTAGGAGGGCTCTTGCTTTAAATTTTTTTTATTTCAGAGAGCGCGTGAACAGGCAAGGGGGTGGGGGGGAGAGAGAGAATCTTAAGCAGCCTCCTCACTCAGCTCAGAGCCCAACCCAGGACTCCATCTCACTACCTGGGATCATGACCTGAGCTGAAATCAAGAGTCGAAAGTTCAACTGAGCCACCCACGTGCCCCAGGCTAGGACTCTTTTAGACTATAATTGGTGGAAGATGCCTAAATTGAAATTATGGCATTGGTGAAGGAGAGGAAAAGTTGGATTTGATTAAGATTTCTAAGGTAGAACCAATAGGATTGAGAGCCTGGATGCATAGTGATGTCATTAACCAATATTAAAAAAGGAAAGAAGAAATTTTAGGAAATGATTAGCTCTTTTAGGCCTGCTTAAATTTTGCATGGTTATAGGAGTTCCATTTAGAAGTATCCTTTAAGCAGTTGGAACGTCACTAATGTAGAACATTACAAAAACTTGAGAAATAATCAGCAGATTGTAAGTGAAGCCAAAAAATGGACAAAATTACTATGGGATGAATATAAATTGAGGAGCAAGCATGGAGGCCTGGGGAACAAGAATTTTAAGAGACAAGCAGAGTAGGAGAACAGCCATTAGAATTGAACCCAAGGAAAAGAAGTTGATTGAAATATTTTTTTATTATAAAAATAATATGATTAGAAAAAATCAGAAAATACTGAAAAACACACAAAAGAAATAGCAAATCACTTGTAATCTTGCCACCAGAAATAACTAGAAGAAAATGTCGATGTCTACTTTTTCATATACATGTTTTTGGAACATTCATTCTATACTTTTCATTTTAAACTTTTCTCATGTTCTAATGTAAGATTGTAAGGCTACACATTTCCCTCTGAGAGTTGCTTTAGGTGAATCCCGCAAATTGTGAAGTGGTTTTACCTTGGAGTTAAAAATATTGCTTAATTTCTCTTGTGATTTCTTCTTTGATATATGGGTTTGATATTCTTTGATAACACCCTGTTTCCACTTCATCAGTTTCTTCCATCACTTTGAATTTTTTATAACGTGGTTTTTAATGACTGCTCAGGGTTCCAAAATTCAATCCATAAACATTTAATGAGAACCTATTTTGCCATTCACTGTCCTAGGGATACAGAAGTGAAGAAATAAAACACATGTCCCTGCTTTCAGGTACCTTATTTTCTACTCTAGGGAGACAGTAAACAAGTAAAAACATAGTGTGTCAGAGGGTGTTGAATGCAATGGGGAAAAATGGAGTGGGAAGGTGGATAGAGATTGTGGGGTGGAGGCTTGCCCCTGTTTTAAATAATGTTTTGGAGATCACCTCACTGACAAGGTTGACATTCAAACCAAGGGGAGGGAGCAAGCCATGAAGGATCTCTAGGAGAAAAGCATACCCAGGCAGAAGGAACAATTTCTAGAAAGGCCCTGAGAAATGAATGTACCTGATGTGTCCTGGGAACAGCTGTGAAACCAGTATATTTGGAGTGCAGAGGGTTGTAGGTGAGAGCAGAGAGGGGTTGGGTAGGACAGAATCCTAAAATGTCTTGTAACCACTGACCTGGTGTTTTGACTTTTGTTTTAGGGAGAGATGGGGAGGCATTTGAGAGTTTTTTGAGCAGAAGATTGACATAACTGGACTTGGGCTTAAAAAATTTTTTTTTATGTTTATTTTTGAGAGCGAGGACACACGCACGCACAGGGGAGAGGCAAAGAGAGAGGGAGACAGAATCTCAAGCAGGCTCTGCGCTAACAGCAGCAAGAGTGACACAGGGCTTGAACTCAAACCATGAGATCATGACCTGAGCTGAAGTCAGATGCCTAAGCCTAACTGACTGGGTCCCCCAGTGCCCCCCCCCTCCTCATACTTGGGCTTTAGAGGATTACTCCGGCCACGATGTGAGAGTGGATGCTGGAGGGCAAGACTCAGGTAAGGAGTTAAAAAAATCAGGGCAGCAGATAACAGTGGCTTGGGCCAGGGTGGTAGCGCTGGAGGCGGTGTGGACTGGCCAGATTCTTGATGTCCTTCCTGTTCTTACCAACCAGATATGCGAAGGAGGGAGAGTGAGAGAGGAGCTGGGGTTTTATACAGTTTGTTTGCAGTGGGCGCTTTCACCGTGTACTATTGCTGTCAGAACCCTGACTCACAAATGTTTTATGTTTCTCCAGTCACTTCTTAAAAATTTATCAGAGATGTGGCATTGTTTGAACCAAAGGTATGCATTTGTTCAAGGCATTTGATGTTTATTGCTGAATTGCCCTTTGGAAAGGGCTGCTTCTTCAAGCAAGGTATAATTTCAGGACTATCTGATTTTTTTTTTTTTTTCTCCCCATGAAAACTCCAGTGAGGTTTTTTAATACTTAAAGTGGATTTTGAGTAATGTCTGTCAGTCATTATTGTGTTCAGTGCCCGTTTTTTAATAATAAATTTAGTGTATCAAAAAAGAATAAGTACATTCCATCATTTGAATTTAATGAATTCTGACATCTTGTATATCCTAATTTTTGTTTGAATTCTGATTAGTCTGTGATAATGTGTCAATTCTATTTGTATACATATGAGCTGAGAAAAATAAACCATATACTGTGCATAGTGAGTTATTACATGTAATTCATTTCAAAGAACCAGCTTTTGGTTTGAATAAATTTTACCACTTTTATTATTGATTTAAAAAAAAAAAATTTTTTTTTAACGTTTATTTATTTTTGAGACAGAGAGACAGAGCATGAATGGGGGAGGGTCAGAGAGAGGGAGACACAGAATCCAAAACAGGCTCCAGGCTCTGAGCTGTCAGCATAGAGCCTGATGCGGGGCTCGAACCCATGGACCATGAGATCATGACCTGAGCCGAAATTGGAAGCCCAACCGACTGAGCCACCCAGGCGCCCCTATTATTGATTTTTAAATTTCATTAGTATTCTTTTTTTTCTCATTTTGTAAAGTTAATTTTGCTCTTTCTCCTAGCTTTTCTTAAATTTTATTTTATTTTTTTAATTTGTTTAATGGGGCACCTGGGTGGCGCAGTCGGTTAAGCGTCCGACTTCAGCCAGGTCACGATCTCGCGGTCCGTGAGTTCGAGCCCCGCGTCGGGCTCTGGGCTGATGGCTCAGAGCCTGTTTCCGATTCTGTGTCTCCCTCTCTCTCTGCCCCTCCCCCGTTCATGCTCTGTCTCTCTCTGTCCCAAAAATAAATAAACGTTGGAAAAAAAAAAAAGATCTTTAAAAATTTGTTTAATGTTTTATTATTTTTGAGAGACAGAATGCTAGTGGGGGAGGGGCAGAGAGAGAGGGAGACACAGAATCTGAAACAGGCTCCAGGCTCCGAGCTGTCAGCAGAGAGCCCTATGCGGGGCTCAAACTCACAAGCTGTGAGATTATGACCTGAGCTGAAGTCAGATAGATGCTTAACCAACTGAGCCACCCAGGCACCCCTAATTTTTTTTTAAGCTCTACACCCAGTGTAGAATTCACGACCTTGAGATCAAGGGTTGCGTGCTCTACCGGAGCCAGCCAAGTTTCTTAGTTCATTTTATTTTTCATTTGTTCTTTTTTTAATGATAAAAACAGTAAGGCAATGATTACCCCCTTGGTACATATAAGTAGTCACTTCCCATAGCTTTAGATACTTAGTATTTTCACTGTCATTAAATGAACTCCCTTGAGAAATAATTTTGTTCACTACATTTATTTATTAGTTTTTAAGTTTATTTATCTTGAGAAGGAGTATGCATGGGATAATGGCACAGAGAGGGAGAGAGAGAATCCCAAGCAGGTTCTGTGCTGTCAGCGCAGAGCCTGATGCAGATTCAATCTCATGAACGATGAGATCGTGACCTGAGCCAAAATCCAAGAGTTGGTCGCTTAACTGACTGAGCCACCCAGGTGCCCTTTGTTCACTACATTTAGATTTTTTTTTCTTTTAGCGAGGAGTTAAAGTGTGGCTTTAACGTGTTTTGGTGGGAAATTTACTGTTGTTCTTACTGCCCTTTTGTTATTTCTAGTGTTCCCTAGAAGTGTTGCATTGTGGTCATAGAGTCTTAAGACTTTTTCAGTGGCAAATGATAGAAACATAATGCAAAATAGCATTAAGTGGGAAGACGATATTACATGTGTTGGAATGGTTCTGTGTTCATGCACTGCATATTTGGTAGGTCCTTTCAATCTGCTAACTCTGGTCTTTCATTTTGGGTAGTTTTTAAAAATTATTTCTGTGATTATTTCTTCCACCATTTTCTTTTCTCATTATTTCAGTGTTGGATATAGAGTGATCCTTTGCTTTATCTTTTTTATATCTTTTTGTTCTTTAGGGGGGATTTTCCCCCCAGCTTTTATCTTCTAACCCTTTAGTTGATTTTTGTCTGTTTCTGTAATCTTTTAAAATTTCCGAGAGTTTTTTGTGAATTTTTTCATACATTTTGTTTGTGTTTTGTTTGTGTGTATGCATATGCTTTTTTTACCCTCCCAATTACTCAGTTTCTTCCCAGTTGCTTTTTCTGTTTGACTTCAGTCTTTCATTGGGTTCTTTCTTCAAATGTTTGGTGATCGTTGGTTGGTTATTCACTCATTTTTAAAGCACTAAAAAGCTGATTGGAAGCTGTCTGAACACCTAGGGTTATCTGTGCCCTTTTTCTTAGGAGTTAAGAAATTCCTAAGAATTAGTGTCTTTTTCTCTTGAATTGGTCATATTTTCCAGAGTGGCTTCTCTCCCTCCCTCCCTCCCTCTCCCTCCCTCTCCCTCCCTCTCCCTCCCTCTCCCTCCCTCTCTCTCCCTCTCCTCTTCTCTCTCTCTCTCTCTCTCTCTCTCTCTCTCTCTCTCTCTCTCGCCTGGAGGATGCACTTTTTTATACCTCTATTCTAGGAGCAGAGGAGAAGAAAGTCGGGACTGTTAACACTCAGTGTGGTACTTTTCACTTAATTTTCATATTCGTTATCAGTAGGGACCTCTGCATGTCACTATTCCTGTTGTCCCCAAGTCCAGAAACTTTCCTCCCTCCAAATAACAAACCTCCAGTCTAATGCCAGGGTTGGGGTGGGAAAGCTGCCTAGTTGCTGCAAGTCAGGGAGGACAACTGGAAAGAGACTTGGAGTAACTCTCTTTTTAGTCCTTTTCTCGCGCCTGCCACTTCATATGGCTGCTGTAAATCTGATTGCTTTTCTGCTTTCCTAGTTCTGTGATGAAAGTTGCCACTGCTTTTCTTTCTGTAGTCTAACGATAACCCTTTTATCCCCTCTATCTTTTATAGGCTTATTTCCTTGAAAAAAATACATTCTTAAAGATTTTAGTAGGATGTTTGAACTGAGCAGAGGCTGATAAATATGTTCAGGCAATTGTCTTTAACTGGAAGTCCTCTTTTTTTTTTAATTGCCTAAGAAATATGAATCCATTTTTATGAAATTTTGATGGTTCAGATAAAATGAAAGTCACTTTCACTCCCCTGGTGATGCATTCACTCCCCAGATGTCACTATTATGATTGTTTTGTATGTGTACTTCCTAACTTTTTGGTAAATTGATTCACATACTTGGAGAAAAACGGTTTCATTTGTATGAAATTTTGTGATAGAGCTTATTGACAAGACCAGCGGGGGCGTACTATCTTCTGAAACCTGTTTTTTTCTCTTTAATGGGTTTAGGAACTTTTTATGTGGGAGGACATATGAGTGTAACTCTTCTGTAACTGCCTCATACTTACTATTCCATAATCTGCATATATACTGTAGTTTAACCCTTCTTCTGTCGGTAAGCATTTAGGACGTTTACACTTCACCAGTGTTGTAAAAAACACCTTTATGAATATGTGCACATGTATGGATCTTTCTCAGACATCAGCCCTCTGGAATTAATGTCAGACTCCAGGTTTAAGGGCACTGTCTGAAGACTGCCCTCACTTCAGATTCAGTTACCTTTTGGGGTTCCCAGGCCATCTGTACTTCTGATCAGCTGACTACAAATTTGGAGGAACTGGGGTGGCAGGGGAAGGTCCCATGACTGTTCAGGTTTGGGAATTCACTAGAGTAACTCATGGTACTCAGGAAAATGCTATACATGGGACTATAGTTTTATTATAAAGGATATAAAGTAGGAGCAGCCAAATGAAGAGACACGGTGTGAGGTCTGGGAGGATCGTGAACACAGTGCTTTCCTGCTTTCTCCTTACCCTCCTACCACAACTGTGTGTTCACAAACTAGAAAGCTCCCCCAAACCAGGTGTCCCTTTTTATTTGGGTTTTATTACGTAGGTATGGTTGGTTAAATATTGGCCATATGATTAGCTTAATCTCTGACCCTCTTTCCTCCCTAGAGGTTGCCTGGCTCATTGCCCCTCACGCCTTCACTCCCAGGGTTGGTCTTTCTGGTGACTAGCCCCCATTCTGAATTGTCTCAGTAGCATGAAGTCACATGTCACCGAGGGGGCTTGTGAATAGTGAAGACATTCTTATCACTTGGGAAATTCCAAGAGTTTCAGAAGCTCTGTGCCAGGAACCTAGGAACAAAGACCAGACAGACACCTAGAAGTAGAATTTTCTGATTGAATGGTATACACACTCTAATTTTTAATAAATATTGAAACTCCCTCTCAGAGGCATTAGTAATCTGCTTTGTACCATATATGACAATACTAAATTTTCCATAGCTTTTCTGGTATTAGATGCTATTTTTCCTTCATTTCACTTGATGAAAACTTTTGATGTGCATTTCCTGATTGCTAGTGAAAATGAGCATTTTTCCATATATTATTAGCCACGTATATTTCTTTTTTGAATTGCCTACTCATTGACTTTGTTCATTTTTCTGTTATGTTGTCATCTATTTTATTTATATTGATTTGTAGTTCATTATATATTCTACAAATTAGTTTTGGGTTGTTTATATGTTTTAAATATTTCCTCTCAGGTTATTGACTTAAATTTTTATGAATTAGATTTATTGTGTCAATTCTAATGGCACAGGGTTATGAATTTAAATTATTAAAATGCTAAGCTCTCGTTTCCTATAAGTGAAGAAGAAAGGGCCTTTAGTAATGGCAAGATTTTGGGGAGTGATTTTTAGCTATCTTAGATATATTAGAGCTAGTTTCATAGGGATTTAAATTATATAGGCCCCCATTTGTGTCTGTCCCATTATTTGGGAACATTTAAACTCTTTAAAAGTAATGAAGAATGGAAAGAAGAGGGAGAATATGTATTGTGGCAGTATGATGAGAGAAGTCCAAAGGTAATAACTAATTTTTTAAAAATTGTGTGAATGGTATTTATCCAGATCATTCCTCTTCTGTTTTATTAAAGGTGATGTAAAATTGACCATAACTCTAAGTGACATAATTCTATAAATATTATATTGTCTATTCTAATAATTTATTATATGTATAGTATCCTTATAAATTGCTATGTGATGTGTTCTTTATGGAATGAGAAGTATGTAGTAGAAGACTTAGTTCTTTTAAAATTTTACCATTGAGGGGCGCCTGGGTGGTTCAGTGGGTTGGGCTTCTGACTTCCGCTCAGGTCATGATGTCATGGTTCATGAGTTCAAGCCCTGTGTTGGGCTTTGTGATGACAGTGTGGCACCTGCTTGGGATTTCCCCTCCCTCCCTCCCTCTCTCTTCCCCCCCCTCCCTCTCTCTTCCCCCCCCTCCCTCTCTCTTCCCCCCCCTCCCTCTCTCTTCCCCCCCTCCCTCTCTCTTCCCCCCTCCCTCTCTCTTCCCCCTCCCTCTCTCTTCCCCCTCCCTCTCTCTTCCCCCTCCCTCTCTCTTCCCCCTCCCTCTCTCTTCCCCCTCCCTCTCATCTTCCCCCTCCCTCTCTCTTCCCCTCCCTCTCTCTTCCCCCTCCCTCTCTCTTCCCCCTCCCTCTCTCTTCCCCCTCCCTCTCTCTTCCCCCTCCCTCTCTCTCCCCCTCCCTCTCTCTTCCCCCTCCCTCTCTCTTCCCCCTCCCTCTCTCTTCCCCCTCCTCTCTCTTCCCCCCTCCCTCTCTCTTCCCCCCTCCCTCTCTCTTCCCCCCTCCCTCTCTCTTCCCCCCTCCCTCTCTCTTCTTCCCCCCTCCCTCTCTCTTCCCCCCTCCCTCTCTCTTCCCCCCTCCCTCTCTCTTCCCCCCTCCCTCTCTCTTCCCCCCTCCCTCTCTCTTCCCCCCTCCTCTCCCCCCCTCCGTCTCTCTTCCCCCTCCTTCTCTCTTCCCCCCTCCCTCTCTCTTCCGCCCCTCCGCTCTCTCTTCCCCCCTCCCTCTCTCTTCCCCCCGCCCTCTCTCTTCCCACCCTCCCTCTCTCCTTCCCCCTCCCTCTCTCTTCCCCCCTCCCTCTCTCTTCCCCCCTCCCTCTCTTCCCCCTCCCTCTCTCTCCCCCTCCGCTCTTCGGCTCCCCTCCTCTCTCTTCCCCCGCCTCTCTCATTCCCCCCTCCCGCTCTCTGCCCCCCGGTCCCGCTCGGTCTTCCCCCCGACCCTCTCTCGTTTCCCCCCTCCCTCTCTGCTTCCCCCCCTCCCTCGCATCTTCCCCCCTCCTCGCTCTTCCCCCCCTCCCTCTCTCTTCCCCCCCTCCCTCTCTCTTCCCCCCCCTCCCTCTCTCTTCCCCCCCTCCCTCTCTCTTTCCCCCTCCCTCGGTCCTCTCGCTCACCCTGCCCTCTCTCCCCCCTCCCTTCTCGTCGTCTCCCAGCGCTCGTCTCCTTCTCTCTCTCTCCCTCTCTGTCTCCCCCTCTTTCCCCCTCTCTCTCCCTCTCCCCCCCCCCGCACTTTCTCTCCCTGAGTGAATAAACTTTTAAAAAATGTGTTTTTTTTTTTTTTTGTTTTGTTTTCAACGTTTATTTATTTTTGGGATAGAGAGAGAGCATGAATGGGGGAGGGGCAGAGAGAGAGGGAGACACAGAATCCGAAACAGGCTCCAGGCTCTGAGCCATCAGCCCAGAGCCCCACGCGGGGCTCGAACTCACGGACCGCGAGATCGTGACCTGGCTGAAGTCGGACGCTTAACCGACTGCGCCACCCAGGCGCCCCTAAAAAATGTGTTTTAATTTTACCGTTGAAGGCACACCTGGCTGGCTTAGTAGAGCATGCAACTGTTTAAAAAATTTTTTTTAGTGTTTATTTATTTTTGAGAGAGACAGAAACAGAGGATGAGCAGGGGAGGGGCAGAGAGGGAGATACAAAATCCAAAGCAGGCTCCAGGTTCTGAGCTGTCAGCATAGAACCCAACTAGGGACTTGAATCCTTGAACCAAGAGATCCTGACCTGAGCTGAAGTTGTATATTCAACTGACTGAGCCACCCAGGAGCCCCGGGCATGCACCTTTTGATCTTGGGGTCATGAGTTGAAGCCCCATGTTGGGTGCAGAGCTAACTTTATTTATTTATTTATTTACCATTGAAGAGATTTCTTAGAAATTTAAATGATTTTTTTGACTTAAAACTTTCAGGAATACATAGTTCAATAAATATCAACGAAGCCTTGTTTATAGAACTCTTAATTGTATATGTATATACAACATATTGAATATAGCTTTATATCCCAGCATGAGGGTTACCTTGTTAATATTGATCTTGTGTAATAATATTTACTAGCTCACATCTGTAGACATTTTATAGTTGATAAAAACATATTTACATATACTCTGTTTTTTGGGGGGTAGGAGGCTTTATTTCATTGGAGGGGCAGGAGGGAGAACCTGGACACAGGCAGCACGTGGGGTGGGGGTCAGGGGATACCCTCTATATTTTCAAGTAAATTATATAAGCATCTTTGTAAGATGCAGAGAACATAGTTTCCCTGTTTCATAAATGAGAAAACTGAGGCTCTGAGATGTAAAGAAATTTGGCTTTTAAGTTGTATAAATTATAATGACTCTGAATCAGGTCATTGCTTTTTTTTCATTCCATCCTATGGATTAGTTTCCTGTGGATGTTGTAACAAATTACCACCAGCCTAATGACTTAAAACCACACAAGTTTATTACAGCTGTGGAGGTTAGAGGTACAAAATGGGTCCCACTGGTTTGAAACCAAGGTGTTTGTAGGCTGCTTCTGGAGGTTCTGAGGGAGTACCTGTTTCCTTGTCTCTTTCTAGCATCCAGAGACCACCTGCATTTCTTGGCTTAGGACCCCTTCCTCTGTCTTCAAAGGGAACAGTATTGGGCCAGGTTTTCACACGCTGACCTCTCTCTGGTTTTGACTCATCTGCCTCATTTCCATATTTTAAGGACCCTTGTAATTGAGTTGGGCCTACCCAGATAATCTAGGATTATCTCTCTATTTTAAGATCAGTGATTAGCAACCTTAATTCCACTTTGCCATGTAACCTAACATGATTCCAGGGATTAGGCTGTATACATGAAGCAATGACAATGAGTGGACGGGTTTACAAAAAACCAGTAACAAAAAATGCAGTGATCATCAGATCTAGTCTCTTGAATGATGGAAAGCAGAGTTGTCACTTCTTTGACAGACCTCTTTGTGGAAAGGAAGTAACTACTTTTTTTTCCTTAACGTAGGGTTAATTTGCATACGTTGGAATGCACAGATTCTAAATGTGCGGTTTGAAGAGTTTTGACAAATACAGTGACAAATACATTAACACGCCATCAGAGTAGAGAACATTTTCTTCACCCTGGAAGGTTCTCTTACGCTCCTTCCCAGTCATTCTCACCCTGCTTCCAAGAGGCTGATTAATATTACCTATTTCTACGTTCACTGATTAGTTTTGCCTGTTCTTGAACTACATATAAATGGAGTCATACAGCAAGTCCTCTTTGACGTTGAGGGTTTGGGGCAATTGTAAAGTAAGTTAGAAATGGAAGACCTTGGAAAGATGCATGCAATTCTTCCCTAACTGCTGCCATTATCCTGCTCTGTCCCTTCATGCTACTCCATCCGCACTTGCTGTACAACTCTGTAATGTGTGCACACCGAAACTAAGAATATGCTAAGTACTCGATGGATATGTAGTAGAAAGCATGATTGTGTAAATATCTTAAAATTCAAGATAAACTTAACTTGAAAAAACTAATGCTTAAATTTATCCCTACTTGGTATATTCTTTCAGTTATCTGATTGGCAAAGTTTTTGGATGCCATTAAATGTTTTAGATGGTATTCACTATAGCAAAGCAGGATATAGTGGTTGATTTATTTGCAAATTGTCAATTCTCAGGAGAAGGACAAAGTTCAGGGAACTTTATTTTTAGGGTCAGTATTTTTCAAGTAGGGAAGTGGTTGAACAAAAACTTGAGAGTTGGAACTTCACTATGTTTTTGGTTTAGTATAAAACTTTTTTAAAAATTCAGGGGGCGCCTTGGGTGGTTCAGTCAGTTGAGCATCTGACTTTGGTTCAGGTCATGATCTCAGGGTTTGTGAGTTTGAGCCCTGCGTCAGGCCATGCAGAGCCTGCTTGGGATTCTTTTTCTCTCCCTCTCTCTCTGCTCCTCCCCCACCTGCTCTCTCCTCTCTCTGTCACAATAAATAAGTAAACTTTAAAAAATTCAATAGACAATGGCCAGGCATAATTTTCTTTACGCCTGTAACTTGTTTTTGTTTTCATACGAGTCCAATAAGTATAAATGAGTCAGGTCTCATATTAAGTTTTGTGTACAACTCACCTGTACTCCAGAATAACAGCTTGGCCAAAGAGAAATTCAGCCTTTATGCAAGAGGAATCAGCAAAGGGAGTTCTTGTGGCTATTGTGATGGCGAGGTGGACTGTCCCCACTCTCAGATGTGAAATCTGTACTCCCCAAAGAGGAGACTGGTGAAGAGAAGGATGTGCTCATCTGTTGTAGCCTTCAGGGTGGAGAAAGGGGACAGGGGTGGAGAGCCTCAGCTGGGGGATTCCTTTAGTAATTAGGAGGAGGAGTGTTTTTATTTATATATTAAAAAAATAAAATTTGACCTAACATTGTGTAAATTTAAGGTGTACAGTGTGACGATTCGATGCACGTACGTGTGAAATGATGATCAGGATAAAGTTAACATTTCATCACCTCACATAATTACCAATTTTTTGGTGGAGAGAACATTTCGGATGTACTGTCTTAGCAAATTTCAACTCTAATGTAGGACTACTAGCAATAGCCACTATGCTGTACTTACTCATCTCGTAACTGGAAGTTTGCACCCTTTGACCAACATCTCATTTTCTCCACCACCCAGCCCTGGCAGCTACCACTCTGTTTCTACGAGTTTGGCTCGTTAAGTCATTTATTATTTATTAAAGTATAACTAACATAGTGTTAGATTTCACGCATACAACATAATGACTCAGCAGTTCTGTACATTATTTGGTGCTCGTCACGGTAAGTACAGTCACCATCTGTCACAGTACAACACCATCACAATATTGACTGTATTTTCTGTGCTGTACTTTTCATCTCCATGACTTCATTTTATTTTTATTTTTAAGTAAACTCTGCCCCCGACATGGGGCTCAAACTTAGGACACTGAGATCAAGAGTCACACGCTGTACTGACTGATATAGCCAGGCATCCCACCAAGACTTTATTTTATAATTGGGAGTTGGTACCTCTTAATCTCCTTTATCCATTTCACCCATCCCCTCATCCTCCTCCTGTCAGCCACCAGTTCTCTGTATTTAAGAGTCTGGTTTTTTGCTTGTTTCTTTGTCCATTTATTTTTTTTGGTTTTTGGTTTTTTTTAGATTCCACATAAAAATGAAATCATATGGTAATTTGGCTTTTTCTGTCTGGCTTATTTCACTTAGCATTATACCCTCTACGTCCATCTATGTTGCAGATAGCGAGATCTCATTCTTTTTTATGGCTGAGTAATATTCCTGTGTGTGTGTGTGTGTGTGTGTGTGTGTGTGTGTGTGCGTGCGCGCGCGCATATGCATGCATGCATGTACCGCCTTGGGGAAGAGTGCTTTAAAAAGCTAGTAAACAGGCTTGACGAAAATTCCTAAAAGTCGGGAGTATGGTTAGCTGCATTCACTCTTGATATGTTATTTTTGGAAGGGTCACAGGTTATGGTGAGAACAAGTTCTACCTTGAAGTCAATAAAACTAGCTTTATGACCTTCATTTTTCATTTTCTTGGATTTCACTTTCTGAGGTAAACTAAAGAATAATAAGGCTTTTAAATAAAAAGCCGTGTCCATTTTTAAAAATTTGAATATACTAGTGCAGGCGATTTTCATTATTAGAGGTTCCACAAAGACAATTAAATGTACAGTATAAAAACAGATGATTAGGTCAGCAGCCCGGAGACACTGCCCTCTTGCAGGCTAGTGCACTAAAGGGAATCCTGATGGTACTTGTAGAAAGTTACCTGCTGTTGCTTGTTCAGAGAAGGAGGTGGTTTCACTTTGTTCAGAGGTGGTGGTGAATTTGTGCTCTCAGCATCATTTCCTTGGTGTTCTGAAAGCAGTTTTCCCCCTGGGAGTCCAGCACTATAAAGGAATTTGAGACATTTGACAAGCTTATTACTCCACAAAAAGTTGGTCTGTTGGGTACCAAATTGTCTACCATCCCATTGACATTATCCTTTTGCTTTGTATGCACATATTGAACATCTTAAGTCATTTTTAAAAAGTAGTGTCATGTAGGAGGGACTAGAGAAAAATACTCCTTATGCTATATAGGAAAATGTGATAGTGGACTTCAGAAGCAAAGGTAGCACAGGGCTTAGATATTTTGTGTTTTAGCTGACTTTAAAATTGAGGGGTAGAGGAAACTTGTTCTCTTACTGTCATACATAATCTGATTTTTTCTTTGTTGCTTACTTAGTCATTAAATATTTTTTAAGTTTATTTTGAGAGAGAGAGCGAGAGACATACAGAGCACGTGAGCAGGGGAGGGGCAGAGTGAGAGGAGTGAGAGAATCCCAAGCAGGCTCAGCACTATCAGCGCAGCAGATATGGGGCTCGAACTCCCAAACCACGAGGTCATGACCTGAGCCGAAACTAAGAGTAGTATGCTTAACTGGCTGAACCGTCCAGGCACCCCTCAATCATTAAATATTTAATACCTGCTGCAGTAGGCTACATAGGTTTTGTGGTACTGAGAATGCAAAGGAGAGAGACACTTTTGTTCCCTAAGAGCACATAGTCTAGTGGAGACATAGCTTGGAAACAAATGATTATAAAAATGGTATGTGGTTTGTTTTGGTAATTTTGTTACTAAATGAGTGTATATGTGTAATGAAGAAAAAAGGCCTAGAGGTGTTATCCGTAAATTAAAAGTTGGTTATCTCTGGCAAGTAGGAACACTGCTTTCTATTATGTATTGCTTTGTGTCAACAGTAATACACCTGTAATTTTTATAAACAGAAGAGAATTGGTAGTGGTGTCACCACCATGGCTACTCTGTTCCTATTCCTGTACTCCCATTACTCATACTTCCAGAGTTCAGATTCACGCTCAAGTCTGTCTGGCTTGGCTCTGGGTAGTGCACTCTGGTCCCAAGGAGCAATACCTACTTCAGATAGCATCCTTGACAGTTTAATCCTATTGAACACTTCTCCCATAAGATTCTCCTGGAAGGAAGAGCTCTGTATGTAGATAGGCAAGTTTGTAACCTATTCAAGGTCTGCAGTAAAGAAATATGAATAACTCATTTTAATTCCTCATTTCCCAAATTAATTTCATAGTAACTCCCCCCCCCCCCCCAGTAATCCTTTATTGATGTTCTGTGGTTTTCACACTACAGTGGGCCTGAGATTCCCTCCTACCCCCAGAGTTTTGATTCAATTAAATTCGGGATGGGACACGAGAATTTGCACTTTTTTAACGAGTTTCCAGGTGTTGCTGATGCTCCTGGTCCAGGAACTGTATCTTGTGTTCACTTTTGTATGTGATTTGCACTTCCATCTTGCCTTGATGTATAAACTCAGAACTCTGCTAGATTATGATGTTTTCCTACTGGAAGAAAAGTATCTTAAAAGCAAAAAGTGGGGGCGCCTGGGTGGCGTAGTCGGTTAAGCGTCCGACTTCAGCCAGGTCACGATCTCGCGGTCCGTGGGTTCGAGCCCCGCGTCAGGCTCTGGGCTGATGGCTCAGAGCCTGGAGCCTGTTTCAGATTCTGTGTCTCCCTCTCTCTCTGCCCCTCCCCCGTTCATGCTCTGTCTCTCTCTGTCCCAAAAATAAATAAACGTTGAAAAAAAATTTAAAAAAAAAAAAAAAAAAGCAAAAAGTGTGTTTAGCATAGAAGAAGCTTCCAAAAGGGGCTTCATTAACTAAATTACCCCAGGGGCATTATTTCCCTCTGTCGTCAGTATTTTTCTGCTGCCCTGTGAGCTTCAACTTAGTCATTTGTAGATGGTAATGATTAAACCTGCTCTAGAAGGTTGTAATAAAGATTAAATGATGTAATATTTGCAAAAGTGCCTAGTATAAGGCATGGTGCATTACAATTGCTTACCACCTTGCTAATTGAAGTTCATTTTCTGGACCAATGGTATTAACCTTCACTTGGGAGCCTATTAGAAACAATTTCAGGCCCCACCTCAGACTTATGGAAACAGAATCTGCATTATGAAAATGCCTAGGTGATTTGTATGCACATTACTGCATGAGAAACACTGATGGTAGCATGCACCTTGGGAAAAGCTTTCCTGGTGCATTATGTGACTTATTCTCTACTTTATAAACTGACTACCCAGGACTCTTTTTGTATAGATGTTAACTATTCCAGAGCCCAGAAATACTTTGCCCAAAATGACAATATCCACCTTGGTGTTTCCTGACCATAAAATAATGTATACTGGGGTGCCTGGCTGGGCCAGTTGGTAGAACATGTGATTCTTAATCTCAGGGTCGTGAGTTCAAGCCCCTGCCCCGCCCCAGGCATGGAGCCTGTTAAGAGAATAATGTATACTATTATTAAAACTTGAAATAACACATAAAAAAAATGTGGAAATCCACTCCCTATGATAGATAAATAAATCACTGGCACTTTTGTACAGTAGTCAACATATGTCTTTCTACATGTGTATATGTGCACACCCAGTTTTGGGGTGCTTTCTTTCCCTTTTCTCCCCCACACCCATACCTTATTCTGCAAGATAAACTAACCCAGTGTTTAGCTTCTGAAAGCTATCCATTGATATCCATTGATACAGTAAATACACGTTTATAGGGATTTTGTGGTCATTGTTTTACGAAAATGGAATTATATGGGTGCTTGTCTGCATCTTTTCCCACTTAAAATACTGTGGAAATTCCTCAATTAGTATCACATTCTTTTTAATAACTGCTTTAGGCCATGGTAAGGATATGGGACAAATTATTCAGCTGTTTTTACTGGCCAGTTTTTGTTACTACATACAGAAGAATCCTTATTCTTTATATACTTGATTCCATTATTGCTAGGATAAATTGCCAGGTGGGAATTTCTGGATCAAAGGGTAATTTTTAAAAATAATTTTTATTATGAATTGTATTTTACATACACAAAAGTATGTAACACACATATGCATCTAATGAAGTGAATCTTCCTGTATTACCACCCATGCTAAGAAGTAGAACACTCATAGTTTCTTAAAATCTCCCTTCTGTTATGTGCCCTTCTATTATTTTCTCATTGTTTTCCTTTATAGCTTTCCCACTCAGTTAGGCATCCCTCCACAGTTAACATGTGCAACAGTAAGCTTGGTTTTGAATATTTTGAATATTACATTAATAGAGTCATTCTAAACATATGACATTATTTGTATATATCACTTATGTTATTGTCTGGAGCTATAGCTTATTCCACTTCATTTATCCTTCACATTCCATTGAATGAATACCACAATTTATCCATTTTTATTGTTGATGGAATTGGAGGCGTTTTTAGTTTTGCATCATTATAAACAGTGCCGCCATGAACATTTTTATTTGTGACTCCTGGGGCACATGTTCACAAGTACTCCAGGGCAGTGGTCTTCAAACTTTTTTGGGTTTTTTTTTATCCCCCTAATAATTTTTTTAAGCTGTCTACCTCCTTGCACATTTTTAAGTTGATATCTGATTTATCATGTTTATTTTAATTTTTTTTTTCAACGTTTATTTTTTTTTTTTGGGACAGAGAGAGACAGAGCATGAACGGGGGAGGGGCAGAGAGAGAGGGAGACACAGAATCGGAAACAGGCTCCAGGCTCTGAGCCATCAGCCCAGAGCCCGACGCGGGGCTCGAACTCACGGACCGCGAGATCGTGACCTGGCTGAAGTCGGACGCTTAACCGACTGCGCCACCCAGGCACCCCTGATTTATCATGTTTAAATAGTTGCAATTATGTAATTTCAGAAATATTAAAAATACTGATCTTTTAAAATACCGCTTTTATTTTTTTCAAATTTTAATTCCAGTATAATTAACATAGTCTTATATTAGTTTTGGGTGTATAATGCAGTGATTCAACAATTCTGTACACTACTTAATGCTCTTCATAAGTGTCCTCTTAATCCCCTTCACCTATTTCACTCGTTCCCCCCCCCCCCCCCCCACATCTCCCCTGGGGTAACCATCAGTTCTCTATAGTTAAGAGTTTGGTTTGTCTCTTTTATCCTTTGTTCTGTTGTTTCTTAAATTCCACATATGAGTGAAATCATATGGTATTTGTCTTTCTCTGCTGGCTCATTTCACTTCGCATTGTGCCCTCCAGATCCATCCACGTTGTTGCAAAGGGCAAAATCTCATTCTTTTTTATGACGGAATCCTATTCCATGGTGTGTGTGTATCACATCTTATCCATTCATCTATCAGTGGACATTCAGGCTTCTTCCATAATTTGGCCCTTGTAAATAATGCAATAAACACGGGCACATGTATCTTTTCAAATTAGTGTTTTCATATTCTTTGTATAAATAGTAGTGGAATTACCGGATCGTAGGGTAGTTCTGTTTTTAACTTTTTGAGGAACTTCGACTGTTTTCCACGGTGGCTGCACCAGTTAGCTTTCCATCCGTGCCAACACTTGTTTCTTGTGTGTTTGATTTTAGCTATTCTGAGATGTCTGAGGCGATACCTCGTTGTTTTAAGTTTTTAATTCCAGTTAACATGGTGTTACGTTAGTTTTAGGCTAGGTTAAATTACTATATTGCACATCACCCTGTGCTCATCACAAGTGCCCTCCCTAAATCCCTATTACCTGTTTAACCGCCCCCCCCCACTTCCCCTGTGGTAACTATGAATATATATATATATATGAATGTGTATATAAATATATATAATCATCAGCTTGTTCTCTATAGTAAAAAGTCTGTTTCTTGGTTTGTCTCTTTTTTTCCCCCTCTTTGCTTGTTTGTTTCTTTTTTAAGTTTATGTGAGAGAGAGGACGTGAGTTGGGGGGTGGTGCAGAGAGAGAATCCCAAGCAGGCTCTGTGCTGTCAGTGTGGAGCCCGACTCCGGGCTCCATTTCATGAACCAGTTCTGGCCTAAGAATTTGTAGCTTTCTTTGCCAGCTCATTAATGTTCTTAAGATTTTTTTGTTTTTAATCCTGGATTTGGAGTTGCTTCTGTTAGGAGGGTTGATCTCAGTACTGTTCCGCTATATTCCTGGAACAGCATTCTCTATTATTCAGTAGACTTTGCCAGACTGCTTTCTAGGGAAATACAAACTGAAGTAGTAATGCGATAGCACTTTATGCTGGTCAGATTGGCAGAAAGGAAAGTCATAGCATACCATTACAGGTGATACGGGTTGTAAATGATACTCGTGGAAATGTAAATTGCGCTAGTCTTTTAGGAAACTTCAACAGCTTTTATCAGGCAAAAATTGTCATGTCAAAGGAGTGGATTGTGGGGGAAGTATGTGGCTGCAAATGCAGCTGGCCATTGCTTTCATTTTTCTGTGGTGAAGAGTGGAGAAAAATGTGAATGAATGTTACCAGCCCCTCAACGTTTGGGGGCAGCGGGGTGGGGCTTGCTTAACTAAACAGCAGGAATAGGTGGACTTAGGGGACACTCACATAGGCTTAGAAGAAATAATTGAGAGAACCTGATTAGAATATTACAACTTTCTTTCTTGCTAATCTACCCAAAAAAGTGTAATAGGAAAATGAGAAATCAACAAAGGACTGGGTGAATTAAAAAGGGAACTTTATGACAGTGGTGTTCTGGAGCAAGCTCTTCCTGGAGTTGATGGCTAAACTCAGGATTTTGGCAACCACTGTTGAAGTGAAATTATGTAAACTTACAATTAAATAAATTATATTTAAAACATAGGTAGTAAATTCTCAAAGCTCATCACTTCCTAGTTATTTTATTACATTTTACTCTTCTTTGTGTTTTTGAGGTTATTGACATGCATTGTATATGGATAGTGGAAACACTATATCAGTCAGCTGTTGCCTGCCTCTTCCCGGTTCTGTGTTCAGTGAGGACCGTTTGGAAGTTTGAAATCGGTCATAGATTATACCATTGAAATCAGTAAATACTAAAAGTCAGGATTTTTTCTCTTTTGGAGAGTAGTTGTTAAACATCTACCACTGGGTATAAATAACATTTCGCTGTTTGAGATTCTGATTGCCTTTCATCGTTGTAGATATACTTATTTTCTGAAGATTTGGGCCTTCCAGTCTCCTCCGTAAAGCATTAATTGGGAGTACCCCGGTGGCTCAGTTGGTTAAGTGACCAGTTTTTGATTTCAGCTTAGGTCAGGTTCTTATCCGTAGTTAGACTGAGCCCTGTCAGGCTCTGTGCTAACAGCGCCCAGCCTGCTTGGGATTCATTCTCTCTCTCTCTCTCTCTCTCTCTCTCACTCACTCACTCACTCACTCACTCATACTCTCTCTCACTTTGTCTCACTCTCTCCCTCCCTCCCTCCCCTGTGCACAAGCACTCACTCTGTCTCTCAAAATAAACAAACATTTTAAAAAATAAACACTAATTGTTCCTAAGGAAATGAGGAACTATTTATACTAGTTCTACTCAAATATTGTAAACATTATCTTGAGCTAAGGAAAATATGCCTCTACTTAGCTTCTACTTGTATGTAGACTGTATTTTTGCAAATTTGTTCTCCTAGTCTTTTAAAACAATGTTATTTAAAGGTATCCTTGAAAAATCTTTCTTTATAACAACCATACAGAATTTGTCTGCCTTGAAAGCCATTAGTTTCATTGAGTTTCTTGTAGCAAGAAGGAATATACTCTTTTTTTGTTCTTTCTAACATGGACATGTTTGTGTGTACTGTGTGTGTACATGATTTAATTCTTAACAGTGGTGTTCTAGATGAGTTGATCAGTTAACACTAAGAAACATTACTTCTCTAGTATTTCTGCTTATGATTGAATTTGATTTTTTGTAAGATTAAAATGTTGTTTTAATTATTTCCTACTTGTATATTTGGTGTCTTTATGTTCTGGTACTTTAGAAAAATCAGTGAATTGAGGAAACTTTCCGTGAGACTTGTGATTCACTTTTATCTGTCATACATATTTTCAGCACTTACAGAAATAAGAAAATTCTGAAACATTGTGAAAATATTATTCTAAGTTGCTTATTTATTACCATCTATTTAGTATAGTTTAAAATTTTGGGTCTGTAGTTGGACCTTTGTGACTTTGGCCCAATCATTTAAAGTCTATCAGCCTCTTATTTTCTCGGTATTAAAGTGGTGATAATAACACCCCTACCACATATAGTGGTTTTGAAGATTGGGTGAGATAATGTAGTATTTAGCAAATAACTTGGCTCATGGTAAAGTGCTCTGCAAATGTGAGCCAGCATCCTTATCAAAATGATAAATTCTCCTATCTACAAGTTTCCTTATGGTGGATATGAAAGCTGATAGTAAAAGATTGCACGAAACACTTAAAATAGCAAAAGCTATTATTGAAACAAAGTCATGAAGAGTAAAATTCAGTCTTTGGTGGCATATTATTAGGTGCATATTAGTGAGGTGATTAAGTGTTGTCACCTTTCATTTGTTCAGGATAATAGTTTGATATCAGCCGTGCCAGCAGATAATGAGACCGTGTGTTTTGTTCACTGCGATGCTAATCACCCACTTTGGTTCTATAAATATATTTTGGATAAATGTAGATGATTTTCCTAAAATACTGGATAGCCTACTTGCTATAGAATAGAATTTAAGTCAGAATAGGATTTTCCTGCCATTAGTCATTTAAGTTGCATGTTGCCTTGTTGGCCATAATAAAAGTTAGACTTTACCTTCTTTCCCTTCCCAAGTCTGCTTTTCAAGATAGCCAGCTGTTAAGTAGTTCTATGTCCAAATAATAAGCAAAACAGGAATAAGAGGCAGAAGCGGGGGGCATTGATAACCCACCTCTCAATACTACTAGAAAGTTGGCTGCCTAACCTCGTATTTTGTATTTATTTGCTATTTTATTCTAGGTGCCTAGAGTTGATACTGTGTTGCCACTTTTTATTCTTAGTATTGATTGGGTTTTCCCTCTTTTTTCTACTCTGCTACCTCTATTCCTTCTGGAACCAGTAGTTTAATGGTAAGTATTTAAATAAGATTTACAAAGTTTTTGACCTAGTGAGGAATTTTTTACCCTCACCTGTCTTGGTGAAAACTTTGTAGACTCCAGATGGTCTCTGTGGTTTCCCAGGTTTTCATTGTTGCCTTGTTTGTGTGTAGACTGACAGAACTTTAGTTTTGAGGTACTCCTGTCCTTGCATGCTGTGTCAAATGGCATCCATTGTTTGTGTGTTTCATAGTGATGTTTTTCTTGGAGCTTGCACTCTTTTTTCCCTTCTTTCTGCTGGTTGTTTTTGTTTTTGTTTGGTGGGTGGGTTGGGGTGGGAAAGAAAAAAAGCACACATCTGCACTTTCATTTCTCCTGCAGTATTTGGAATCTTTCCAAATTTTGCCAGTTAGATACTTGTAAGATGTCTCTTCTGTATACATTAAATGTATAGTTACTGTTATCTTTGGGCAGAATTGTAGATTGAGTCCAAGGCTGTTAAGTGATACTGTTGTCATCCATTGACTCTTAACTGCTAAATTTTCTACCAAATTTTGTTGCTTTATTTCTAGTTTGAAAATTCAAGGTGTTTGAGCCTTTGGGGTATTTTTGAAATATGATTTCTAGGATTTATCATAGCAGTATCTATTCATCATGCTGTTGCCTCAAAACTTTGTATTTTAATTTAATGAAACTTGGATTTACCACCAAGCCTGATATTTAATTTTTTGAACTCAGCTTATGAAATAGAACTTTATTGATTAAAAGGGTGAGGCTAGGTTTAGTGCACTAAGATTTAAATAGGAAACTTTAGAAAGTCACTTTCATAACATTCTGTCATCAAAGACAATCTCTTAAAATTTTTTTCTTGTTTATACATAAGAAAAATGTGTAAACAGAATATAGTTTTACAAAATGAATACCAATGCAACTATCATCAGTGTCTAGAAGTTGATAGAACATTGCCAATACTTTAGAAACCCTCCCCTGTGTCTTTCCCGATTATAAAACTTTTTCTTTCTTTTAAAATAACCATAATCTTTTATGATATTTCCTTGCTTTTCTTTGTTTTGTCATTTCTATATGTAATTCTAAAGCATATCTTTGAATTTATCAGCTTGATATAAGTGGAATCATACTCTTGTTTTGGGTCATCTTTTCCCCCCAGTATTATTATTGTAAGATTTATTTATATTGTGTGTAGGATAGGGGAGGAAAAATAACTTTCCCTCTACCTTTCTGAGTTCTTAGCTGAGACTCCTGTACTAAAAGGTTAATAAGACAAAACCAAACAAGTTTATTAACATGTATGCTTTATGAATAACATGGGAGAAACCCAGAGAAAAAAGAGTAGCTCTCCCATGGTGGCTTAGATGGCTTAGAAATCAGGCCTGAATATCATCTTAAGAGGGAAAAGGGGTGAGGAGAGGTAGTCCTCTCAGAGGAGAGTACATGATTTTCTAGGAAAGCTGAAGGGGCTATTTAGAAGAGTAGATGAGAGGTATGTGTGTGACTGTTGGTTTGGATGTGGTGGCAACTTCTAGCCTTCTCTCCTGTGATAGGGTCAACCCTCCCTGGTTGATGAAACTCCCAGGGAGGGGATTTACGGCAATGGGAGATCATTTCTTTAGATAATGAGGGAGTTCGGAGTAAGCCTCCCCCTGTATTTGCTGCTTTCAGCTGAGAATAACCACTGTACCGAAGAAGCCTGCTTCAGAGTGGTGTCCTCTGCTCTTCTGTAGCCGCCGTCATCCACACCCATCAGTCCGTTCTATGAATACGTCCTCGTTTATTTAGCCCTTCCGGTTATGAACACTGCTGCTGTATTTTGTTAACACGCATCCAGGTGCACGTGTGCACAGATTTCTTTAGGACGCTATTCGCTCGAAGGTGTGGTCCTCTGACCGGCTGGCTGCATTGGTGTTGTCACCTGGGAGCGTGTCAGAGATGTGGATTCTTGGGCTCCACCTTCATCTTGGTGAAGTCTCAGGGGACCAGGAAACAAGCTCTCTGGATGACTCTTCTATACATTAAAGTTTGAGAATCACTGCTCTGGGATACGTACTTTGAAGTGGAATTGCTGAATCACAGGTTACACGTACCTTCAGCTTTGTTTGGTTTCTGATGTAGTTGTATTAGTTTATACTCAGGTTGGTGGTGGTTGAGAGTCCATTGTTTGCCTGCATCCTTCCTCTGTAGCAAGAAGTATTGCCGGAGTGTGCATTTTTTTAAAATTAGAATTTTAGTATTTTCTGGGTTCACTTTAACAACAGTTGAATTTTGTCTTTTTGTATTTACTGCAAAAATTAACTTCTTACACTTATGGAAGACTTTCTAAAAAATATTTCAAGTTTTCAGATACACTGAACGGTAGAAGAAGTAAAGTGAACTCGTAGACTTCATGTACCCATCATCCACATTTACCACTTAATTATATTTTGCCGTATTTGCTTCATGTGTCTCTTTTCTCTGAAACATTTTAAGGCAGATTGCAGACACCCTATTATTTTCCCCTATGTATTTGTGCATATTTGAAATATATCCCATTTTCTTTACGTGATGATACTGTCCTTCTTAATGAGGGCCTTTTTTATTTTAAAAAGTTAGAGCAACATCATTAAAAACATGTAAAAACTCTGAAATAATGACAAAGCACAGTTTGTAAACTCTTACCATTTGGGATATCGTGAGTGAGAGATTTTAAGTGAACCTCTGGTCTTTGAACTTTCTCTACATTCTTCAAATGTATTGAAGTATGTATTCAGTTTAGTAATCATACTGAATCCTTTATATTTCACCAGCAGAGTCAGAAATTCAGGTTTCTTAAAATGATTGATTATCCCAGGTTTTACTTTTAGGGACAAGAAAATGTTTGAGTGCTTAGAAATTTACTGCTTCTCTAATAAAATGCAACATATGTAATGATGTCTGTCCTAGTTGAGGACTTGAATAGACTGTTAAAAAAGACCTTATTCTGACTCTTTATTCTTAGAAGCAACCCTTCCAGAGTCCATACAGTCTTTCACATCTGCCACTGGTTTGCTGTTGAGTTGTGCTGAGTTCAGTGCCCTGAATCAGCACATCTTAGTCTAAGCTTCCAGTAGAATTGAGAGCACATTCACGGTTTTATAACCAATCAAGCAGTGAGTAGTTTTTGAGTGGGACTGCTATGTTGGCCATTGTTGGATAAAAGTAAAAGTATAGGTAACTTTCAGGGTGGTTAGGAATGCAAAAATTAAATACTCTAACATGTATGTTATTTATTATGCAGCACAAAAGATGTGCAGTAATTTTTTTGTTGATTTTTGCACTTGTGATTCAACTAAATACTAAATCATGCTGATAGGAAACTACAGATATGTGGTATGTAATATATATCATTTTTTTAAAAATCAGCGGTTGGAAGAGAAATGACGCTGGAGTTGGGAGCGAAGAGATAATGCAAGGCTTTGTATAATGAATAAAAAGGTGTGTGTGTGCGTGCGCACGTGCGCATGTGTGCGCTAAGCAGGAGCGTTGACAAGATCAGATTTGTGTCTTGAAGATGGCCTATAAAAATAGTTTGGGGAATGGAAGGGCTAGGGCAGATGTGAGGTTACTGCAGTAGTCAGGGAAAAAACATAGTAGCTAGATATAGGATGGTGATGGATGTGTGGAGAAGTGGTACAATTTGACAGATACTTGGGAGGTAAAATCTACCAGGTTGGTGACCGATCGAGAATATAGAGGTGTGGCTTCAGGGAAGCAGTGGTAATACTGGCCTGACTGGAGCATCATCATTATCTCTCAACTCTTTCGTAGATTAAACTTTTCAATCAAGTTCGCCTGCAGTTTACAGAGTTTTTGTGATGACCAAAATTTGTCAAAGGAGTTTTCTAGTTTCCCTTTTGAAAACAAATATTCAGACCTTTTGAACAATTTTTAGTGACTTCAGAGATCAGACTTTCAGTAAAGGGCTAGATAGTAAATATTGTAGGCTTTGCAGGCCATTTGATTTCTGTCACCATTGTTGTAGTGTGAAGCCAGCCATAGAAAATAGGTAAAATATATAAATGCATACGTGTAACTGTTCCAGTAAAATTTTATTAGTGGAACTAAAATTTGAATTTCATAGAATTTTCATGTGTCAGTAAGTATTACCCCAGCCGTTTAAAAATCATTCTTGACGCAACAGCTGTACAAAAGTAGGTGGTCGAGCTGAGTTTAGCCCATGGCCCCCCCAATGGTTTGCCAGAATTACTCCAAGTGCAGTTTCTTTGCAAGAAACGTTTAAGGTAAATAGCAAATAGGCTGTACAATGGTAATTCCTTTCATTACTAAAGAGTTATAAATCCTTAAGTCTGTAATGCTGTCATTCGATCCTTCCGTTTGTGAGTTGCGGGGGGTGGGGGGGCCCAATAGACAGGAATACACATAGAAACAAGGAACTCCGCAAACTCAGTATTGCTAGGGAAATATTTAATACAGAATGAATTCCCTGAAGAACTGTAACTTTAAGAAGGTAATTAACGAGGTACCAATGAGAAGTAGTTTCCAGAGGTCAGCACCTATGGGAAAGTAAGTCAATAACTTTTGTTAGACTAAATACAAATGTGTTAAAAAGTGGAGTTGGGTTATAGTGTAGGGAATTAATGTGAACTTGGGAGTTGGCATTTCTTTTAGTCTTTGCTCTTCTCAGAATCTCCTATTCTAGTGATATCACGACTGTTAAGCTAGAAAACCCGTATAGAACCAGTCCTTTAATTCTAAATCAAATTTGATACGACAGGTCATGAGGATTAAATTATGCATGCGTGGTGTTAGGAAGTTCAGGCAACACTGAGCCTGCTTATTTGAGCGAAAACACAGTGGGCAAAGTTTCATCTACATAAAAGCGATACTGATTACGTTCGTGTGCCCAACTGCTACAGTTAACATTTGATTTTAATTGGGATACTAAACTGTTAATGGGAGTTTAGCCTTCATAATTACCTCTTTATTTGTCATGGTGGTCGTAAAAAAAAAAAAAGATATTGACATGGTCGAAAAAATTAGAGTATTGACAAAACTATTTTTAGCCAAATGTATTTAATGTTTTAAAGCTCCAGTTGCCAAAAGAGCATTTCTAAAAATTCAATCAAATTTTGTTAGGTGCATTTTACATTTGAGTAGGTATATGAAAACAGTTATTGGGTAAAGAATGTAGTATTTGTGATTTATGTTAAATACGCGTTCTTGAGAATTGCTATATTCACACTGATAAGGATATACAGCATCAAAGACATTTTTAATGGAAAACTAGAATATTTAATATTTTACAAAGTGATATCTGGCTACTATTTAAATTACAATTTTTTGTTTTAATTATTACGTTTGTCTCACATTTCAAATTATAGTGCATTAGTATGTGGAGGAAAAGTAGGTTTACTAACAAGTGTAAGATGCAACTAGGACGGCATGAATATACCATAAATCTAATTCTAAGAACTTTAAAAATGTAGATGT
The DNA here is from genome assembly GCF_007474595.2 of Lynx canadensis. Taxonomy (NCBI): domain Eukaryota; kingdom Metazoa; phylum Chordata; class Mammalia; order Carnivora; family Felidae; genus Lynx; species Lynx canadensis. The sequence continues at coordinate 121,268,442 of NC_044304.2, forward strand.
TTTGCCAACTAGCCCTGTATACTATCTGTGGTCCAGTGTTTTTTCTTTCAACATTGTTTTGCATTTTCAATTAAGATTTTTTTTTCCCCTTTTTTGGACAGTATAGAGCACACTGAGCAGGAAGATGCAAGGGCAGAAAAAGAGGATCTATTTTTTATTCGTGGCTCTGTGTTCCTGTTTTCCTACCTGTATTCTAACAGCTCTGCTTTAGCCAGTACATTGGGGCTCTTGTACTTTCTTTTGCTCTTGAAGCCTCCCTAGTTGGGTCTTAACTTTTCTTGTGCTTCTTTGTTCAAAGTAGCTATTCTTGGGGCATCTTTTCTTTAAGTCTCTAATTCCATGAGAATGAGATCAGTAAAGATTTTAAGATTTAGTTGATCAAGATGATTGATAAAAGATTGCCTCCTTTAGAAACGAAGTACACAAAAAAATTTTAGCATTTTATATATATAATGTACATATAATGTACATATCATTCCCTGCTCCTTTCAAAGAAACTTTTTTTTATGGTCAATTAGGGAGAATTTATACTGTGATTATTTATCAGGAGAATCTGTGCCTCATTATGTTGGCTTCTCTCTCATTTTCCTGTGGCTGTGAATGGAACATTAAACCATTTAAATATGTTTTACTTGAGGGGCACCTGGGTGGCTCAGTCAGTTAAGCGTCAGACTTCGGCTCAAGTTATGATCTCACGGGTTCATGAGTTTGAGCCCCGCGTCAGGCTCTGTGCTGACAGCTTGGAACCTGGAGCCTGCTTCAGATTCTCTGTCTCCCTCTCTCTCTCTGCCCTTCCCCCACTCACACTCTGTGTGTGTGTGTGTGTGTGTGTGTGTGTCTCAAAAATAAACATTAAAAAAATTTTTTTTAAATGCATTTTACCTGAAACAGCAGCAGAAAGGCACCAGCTGTTGTCCACCAAATACATAGATTTATATTTTTAAAAAATAACAAATCTTGGAATTTGTTTGTTCAACCCTATGGTCTCCACCCCATTTTCTACTTTTTAGAGAATTAAATTTTACATATTTTGTCATCTTTGACTTAAGCTTAATTCTGACAGCTGACACCCTGTTTGTGTGTAAGTTACATGTGTGTGTGGGAGAGGGAGATGTGGAGAGGAGGAGGAGAGAGAAACATAGTGAGCCATGCTTTAAAAATGTCATTTAGCCAGCTGTTCAGAGCTGCCATTGTTAATTTGAGGACTTAGAGAATTGTGGAAAGAGAAAAAACTCTACACTTTATCCCCAAATTTGGCAAGAGGGAGGATATATTAGTGGGAGGACATAGTTGTTCATCCATTCAGTAAGTATTAATGAGTGTCTACTCTACCTTGGCATGGTGCTGTGAAGTAAATGGGTATGTTGATGTGAAGATTTAAAGTGTTTTCAATTTTAGTGGAATATTTTGAATATTTTTACTTGAAAGTTCTAAAGTAATTTGATAGTAGTTTCATTATGACTATAACCGTGCCTGTAGTTCTTGTATAAATTTGAAGTCTAATGAAGTCTGGTTATTGTACAGTAAGAGCAATTATTTTGTTTTCATTGACATTTTTTCACCTATTTATTTTTGAGGGCGAGAGCAAGTGGGGGAGGGACAGAGAGAGGGAGATAGAGAATCCCAAGCAGGTACCGCTCTGTCAGCGCAAATGTGGGGCTTGAGCCCCTGAACTGTGAGATCGTGACCTGAGGTGAAACCAAGACTTGCCAGGTTGCTTAACCAACTGAGCCACCCAGGCGCCCCTTCATTTACATTTTAAAGAGACTTAAGACCTTCAATAAAATCCACCTGAACCTTCAGTAGATAGTTTCTAGAGTATCTAAAACATGGTAAAACAACAAGTATAAATATGATAGAACACTATGTAGATCTTACAGACCCTGAAATGAAACTGGTGATAATTTTAAGCCATGTGGGCTGTACCCAAGTTGATCCTGTTTCTCGGGTTCATTTCCAAACTTTGATCATGTGTTTTCTGCAAGTCAGGGAGATTGGAAACATGTATGTTTAGAAGCAAATTATCTTGAGAATTTTAGCTGTGGCCTATATAGATTTATCATAGTGCTGTGCGTAAGCCTACGGAGTGTAAATGGTTATTAGTTGTAGTGGTTAGAGTTCATTGTAATAATTATTTTGAAATCTAGAGTTTAAATTTCTTTCTCTTCATTTGACTTCAGTGTTCGTCCAGGGCCATGGCAGAACTAACCTATTGCTCGTATATTACCTATGATCCCATAGGCTAGTGGGTATTATACACATGAACTGTTTCCTGGATAAAAAGCTGTGTGGCTCCAAGGCACCTTTTTCATCTGTGTGAATTCCTAGAGCACATACCAGTACTCCATCCTCTGCCTCCCACCCCCACCTCCCGCTGAGAGAAAATTCCAGAACAGAGGCCGTTGTCCTATTTATGAAAATAAGCAAATAGCCTCTGATTACTGTTGAAGGTCAAGCTCTGTTCCAGTAGTGCTTTGCATACTGCTGTGGTTTAATGTTTGTGTTCCTCCCAGAGTTCTGTTGGAAACCTAATGCTCAAGGCCAAGGCCTTAGGAGATGACACCTTTGGGAAGCGATTAGGTCTTGAGGGTGGAACCCTCATGGATGGGATTGGTGCCATTATACAGGAGGCTCCAGAGAGCTCCCTAACCCCTTTTGTCTGATGAGGTTACAGTGAGAATTCTGTGACCAGGAAGACCTCATCCAGTGGTTGTATGGCACCCTGATCTCCGGAACTGTGAGAAATAAATTCTGTTGTTTATAAGCTACCTAGTCTCTGATATTTTGTTATAGAAATGGACTGAAACACATATGTGGTCAAGTGTCTAAAACTGCCCCAAGAATGCAGAGACTAAATTACCCTTGGCACTGAGGCCTCCTCCTCCTTTTCTAATAGTGATAAAAACTGCTTATCTCCCTTTGTGTTTTGGTCGTTCCATACTCTGCTTCAGTAGCTTCCAACCCCAGTGAGGGTGTGTGTTATTTTGAGGTTCATTGATGACAGAAGATATTCAATATATTGAATTTTGCCGGACTCATTTGTACTAGTTAAGCCACTGATGCCTAGGTCCTTATACGATTATTGACGTACTTTTTATAATTTAATTATAAATTAAAGACACCTTGTTTATATTGCCATGTGGAATTTACTTAGTTTTCCATGAGAGCTGACCTGCCTCATACTACCATAGTTTACTTTTCTACCATTCTGAATAATCGTTTGCTGCTTCTGTTCCCCTTCTAGCTGTTTAATAAGAGCAACCACATCGTATCCTATTTAGTATTCTTGTGTAAGATGGGTTAATTTCTTTTTTTTTTTTAATGTTTGTTTATTTTTGAGAGTGAGAAAGAGAGACAAAGCACCAGTGGGGGGAGGGGCAGAGAGAGAGGGAGAATCCAAAGGAGGCTCCAGGCTCTGAGATGTCAGCACAGAGCCTGATGTGGGGATCGAACCCATGAACTGTGAGATCATGACCTGAGCCAAAGTCAGATGCTCAAATGACTGAGCCCCCCAGTTGCCCTTAGATGGGTTAATTTCTTAATTCATTCAAAAAGATTTTTTTTCTTTTTGGTTTTTTAAAGTGTATTTATTTATATTGAGAGAGACTGTGAGAGAGCGGGGGACTGGTAGAGAGAGAGGCAGAGACAGAATCCCAAGCAGGCTCCATGATGTCAGTGCAGAGCCTGATGCAGGGCTTGAACCCAAGAACCCTGAGATGACCTGAGCCGAGAGCAAGAGTTGGATACTCAATTAACTGAGCCACCCAGTGCCCATAAAACAGATTTAAATAAAAATGTTTTCCAAGGGAAAATACCCATGTTGCTGAAGATCTTTATTTTCTAATTAAGCTTTGAATTTCAGTATCAGAATTATTTTCTATGTATAATGTAGTGCTCACAGAAATTACAGTGACAGAGAAGTGTTCTCTGTCAGTTGTGGCCCACCATTAAGATCTTTTGTAATTAATTGATCGTATTTGTAGGTTGTATGTATTTAAGATAATCTAGATAATAAAAAAGCCAAAATATAGGATGAGAAATGAAGCCAATGGGGTATTTTGGGGAGTGGAGTTGAGGAGACAAAAAGTTGATGGGAAGTTACTTAGTAGGGTATAAAAAAATAAAAGGAATAATGAAATAATGGAAAAAAGTAAAATAAATGGGAAACAAAAGCCAAAAGGTGGACATCTTTGCTGTTTTTTTTTTTTTTTTAAGGTTCTGAATATGCCAAGGACATGAACAATTATGCATGTTAAGCTTGCATTTTACGACTTTAACAATGCAAAAAATTTTTTCACTTGGATGGAGGAAAATTATTGAGTCTCCAATACTTCATCTCTTTGGGTGTCTGAATAGTTTCCTGAACATGTGAAGTAACATTTGCCAAGATGTCCAGTATGGATTTTGATTTGCTGGTGGTTTCTAGTGTATGTTCTTAATCCTAGCCATTCATGTTGTAGAATTTTGCCAGTGTTCACAAGGAATATCACCACTCTTTAAAAACAAGGTCAAAATGGATCCCTTATAAGGGTTTTGTGGTTCTAACAGTTTTACGTATAAGATTTTGCACGTTGTTAGTTTAGTTGGTTGTAAGTGCCAATGAGAGAGGTCTGGTTGACGAGTGGCGTGCCTACTTCTGGCCGTACTGCTAACTCATTTTATGACTTTCGGCAAACAATTTCACTTCACTGGGTTTTCTTATCGCTAAACGATGAGAGTAGATGTTCACTTAGGGTCCTAAGTGGTGTGGGAGTGATGACAGTGAACATGGAGAAGTAGCTGTTTTTAAACAACACTGAGGGTGTTGTTAGGTGCACCCAGGGTAAAGCATATGAAAATATCCAGTCCCATAAGTTTGTTTTTGTTTTTGTTTTTTTTAATCAGGAACCAAAAGAGCGAAAAGAAATCTTCAGGGCATATATAAAGAACTCTTGTAGAACATTTTATGAATCATTTCAGTGTGCTATTTAATACTAAAAAATTACACATCTTTGGATAAGCTTTTCACTCATTCTGATATTTGAATATCTACTATGTCTCATATAATAGGCACACTAATAGATTTGGGATACAAAAAAGAAATTAGATCTTAATTTTCACTTAAAATTGTTTCATTTTCTCTTTCCATTCTCAGCAGAAATAGTTCTTTTAAAAATATAGTATATGTAAAAAGAATAAAATGATAGAATTGTCACAAATAGGTCGATAGTAGAAAATAACAACTTTCCCTAATGGACTTAACATATGGTCCTGATATAAGTGAAGCTTTTCAAGAATGTTTATTATGCAAATTGATGTATACTGATGTTTTGTAGGTTCATCAAGGCTTGTTTTTGATGATTCATAGAATTCGATATTTAAACATTTAATCTGGTAAATAGGCTTGTTGAGCAAGTTTGGTCTTCTGTATTGTGTTGTGGAAACATTTGCTATTCTGTCCCTTTTATTTTGTTAGATTTTTGCCCCTGTCATTTTGGCCCCGTCCTTTGTAGCTGTCATTATTAAACAGTGCAGGTTTTACTTAAGTGTTTCCTTTTGGCTTTCTCAAGCATCTTTAATCAAAATACAGCAGAAGTTTCACTTACCAGGCAATCATGGTAATTAGAAAACAGGTAGCCTGCCGTTCATCTTGCTGCTGGTTATTTAGGTTACTTGGCTTACCTTTTCTGAGGAGTTTTGTTTTTTCTTTTAAAGAGAGGGAGCAAGCCTGCATGTGTGCTTGGGGGAGGGGCAGGGGCAGGGAGAGACTCCCAAGCAGGCTCTGCACTGTCAGGCCAGAGCCTGACACAGGGCTCCATCCCTGGAACCGTGAGATCATGACCTGAGCCCAGAGGAAGAGTCCGATGCTTAACTGACTAAGCCACCCAGGCGCCCTCTGAGGAAATTTTTCGTAACATATATAATCCTGTATTTGCCAAACTCTGAACAGGTCCTGCTGACAAATGAAATGTCTTCCTCCTCAGTTCACGCTCCAGACCTTTTGTTTTATGGCACATGTTATTTATATATACTATAAAACTTTGCTTATGGAAGTTGATTTATTTACCTTTGTTTTTATTGGCATGTTTAGAACAATTTTACCTTTACCTTTCAGCTTAAAACTGAATTTTTAAAAAATGCCTTTCTTTCCTGCAAGGAATGGTTGGGACTTTATTTAAACCGCAGGTAGAATTCCCAATAATTAGAATTCCATCATCTGCCTTTAATTGTTGCAACTCTTGCAACACTAAGACCAACTATGCAGTTTATTCATGAATGCTTTTCCATATTTATTGAGTCAACTATAGGTCTAGCCTGGATGCTGGGGTAGGGTGGTTGAATAGAATACGTAGAAGAATATATAATTTCTGTCCCCACAGATAATAATCCAATTTGGGAGATAAAATCTAAACACAAGAAATGTTGTAGATGATAGATATATATATGTGTGTGTGTGTGTGTGTGTGTGTGTATACATATATATATACATATATATATATATATATAAAATGACTTAACCACTAAAAAGAATGTAGTAAGAGAAGGACATCATGGTTTTGAGTTCTCTTAAAAGGCTTCATTGCAATGGTGATACTTGATCTGAGCTCACTTAAACAGATAGAAGTCGATTTTTAATAAGATGAGAGAAAAGCAAGGCATATTGGTTTAAGAGCAAGGGCACAGAGGTGTGAATGGGTATATTCTGTTGGAGGAAAGATTAAACTGGCTACACCAAATAGCGATTATGTGAAAAGCCCAGTCTGGGAGAAAACAGGGTATGTGTGTGTACAGTAATGCAAAAGATGATCAAGAGCCAGGAGCTGTGGTAAAAACCTTGATAGCTAGGAATCTGAAGAGCTGAATTGTGTCACTTTTGATTTTTTTGCACTTTTAGGTTGCTGTTCTCTTGAAGTGAGCAGTTTTAACCAAGAGAGTCCTTTTGCTTAATTTTCTTCAATTCCATTATTGAAGATAGGAAATGGCATCTACTGTTTTGCATTACCTGGGGAGTTCGGTGTAGCAGATGGAGGTCTCTGTTATTGATCTGTTCTGTTTATCATATTCATTGCGCATATACCTAAGTTTTAAGCTTATTGGTCATTTTCTTCCAAATTATGTTTGTCATTTAAATTAAGTGTAGAAGAGTAGTTGTAATTTTGGGAAAACTTGGAGTACCAGCTTTGAGTAGAGAACATTGGCAATCAGTGGGGATGATAATAATAGATTGACAGCATCTGGGGGAGGGACTTACGTGCCATTCCCAGGGTCACGTAGTTTGCATATAGAACTGGATTTGCACCCAGGTCGTTGGGACTTGAAAGTCTGTATTTTCGGGACACCTGGGTGGTTCAGTCAGTTGAGCATCTGACTTTGGCTCAGGTCATGATCTCGTGGTCCTTGAGTTCCAGCCCCACATCGGGCTCGCTGCTGTCAGTGCAGAGCCCGCTTTGGGTCCTCTGTCTCCCTCTCTCTCTGCCCCTTCCCCACTTGTGCTCTCTCAGAATAAAATACTAAATTTTTTTAAGTCTGTATTTTCACTAGCCCATTTAAGATAATAAGGAATATAGAAACATAAGTAATTACTGTGCCATGTGTGTGCGACATTTTAGTATTGGAAGTATCATCAAAACATAGAAGAAATGGAGAGGGAAAAATTAAATCAGGCTTTGCTTGCAATGGAGCATTTAGAGAAAGATTCCTGGAGAAGGATGATACCTAACTAGGGCTTTGGTGACAACCTAAGAGTTGTGTAGGGTAAAAGGGAATAATAATATTCGTGTTTCAGCACCTCTGTACTTCACTTTTTAAAAGACCTGGGTTATCAGGCTCATTTCTACGGTCCGTTGTCTTCCATTATTAGTCTCCCTTGTCCTCTTTATACACAAACATGATCGTGCCATTCTCATCCCAGTTTTTGGTGGTTGTATCATTTTCACATTGTTGATATATCTAGTATTTGTATACTGTACCAGAGCAATAGCTCCTACAGTTGTTTTCACTTATTTCTCCAATTAAATATTGTATGTAGTGTATGTACTATGTGTGAGTGTGTATGTAAAACACCATAGCTTGTCCATTCCTGGATTCTTTATTAAGCTCTTGTTTGAGTTCTGAGTCTTGAGTCCCACTTTTAAGTATTCTGTAAAAGACAGAATACTTGTAAGTATTCTGAAGACACCCCCTCCAGGCATGCACAAAAATGTGTCCACAGTAATATCTGTGTATTCTGTGGATAGTTCTGAGACCAGTAAGAGTTCTGCCACTCTCACCCCTCTGTCGTAGACCTCTTATATTTTCTGTTTGGTCACTAGGATTCTTTTTTTTTTTTTTTTTTTTTTTTTTAACGGTCGTTGATAATTTTGATGTGTTCTTTTGAGTCCATTCTTATTTTTGGGAAAAGCAGTTAGCCTTTGTTTTCCATGAATTTGTCTTTTTTCAGATCATTTCTGTACTGTTTTCCGTAATTCCTTTTCTGTGTCAGTGATGTTGTCACTAGCTATTTGTTTCTTCCTGGTTCTTCCGTGGTTTTTATTTCTGTTACAGGTTTATTGTTATTATTTAATTTATTTGCTGAACCGTGACAGCTGTTTCCTGAGTTAATTTTTTAAATTGTCTCATTCATCTGCCTTTTTCAGGTTTTTGTCTTCCTTATATGGTGAATTCCTACAATGCTTATTTAGGTCCCATATTGAATCCTTTATTATTATTCATCAGAGAATGAAGTCACTTCAGGTTGGGACTGCTGTAAAAGTGAAAAGCAATGTGGGGAAAGGGCAGAGAAAGTGATTTAGGGAAGGCAGCATCTTCGGCTGAGATACATTCTTGCAGAATACTTTTCCACTAGGCTAATGTGTCCTATGCTCTAGACACTTCTTCCTTTAAAATAGTTTTTAATTAAATTAAAAATTAAAATTAAATCAAGATAATATATGTATATATTTTGAAAAAAGAACTTCTAGTCTTCTAATAACAATCTTATGCTTCTGCCCCAACTACTAGTTTTTATTTTCCTGAGACAACTTTCAGTACTTGTAGCTGTCACTTATAACATTTAATTCCATATTTATAAGTAATATGCTTATTTAATTTTTTTAGATGCTATTAACTGCTTATTGTGGGAGATTAGGATTTATATATATTACGTGTGTTAATTTTTATCCATATACCTTTTTAAAAAACTTTATTTTTTAATTTACATCCAAGTTAGCATATAATGCTATAATTTCAGTAGATTCCATTGATTCATCCCCTATGCAAAAAAAAAGTTGTTAAATTTTTTTTTGTGTTTGAGAGAGATCGCGAGCAGGGGAGGGGCAGAGAGACGGAGACAGAATGTGAAGCAGGCTCTAGACTTTGAGCTGTCAGCACAGAGCCCCATGCAAGGCTTGAACTCATGAGCTGTGCGTGAGATCATGACCTGAGCCAAAGTCGGATGATTAACCCAGGTGCCCCTCCATCTACCTTTTTTGTTTGTTTGTTTGTTTATTTTTGAGAGAGAGAGAGAGAGAGCAAGCAAGGCGGATAGAGAATCCCAGGCAGGTTCCGCGCTGTCAACGCAGAGTCCAACGCAGGGCTTGAATTCATTGAATTCACTAACCGGGAGATCATGATCTGAGCTGAAATCAAGAGTCCATCCAGGTGCCCCGATCCGTCGACCTTTGAACATCTTTCTAAATGATGATCTGCTTAATTTCATACTCCTTGTTTATGACTCTGGATTGCATTTCTTGTTGTGTATTTGTCTCGTAGTTAAAAAAAATTGCCTTGTCTGTTTGCTTACCTGATTTTCTAAGTTCCTCTTCTTCCCAAACTTGCAAAAGAATTGTAAAACTGTCAGAACCTAAGACTGTTTTCCACCTGATAAAACACATCAAGAAACCTTATCTGTTCATTCCCTACCACTCTCTACCCTCTACCCTTTTCCTCTCCTCCTTGGATCCTCTACTTCCTCTTTGGTCTGAACCAAATAGCTTCTAGACCACAATTATCCAAGGATTTCCTTACACCTCTCTCCTATGAGAGATCTTATTTCCTCTATCTCGGTGTCTTTCTCTCTCTCTCTCTCTCTCTCTCTCTCTCTCTCTCTCTCTCTCTTTTTCTTTTCTATTTGCTCCTTTGTTTTAATTAAAACAATTTTTTTTAACGTTTATTTATTTTTGAGGGGGGGGGAGAGAGAGAGAGAGAGACAGTGCAAGCTGGGGAGGGGCAGAGAGAGAGGGAGACACAGAAACCAAAGCAGGCTCCAGGCTCTGAGCTGTCAGCACACAGCCCGATGTGGAACTCAACGAACCATGAGATCATGACGTGAGCTGAAGTTGAACACTTAACTGACTGAGCCACCCAGACGCCCTATTTGCTCCTTTGTTTTAGTGTGCCGGGTGTTCAAGATACTTCTCCAGGTGCATAGGGAGGAAAGTTTTTGATACTTTGCCTGTGCTTTAATGAAATGTATTGATCAGTCCAGTGTGAATATGTAATAGTTTGGGTATATAGTCTAGGTGAAATAATTTTCAGAATTTTGAAGTTACTCACTTATCTTCTTCTAAGTGTTGCTATTAAGAAGACCAGTGCCATTCTGATTCTACAAAGCAGTTGAACTAGACTCTCAAAATATTAATATCATGAAAGACAAAAAAGTTAAAAGTCTGGGAAACTGTTCTAGATGTTTTTCATTGATCTTTTTTCTTTTTGAAAACTTTTAGACTTCTGTTCTTTAACCCTAAGGCTCTGTTATTTCACAGTACCGTACTTTGATATGGCTATTTATTTTCATTTGTTACATGGGTGCATTCTTTCAGTCTGCATAGTCATGAACTTCAGTTTGGGAAATTATGTCTGTGGTAGTTCCTTCCTCTTTTCTCAAGTCTGTTTCTAGCTGATTGGATGTTAAGACCACTTGGATTGATCTTCTGGTTTTATTACTTATTCCCCTATTTGACTTTTGGTTCTACTTCCTGCAAGATTAAAAAAAGATGTGTAGAGTGATGGTTAAGTTAGGCTTTTAAGCCAGAAGCTTGGTTTGATTTCTGGCATTGCCAGTTTTTAGCTGTGTGATCTTATGTAAGTCACTTACCCTTTCTGTTTTTCATGTGTAAAATAGGGTTTATATTAGTACCTAACTCAAGGATGTGGGAATAAATGAATTAATTTAGCCAAAGTGTTTAGTAATTTCTTAGTACATAGTAAATATTCATTGTTATTATCCTTTGACATCATTATTACCTCAAGTTAATATTCCATCTGTCTATTTGCATTCTTAATTTCATCAAAAGTTTATTTCAAGAGTTTTTGTTTGCTTCTCTGTTCCTAGTTTATAGTCTCTTGTCTTGTGGATGCAACATCATCTTAAATTATTGGGAAAGTTGAGGAATTTTGGAAAAAACTTCCAACATATAAGATGGACACCAAAACTAAAGAAAACGGAATCAAATAAATATACAGAAACAGAAGTAAATAGAAATCTTAGGAGATTTTTGGGGTTTGGCAGTGCTAATGTTTTCTTCTCTTTCCTGTGTCAGTGTTACCATACTTCTGCTATTCTGTTTATTTGGTGTACATCTTCTGTGTTGGAGACTTTTTAAAAAGTTTCCTCGTAATGAAGATCTAACTATATTTGGTGGAAATATATCGAAGTTTTGTGTCTTTGGTGAGTCATATCAGGGAGCACGGTTGTCAGCTTGCCCTTTTGTTGCTGATCCTAAGTTTGAACATGGAAGCTGATGGCAGGTAGTTTCTCCATCTTAGAAGTATCTTTTTATCTTTGTTAATTACGTGATTTTAGGTTGATATTTTCAGAATGTATAATTATATATACTTCTGCATTCTTTTTAAATACAAAATATTATAAACTATTAAGTCATTATCCATTTGGCTTGTCAGATTGTCCAAATCTGACCAGGAGAAGCTCCTTCAGGGCTTGATGGGGAGTGATATTAAGCAACGTAAAATCTAAAGGCTGAATCTGCTTTTTGAGAGGTATCCTTGCTTCTACATCCTTTTAGTGGACTGAACTCTGTGTGTGTGTGTTTGTGTGTGTGTGTATATATGTGCACATGCATGTATGTATTTTCTTTGTATCTGATGTACAGTTACATTCGTTTCCATTTATATTTAATTTTAGTAGGGATTCTCCCCTAATCATTTATTTTTGAATATGTATATCACTAACATTTTTCAGAAGTCAAGAACTTTATTAAAAGGTATACTCAGGAGTACCTTTTTCCCTTTTTTCCACCACATTTCACTACCTAAAGGCAACATGTATGTAAACCTTAGTTTGAAGTTCCTTGTTTTTCTGTTTGCAGGTACATATGTGTACATGTATTCTTATTTACCCTTTTTTGATACACAGCAGTTTGCAGAACATGCAGTCTTTTTTCACTTAATATAGCCTTGATATCTCTCTGTGTCCATTCGTAGAGACTTTTCTCATTTCTTTTTTATTCTGCGTAGTATTCCATTGTGTAGATACCTCATGGTTTCTTCATTATGTCTCTTATGTTTACAGTATTGTGCTATTCCAAAGAGTGTCATAGTAAATTACTGTGTGTGTGTGTGTGTGTGTGTGTTTTAATTAAAACATACGTTTATTGGGGCGCCTGGGTGGCGCAGTCGGTTAAGCGTCCGACTTCAGCCAGGTCACGATCTCGCGGTCCGTGAGTTCGAGCCCCGCGTCGGGCTCTGGGCTGATGGCTCAGAGCCTGGAGCCTGTTTCCGATTCTGTGTCTCCCTCTCTCTCTGCCCCTCCCCCGTTCATGCTCTGTCTCTCTCTGTCCCAAAAATAAATAAACGTTGAAAAAAAATTAAAAAAAAAAACATACGTTTATTAACTCTTGAAGTTCTAGGAGTAGAATGGAATCAGTTGATGGGGCTCTCACTCGGAGTCTCTCAGGCAGTTGCGATGGAAGTTGGGGCTAGAGTCATCTGAAAGTTCAAAGTAACTTAACATCAAAGGTAGCTCACTCACTATACCTGGAAATTGATGCTGGTTTCAGCGCAGGCTGTCAGCTGGAATGCCTATCTATGACCTTTCTCTGTGATTGGAACTTCCTAGAGCATGTCAAGTGGGCTCTGAAAGGGAATATCCCAAAAGTGAGCATTCTAAGAGGTCCAAATGGGAGCTGTGAGGCTTTTCAAGATTTATCTGAGAAATCCCAGAACATCACTTCCGGATTCTCTTGATTGACTAACTCATTAAGGCTGGCCCAGATTTAAGGAAAGGAGAATTAGGTTTTTTATCTTAGGATGCATGAAATTGAAAGCAACTATCTTTGGAGACTAAATACCAGAGTCACCTTCTAGCCATCACAGTTCACATTTCTTCCATATGTAAAATGTATTCACTTTCTTTCCAGTACTCACACTGTCTCATCCCATTAAGGCATCAATCTGAAGTCCAGGATCTTGTTATCTGAGTCAGGTCCAGATATGGATAATACCTCTCAGGTGCAGTTCCTCCAGTACAGTTCCTCGAAAACAGTTCCCCTTGACCTAAATACCTTTACTGAGAGCTTTATTTCTCCTTATAGCTCTGAGTTACTGTCTGGTGTTCTTTCATGTCACTTTGTAGGACTCCATTTCTTCTAGGACAGGTCTAGTGGTAATGAACTTCCTCAGCTTTTGCTTATCTGGGAATTTTATAATTTCTCCCTTACTACTGAAGGAATTTTGCTGGATATAGGGTTCTTAGTTGACATTTTTTTTTTCATCAGCCCACTGCCTCCGGACCCCAAAATTTCCCATGAGAAATCTGTTTATAATCTTAGAATCCCTTAATATGATGATCACCTTTATCTTGCTGTGTTCAAAATTCTCTTTGCCTTTTCAAAGTTTGATTATAGTGTATCCAGGTATGGATGTCTTTGAGTTCATCTTATAAAGAGATTGTTGAGCTTCTTAGATGTTTGTATTCATGTTTATATTCATTCACCCATCAAACTTATGAAGTTTTCAGCCATTATTTCTTCAAATACTCTCCCCCCCCCCTTACTCTCTTCTCCTTCTGGGACTCCCACAATGCATATGTTGGTCTGCTTGTTGGTATCCCACAGGCCCCTTAAGCTCTGTTCACTTGTTTTCAGTCCTTTTTTTTCTTTCTATTCCTCAGACATAATTTCCATTGTCCTATCTTCAGGTTCACTGATTATTTCTTCCTGCTCAAATCTGCCTTTCAATTCCTCTGGTGAATTTTTAATTTCAGTTATTATACTCTTCAGCTCCAGAATTTCTTTGTAGTTTCTATTTAGGTTTTCTACATATTGATATTTCCATTTTATTCATATTTTGATCATATTTTCTTGACTTTCTTTACATCTTCCTTTAGTTCTTTGAGCATCTTTAAGAGATAGGCATTTAAAAATCTTTGCCTAGTATATCTGTCATCAGATCTTTTTCAGGGACAATTTTTTTTTTTTTTTTTTTCCTCTAAAGGAGCCATGCTTTTCTGTTTTCTTATTTGTTTTTGGTATGCTTTGTGGTTTTTTGTTGTTGAAAACTGGATATTTGAATCTAATAATGTGGTAACTCTGGAAATCAGATTTTCCCCCTCTTCCCAGTGTCTGCTATTTTGTATTGTTTTTTGGGGAGTGTTATAGCCTGTTTCTGAGGATCATCAGCCAGAGATATAAACTTAATGGGGTGCCTGGGTGGCTCAGTTGGTTAAGCGTCCGACTTCGGCTCAGGTCACGATCTCACGGTTCGTGAGTTCGAGCCCCGCGTCGGGCTCTGGGCTGATGGCTCAGAGCCTGGAGCCTGTTTCAGATTCTGTGTCTCCCTCTCTCTGACCCTCCCCCGTTCATGCTCTGTCTCTCTCTGTCTCAAAAATAAATAAACGTTAAAAAAAATTTTTTTTTAAACTTAAGGTCTTCTCTGAGACCTGCCCTGGGCATGTACAGTCCCTTTCTAATTTCCCCTGTGTATATAGTTGTTTTTGAATGTCCTAATCTTTAATGTCTGGCTCCGAAAAAGAGAAAAATAAAGGGGGAGAAAGGGGTGTAGGTCCTTTAAATCCCCTTGCAGTTTCTTGAGCCAGAATGGGAGGGGCTTAAAATGGGGAAGGTCCAAAACAATGATACCCTTCTCTTTGTCTGTATCTCCTGAATCAGAAGCAGCAGTCAGAATGCAGAGTTCCAGTTTTTGGAGGATAGAGTCCTTTATGTCCACCCTGAGTTCCTGCAGGGTGTGTGTAAGCTGCTCCAAGAACAAGTGCACTGCTGCCTGCCATGTAGCTGGGCTGGGCTGGGCTGGGCTGGGAAGGGTGGCTGCTACTGTGCTAAGAGCTGAAAATAACCACAATGTACTGTCCAGGTTTTTCCCCTGGAAGTTGCAAGCTTTCAGTAGTCTCCAGAGTTCCAAAATAGTTCCCTCAGACAGATGCAAGCATTTAGGTGGGGAGGCCGATTCTGCCAGTGCTTCCTACTCGACTGTCTTCCCAGAATTCTCTATGTGTGCACTTATTTTTTTGTATTTTGGGGACATACCTTCAGGGTAAGATCCTAGAAATGGGATTGCTGGACCAGAAGATAAATACATATGTAGTTGATTTACATATAGCCAGATTGCTCTCTGCAGAGGTTGTATAAATTTGCACTCCTACTAGCAATGTATGAAAGTGCTTGTTTCCACACAACCTCACCAACAGTGTGTTGTCAAGCTTTTGAGTTTTTGCCAATTTCGGGTAAGCAGTGATATCTTAAATGTAGAGATAAAGTAAAGCCTAAGGAGAGAAAACAGTTAATACAAAGAACTGACCTGGATTTTTAGTTAAATAAAGTGAATTGAACACAGGTGTTACTTTTCCTTCCTAAAGACCACTAAAATGAGAATAAAGAAAAAGAACTTAAGAGAAAAGTGCTTCTTGGGGCCCCTGGGTGGCTCAGTCAGTTAAGCATCCACTCTTGGTTTTGGCTCAGGTCATGGTCTCTGATGTGTGGGTTCGGGCTCTGTGCTGAGAATGCAGAGCCTGCTTGGGATTCTCTCTCTCTTACCCTCTCTCTCTGCCCCTCCTTTGCCTGTGCTCACTCACTCTCTCTCAAAATAAATAAACTTAAGAAAGGAGGGGATATTTCTTTTATTCTGACACTGTGCAGTTTTTCATTCAAAAAAAATTTTTAATGTTTATTTTTGAGAGAAAGAGAGAGAGAAACAGTGGGAGCAGGGGAGGGGCAGAGAGAGAGGGAGACACAGAATCCAAAGCAGGCTCCAGGATCTGAGCTGTCAGCACACAGAGCCCCATGCAGGGCTTGAACCCACGAACCTTGAGATCAATGACCTGAGCTGAAGTCGGACGCTTAATCAACTGAGCCACCCAGGTGCCCCAGTTTTTCATTTGTTTAAAGAAAGGTCAGTTGAAAATACCTTTTTGGTGAAATACTGGTTTAAAACTTTTGCCCAGTTTTCTGATAATTGGTTTTCCACACATTTTAAGAGTTCTTTATATATTAAGGGTATTTTTTTATGATACATGCTGTAAATATTTTTGTCTTTTGAATTTGCTTCTACGTATTGTTTTTCAGTCATGCTAAATATTTTCTTTCATTGAATTATGTTTGAGAGAGGCCCTGAAAAGCTGATTAGCAGCTTTATGTATAAGGCTAGGGCTTATCAACAGACAAGGGTCTTGATGTTTCATCCTGCGGGACCTTTTGATTTAAGAGAAGAATCTACCAGGGCAGGCAGCCGGGTGGCTCAGTAGGTCAGGCGTCCGACTTCGGCTCAGGTCGCGATCTCACAGTTTGTGAGTTCGGGTGTGTGTCAGACTCTGTGCTGACAGCTCAGAGCCTGGAGCCTGCTTTGGATTCTGTGTCTCCCTGTCTCTGTCCCTCCCCCACTCGCTCTCTGTCTCTCTGCCTCAAAAATAAATAAAATGTTAAAAAAATTTTGTTAAAATTTTTTTTTAAAAAAGGGAAGAATCTACCAAGTTCTTGGTAAAGATGGAGTCAAGGAAATTGCAGAGGGGCCCCTTTCGGTACACAGGTCTTTATTCCTCTGTGTTCTTTCCTTCCCATTGCTTAAGTCATTCTATTTTGGGTTTTTTATTCTAGAAGTTAGTTAGCCTTCTTTGTCCTGCTGTAGTTGGGGAATTGTAGTTTCTTACAGCTGCTGTATGTCATGGTTTGGAGACCTAGGGAATTTTTTTTTTTTTTTTCCTAGTCTTTGAACCAGTCTAGATTTTATCCTCATGCCTCCCCATTGTCTTGGGAAGTCATTTGGAGGTATCGATTTTGCAGTCTTTTGAGAACTAGATAGAATTGACTTTTGCAGACACTTAGGGTGTCTGTTTTCTCATTGGCTGTCTCCTTTCAAGGTCTTTATCTTATTTTATTCTCATTCTCTTATAGATTCTACTGAAATCTATTTCAGTAGATTTTAGAGGGGAAGAGAAAGAAACACATGAATTTATAGTATTTAATTAGAAATCCAGGTGGTTCTTTGTACATAGAGTTTTCTCTCCTTGGGCTCTACCTTGTGGGCAGTTGGATGGCTCTCAGTAGTTCACAGTATTGTACTTTGATAATTTAGAGTTTATGTGCCTATACTCAGGTGATTTCTGATCAGTAGTTAAAAAAACTGGCCTCTTGCCTTCTTGTATGTCCTGTTGAAAACCTCAAGGGAAGAAAGTTTTTACAGTTCCAAGTGAAAGATAGTTAGTTGGTCCTGGAAATATGAATGCTACTTGAGAGTCTCTGTCTTCTCCCCATTTGATCTAAGTTTCCTTGTATTGGTATATTCTGTATTTGGGGGTTATAGCTATTTTGCAGTTTCTTATTTACTTATTAGTGGGAGCGGGGGAGGGACAGAGGGAAAGAGGATCTTAAGCGGACTCCACCCCTGATGTGGAGCTTGATCTCTTGACTGTGAAATCATGACCTGAACCGAAATCAAGAGCCAGGTGCTTAAACGGCTGAGCCATCAAGGTGCTCCTGCAAGTTTCATTTTAGACGGATTTCTTTCCTCTTTCTTTTTCATTTTGGTGGTTTTCAAGAAGGGGCAGTAAACATACAAATTACATACGTTTTTTTCACATTGTATTAAGTGCATTTTACTAAAAGAAAAAAATGTATGTTCTTTGAAAATACATTGACTACAATGTGAAAAATGGTGTTCAATAGCATTTATTTCATTTAGGAAGTTGAATACCTGGATTAAGTACCCATGCCAAAACCTTGTCCTAGTTTGTACAAAATTGTGCATGAGGTATGAGTCTAGTCTGACACATTTGGTCACAGTAAGTTTTGAGTCACGATGAAGGGAGGAGAGTGCCTGTAAGAACACACATGTGCCAGAAGTACGGAGCTGTCAGACTCTGAGGCAGCCTTACCTTAGGGACTGGTTTCTGTCACTCCCCTTCTTATTAGCTTTGGTCTCTCACTGCACTTCTGCTCCTCTCTACACATCTGCTCTGGGATCTCCATGCAAACCATTGTCCTTCGCTGGCTGATAGTTGCTGTTCTCTTGTAAGCTCAGCTTACACATGAGCCACTGGGCTCTCTTTTACCTACATGTGACCTTTCTGCTTCAGCTCTTTACACCTGACCAGTGTGTACTCTCTTGCCATTTCTTGTCATATTTCCAAGAAAAACAGATTGGCCCAGACTATCTTTTTGTGCCACTTCTGGTTTGTAGTTCTTAGCCCTGAAGTATTAATTGGCTGTCTACAATCAGGTGTCCAGTGCTGCTCAAGCAGTGTAGGGGTGTTGAGGAGGGAGCTGTAGGGCAGCAGGGGGACAGCAAGGAACCAGAGATGGGACAGTCCCCTGGGAAGTCAGGGAGCAGGATAGAACTGAATACATAACATACTCTCTCTTCGGTATACCAGTTTATTTTTAATAGACCACTTTAAGCAAATACTTAGTAGTATAGATTGAATATGGTAGGAAACAAGCTAATATTTAAGTCTCGAAATTGGCTGGGAAATCTGCCCTGTTTAGTGCTTTTTTTCTGTTTGCATTGTGACTTGAGTAGCATAGTGTGACAGATCACGATACTGGAAGACGGGCGTCTTAGGTTCTAGACCTGATTTTGCTGATTTTTTACTTTCTTCATCAGAATAATTTTTAAAAGATTAATGCAGTAGAATAGTTTCTAAAGTACTGTCTAGCAATAAAACCTTGGGATTCAAACTGTGCTCTACCAAGCTGGGAAAGGTAATTTCCACGAAATGATAAGTCCAGGTTAAAGGAAAAAATTAGAAACAAAAATGATTGGACCCATACATTAGAAAAAGATTTGGGAGTTTTGTAGTGAGCCTACTTCTTTTCATTTGTCCTTGTTTTATTTGATATGGGATGGTCTTTGTAAAGTGATTTAAGTCAGATATTATAGTTACAAACCCTTTTCCCAAACGAACTTGCAGTTAAGTAGTATATTACTGTATGTGTAATACTGAAATTTGAAATGCTTTTAGTCTTCTGTGCTTTATTAAAGAACAGAATTGGACATTCAGAATAATTAAGTAAAATGGGTTTCTTTTACTTTTTAGGATTTAAGTGCCCTGTATGCTCAAAATTTGTACCTTCAGATGAAATGGATTTGCATCTTGTGATGTGTTTAACAAAGCCAAGAATAACCTATAATGGTAAGTCCAGTGCTTTGAAATGCTTTTTAGAATGACCTTAGATTTTATGATTTTTATATTTCAGATAAAATATGAAAGGCGAAGGAATGACCGTCTATGAGCCCTGGAGCTAACTGGTGTTTCAGTTATAGGTCTGGTGCTCTGGCTTTACTGCTCTTTCCTGACCACAATCCCAAGACCTTCAAAATCCTGGGGAAGATTTTTCAGTGTAGCCTTGGTACATTTTGAAATAGACTTAAAAAATGATCACACGGTTCATTCCTAATTTTAAGTAAATGGAATGAAATAAAGGACGAGTGAGAGCTTTTTAAAAAATTTCATAAGTAGACAAACTTCAAATGCCTGCAAGAAATTTTCAGGAATTTTTCAAATGTAATTTTGGTTTGAAATAGAATGAGTCAGAAGAATACCAGTGAACTGTGAAAGGTTGACTTCATTCAACAAATGTCTTTTGAGCACCTTTGTGAGTATGAGGTGTGGCGTTAGGAACTTGGAATACAGCAGTGAATAAAACAGAAGTGGGTCACTACAGCCCAGCATCAGCCACAGGTTAATCAATGCAGCAGCACTTAGTTAAGAATCTGAGGTTTCTTGTCAGACTATAAAATGTTGGGGGTTGGAGGTTAGACTTTAAAATTGAAATGAACATGTTACCCTGACTAGCTTTTTTGCAGACTGATTTAGGAATCTCTCTCTAAGGTAGGGCTTCAGCCACACTATTATTGTAGTGACAATAGAACTCTTTTTCCCATTTATTTTCCAATGAATAAGTAAAAGGAGATTGTAGCAATTCCTTTGAATAGTAAATGTACCTGTTGATTATATTTAGACCTTTCTGCATTGTGAAATTGAATGGGCTACTTTGCATAATATAGTTGAAATTCAGTTACTTAAAAAATAAAAAGAATTCTCATTCAGGTTCAGAATTTGAGGTGAAATGATTGGGCTTGTTTCTCGTTTGTACTCCATTATCTTATCATTAGCCTCCAAAATTATGATGTTTATTACCAGTGTCTTAGAAATAAATACCCTTGAATGTCAAGAGTCTGTCCTTCAGTTTTGAAAGCACAAATGTATTTCCTTTGTGTGTATTTGCACACAACCTCAGTATTCTGTACATTGACTTTTTGTGTAACGTATGTACAGTATGGTCTATGAATGTTGATATTTGGCAGTTTTTAATTTCCCGATTTAACTATGCTCAAGTCATTAAAGTTTTTTACTAGATCATGTATTTGGTGTCTTAAAGATGTCTTCAAGAACCAAGATGTAACCTTCTGCTTGGGCACACTGTTGTTAAAAAGGAACCCACAGGCCATAATGGTGTCACTTAGGTTAAAGCACCAAGTCAATAAACCAAGACTTAATACCTAATCTAACTGCAATTTCAGCCCCCCAGAAATGTAACCTTTAACCAGTCACCATGAGAATTTCCTGATCAGCACTAGGAAATTTGATACACTCCTTCAGTTCCCCTAGGCAATGGATTCTTTTCTAATAATTTTCTTTTTTTCCCCTCTCTTTTTACCTCTTAGAAACCTTTCCTTTCCTGCAGCCCTTTGGAGCTCCCCTCTACTTGCTAGAGAGGATACTGCCTAATTCATGAATTGATTAATAAAGCCAATTAGATCTTTAAAATTTACTCAGTTAAATTTTTATTATTGAACACTGTAAACCAAGGATTTAGGTTTCAAATATTTGACAGTATTCCAATTCGGAAGTCAGTAACTTAGTGTGAAAAGCAAATAAAGTTGCAAATACTTTTAAGAATCGCTGCCTGCTTCACAGTAGGTGGATCTGAAACGTTTTAAATTGTTAAATACATATTAACTGTCAATAAACATTCAAAACAAAAAGCAAAAACAGCTTCTTCTAAAAATTATACATAGCTCTTGAAGTTTTAAAATTGGACAGTGGCCAGCTGTGGTGAAAGAAGGTGGAGTTTTGATTTAGGTTAGAGAGTGATGGGTGATTGATAATATGCCTCCCCATCACAGTCTGTGGGAATTCTTCCGCTACAGTTTTGAGGGCAGAGCCCTGTAGGTAAGGAAAAAATAATCCTTCTACCCGTCTGAGCTCTTGGCTGAGACCTCTAGTAAAAGACAAGAGAAAAACAAACAAAAATGTAACATGCTTAAGTCTTGGTATGTATGGGAGATACCCTGGGAGAAATGAGCCTGGTTTAGAATGTGGGTTTAAACACCCTCTTCAGTTATGGAAGGTTAGGGTTAGGAAGGGTTCCTTCCTAGTTATGGAAGGTTTCCAGGAAAATCCTGGTAAACTAGTAGTTTGTTATGCATATTTAAGTCCTGTGCCTTCTCCATTGATAAGATTCTCTTGTAATATTCCCTTATGATTTGGAGTCAACCTTTTCTTCCTGGTGTAGAAGGGGGACACCCTTACAAAAGGAGATTTCCTGGGGCGCCTGGGTGGCGCAGTCGGTTAAGCGTCCGACTTCAGCCAGGTCACGATCTCGCGGTCCGTGAGTTCGAGCCCCGCGTCAGGCTCTGGGCTGATGGCTCAGAGCCTGGAGCCTGTTTCCGATTCTGTGTCTCCCTCTCTCTCTGCCCCTCCCCCGTTCATGCTCTGTCTCTCTCTGTCCCAAAAAAAAAAAAAAAAAAAACGTTGAACAAATGGAGATTTCCTTTATAAATTTAAATTTCCCTTACAAAAAGATAACTTTTACTATGTTTAGGGTCTCTCCTGTGTCTGTCGTTTTTTAGTCATCTTAATCCTTATGCCAGAGAGGCTTATTTTATCGTAGCATGTTTTGTTACCCTTCAGTCTCCTGAAGCTCATCTATCACAGGTGATGACTGTGAAAATTGGCCTCTTTAACACCTAAACTAGGCATTTAGGATTACTATGAAGTTTAGAGCAGGATGAGTCCGAGAATCAGTGAAAGGGAATCGGTCCTCTTAGTCACCTGGGCTTCTTAACACTTCATATTTGAATTCCTAAACAACTGATTCTGGCATCAGAGAGATGGGGCCTGCAAATTGCATCGATACTCAAGTGAGAGTTTTATGCAGCATAGTGCTTATTAATGTAGATCTTTTACAGCCTTTCCTAGAGTAGAGACATCTGAAATTTTGAAATTTATTTGTTAAATGTATGTTAATTTAACTGTCTATAGATACACACAGTGAGGAGATTAGTTGGGCTTGTTTTTCAGGCTGGATATATTTATAGTCAAACTCTAGGATGACTTTCAGAGATTTGAGATTTGAATATAAGCTGGTGTTTTGGAGTTCCAGATTTATACTCCCAGAGATGGTATTCTAAATGTTGGTTTGGTTTCCAGACTAGTTCACAATGATTCTCTTAATTTTTTTTTCTTTAATCTGTAATACTATATCCAAATACCTAAGTCCTGGTAACTGAAGAAGAAAATTGGCTAGGTGGGAGCTCTCGGTTTAAGCAGCTGTCTCAGCAGAGGTTCAGGTAGGAGACCCAAGGCAGTCTGGCAGAGAATGATTCAGAATGATGTGAGTGGTTATGTATTGCAGGTGGTGTTTTGGCAGGATGGAAAAAAAAATTCATAATGCCACAATCAGCGTTAATCTACATAGATTGCTCTTAAGTCAAGGACTGCCTGTTGCGGGATTATTGAGCGTTCTGTGCCGGTTAAGAAAGAATTCTTGAGACGTTTTACAGTGCACCTTAGTACATTTGTTTAAGTAGCACAGGGACAGGACCTGTGGGCAGAAAGAGCTGCACTTCTGTATGAAGCTGATTCTATGTGGTTCTATGCTTAGTCTTCAGGGGGGAGGGAACATGCAGGAAGTATTAGATCATAAATGTTTTCCTTAAATTTCTACCTGTAAAACCACTTTTGCAAGATTCCTCTGGTGCTTATAATTCAGCTTGATATTAACTATTGGTGAGATGTACAGGCAGTCATGAGACCCTTTAAGAATGTAGCAACCAGTAAGCATTTGATCCTTATCAGAACTATCTAGTCTATAGGTCCGTCTTCTGGGCTAAAGGTGAATGTTTTTCTGCTTCTGTCCCTCATCACTGCCTATTTCATATACTTTCCCCTTTATTTGTGTGCTTCATTGTTTAGTTTATGGAACTAGTAATTCATTATGTAGTCTGTGAACCCAATACAGATATTATGAGCATAGTAGAGTCTCTCTCTTTTTTTAAATTTTTTAATGTTTATTTTTGAGAGAGAGAAAGCGTAAGCGTGGTAGGGGCAGAAAAAGGGAGACAGAGGATCCAAAGCAGGTCCGAGCTGTGAGAGCAGAGCCTGATGTTGGGCTCGAACTCAGGAACCGTGAGATCATGACCTGAGCCGAAATCAAGTCGGCCGCTTAACCGACTGAGCTACGCAGGCGCCCCAGTAGAGTCTCTTCATTTCCTTTATCCTCATCTTCTAAAGTGTTTTAGAACCAAAACCAAAAAATGAAATAAATACTGTTGGCAAATTCTTAGTCTTGATTTTATTGGTCTTTAAAGTTCATTAGATCATAGCATGTTTTGTGTCCTATAAATTTCAGTTTTTATTTTAGCCTCCTGTTACTGAGGGTAGTAGGTTTGTGCTTAAGATATCTTTGTTTTATTGGTAAGTGGTACAATGTGTGTGCATGTGTACCTGGAGGAGATGGAACTTGAAGAGTTAAGTTACTCTTTTCTTCTGAGACTTAATAATAAACTTCTGCAGTGTATCAAAGCAGAACTTTTCAGAACCATCAGGAATATAAACCTGACTCTGTGGACAGAGTAAGATGTGACTATCACTCTGTTAAAGTAAACATACTTGAAAGATGGAGTCACTTGGAAGGAAACTTGTTCTGTAATGAAAGGGAGGAAAAAGGCTCCCACTTCCTTGAGGTCTGTGGGAGAGTATAACTCAGGCTCGCTCAGGTGTCGAAGATAGATTGCACCAGGCCGTCAGCACTTTGATTCCAGGGTGACAAGCCACCTCCTAAGGGCCTGGCTTCCCGTGTAAGAAGAAGTATACTTTCTTCTTTTGTAGATACTGTGGCTTTCTAGGTGGTTGTGGTGCTCATCTTAAGTTATAAACTTGCTCTTGGCCTTACATATTACATTTTCTTGGTTTTAAGATCCCCCCCACCCCATTTTAATCTTTCTGAATTCAAGATGCTTTCTGAAAATGGCATATCTCTTATTATTGAGGTAAAAAAAAAAAATGCCAACCACAACGCAGAATTTTAAATAAGAGGTAGTCATCATGGTCTTTGTGTGAACTTTTCCTTTTGTGGAATTTCTGTTATGTGTGATTTGACATCTCTCTTTGTTTATTTGTTAGTGTTCTGTGGTTGAGTTTTAACTTAAATGTGGATTCCTAATAGTTGTAAATACTACATTAGGGGACAGCATTGAAGTAAAGTTATTTTTTTGTACCATAAATTGACTGTCCTGCAATGCAGTGAAATTAAAGGCAGTAGAAAGTGTCAAATCCATTATACTATGTTATAAAAATTTCAAAGTAGATGATATCCCAGAGGCGGTTGGCAAAACAAAAACGAAACTGTTCTAAAACCCATATAGGATTCCTATAGAAAAATGTAGTCACCATCTATTAAAGGTGAACTTGTGATTAAAAAATTTTAGGGATGCCTGGGTGGCTCAGTTGGTTAAGCATCCGACTTTGGCTCAGGTCATGTTCTTGCAAGTTCACGAGTTTAAACCCCATGTTGGGCTCTGTGCTGACAGCTCAGAGCCTGGAGCCTGCTTTGGATTCTGTGTCTCCCTCTCTCTCTGCTTCTCCCCTGCTTGCGCTCTCTCTCTCTGTCTCTCAAAAAATGAACTAATGTTAAAAAATTTTTTTTATTTTAAATATGCATGGAGTAAGAGCAGATATGATCAGAATTACCACCCCAAAAAACTTTAGAACTATAAATTGATTTCAAATCATTACAATCATAAAAGGATGAATAGGAAATAAGTAAAAAATAATAATAAGATATCATGAATAAGACAGAAATTGAACTCTTTAGACTTTAGTCACTGAAATTAACATCTCAACAAATAGATTAACTAGCACATTAGAGCTGCAAGAAGAACTAGTGAGGTATAAGGTGGATCTGAGGAAGTTAAGCAGAGTGTAAAGAGTGATGGAAAATAGAGAGGTACATGGCTTGGAGCCTGGAACAAGAGCATCTGCCATACATAAAATAATCTCAGAAAAAGAAATGGAATTGACTTCTGGTTTCTAGTTCAACACGTAAGAAATTCAGAAGTGGTCACTCCATCCTGACAAGAAGTAATAAGCTGAACAGACTGAAAAATCACTGACTTCTTGGATTCATAAGAGATGGAAGGACACAAGGCAAATGGCCAGCCCCTGTGATTGCTGAGATAGGCAAATACAGGCACTCTCTGGTTTTGGTTTATTGCAGCAGAGACTCAGTAGTGGGAACCATTGCAGGAACCAGTGTCAGGGTCATCCTGAACTGTAATTGATGAATTGCTGGGGGCTCAGTGCAGACAAGTTGAGAGTTTAAAACTCCAGGGAGACCTAGTCACAGTGGAGCCCCCACAAATTTGTAAGATTTTCTTCCAGGAGCTTGACCAGGTTCCCATATTAAATATGGGAGAAAAATTCCCTCCTGCTTCTGGTAAGGGGAGGGACAAGGGACCAGTTTGAAATATGCCAGAGGACTATTTTAATGAGGTCTGCCTGGGAGAAACTAGTTAACCAGACCCTAACTGACCTGGGAGAAGGGAAATACTCCAGCCTGCTCTAGCCATTCTGTTCCATCTAACAACGGAGAGAAAAAAAAAACCCGAGAAATATTTGTAAAGTTTGTAGTCCAAAGGCATAGGATCACTAAAAGACTGTGGGATGAAAGATGTATAACATGTTACACAAAAGGTACAACTTGCGCATAATGGGAGATGGAATTGGCAAGAGGCAGTATTTGAAGGGAAATGGCAGAGAACCTTCTAGAATTGCTGAAAGATAGGAATTCTCTGATTGCAGGAGCACTGTGATGCTGAGCAGTATAAATAAAAGTAAATTCATACCTAGGGACACTGTAAACCAAGTCCAAATAAAAAGAGTAAAATGTTAAAGTAACCTGAAAAATACTTTACCCTGTTCCACTTGTGTTAGCATTTCTCAAATGCTTTTTGTTCTGTGTAGCAATTTAAAATTTAGTATGTGTTTACTTTATAAAGACGAGGGATCAGAAATGGTCATACAGGGGGTGCCTGGGTGGCTCAGTTGGTTAAGCGTCCGACTTCGGCTCAGGTCATGATCTCACCGTTCGTGGGTTCGAGCCCCGCATCAGCCTCTGTGCTGACAGCTCGGAGCCTGGAGCCTGCTTCGGATTCTGTCTCCCTCGCGCTCTCCGTCTCGCTCTCGCTCTCTCTCTCTCTCTCTCTCTCGCTCTCTCTGTCGCTCTTGCTCTCTCTTGCCCTCTCTTGCCCTCTCTCTCAAAAATAAACATTAAAAAAATTTTTTTTAAAATGGTCATACAAGAAACTTAAACATTGTTACAGTCTTACCCACTTAGGAAAATTGAATGCCTATTTTAGAAGACACCAGATTCAGTTTTACTGCCCTACTTTTAACATAGCTGCTCAGGAGCAGCACCTGTTTGCATTTAAAATGTTATGCAAAACAGCAGTACTTGGAACAAAGTACCAACTTTGAATTCAGCTTGCTGAGTTCAGATCCTTATTCTACCACTTAATAGCCATGTAACCTTGGTCTTGGTTTTCTCTCCCAGAAACTGAGGACTAGAAGTAGTGCCTCTTACTAGACTTATTGTAAGAATCAAGTGAGAAATCATGCATAGTTCTTTGCAGGTATTGAGTGCCAAGTGAACAAGACCTGTTCTTACTAAGAAATACTATTTTTGGCTTTGAGAGGTAAACCTGTAGTTGGTGCTGTATTTAACATGCTAACAAATCTGCAGTTCCTTTGATATTTTATTTTAAAAGCCCATAGTTATTTAATTCCAAATTAGATACCAGAAAAGCTTGGGCAGCAGTAATAGTTCTATAATATATGGAGAAATCGGGGATGGGTGGAAGGGTAATTAGAAAATTACCTGCTGTCATATAATGTGACAATTTAAAGCTGCAATTTAATGAAAAAAAATTTCCTACTTTTTATGAGCAACATGGTGGGCTACTCAGCTAAAATCTGAGTTCTGAATTTGATAGGCAGATTGCTTAATCTTTGTGGAAGCATAGATCCTTTCATACTCCCTATGGAAATAGAATACTGTAGAAAGGTGACTACCCATGGATAACTGTCTTGAGATAGACCCCTTCCTTGTGGCATAAAAAGAAGATACATAGAATAGAAATTGAACTCAAGTACATAGTTCAGTGAGAAGGAAGTTCTGATAGATTTCTAAAGCATGAAGAGGGTTTCAGATTTCATTTCTGACTTATTTGAGAAGGATGACGAAGTTTCTTTACTGATTCTTGATTTGTCTCATTTCATAGAGCTTTCATATCATAAGTCTTGCCTCTTTTGTGTTCTCCTTATCTTTGTATCACTGTCATAATGTTGATTAAAAAAAATTCATTCTGGGGCACCTGGGTGGCTTCGTCGGTAGGCGTCCGACTTCAGCTCAGGTCATGATCTCATGGTTCATGGGTTCGAGGCCCGCGTCGGGCTCTGTGCTGACAGCTCAGGGCCTGGAGCCTGCTTCGGATTCTGTGTCTCCCTCTCTCTCTGCTCCTCCCCCCACTCACTCACTCTCTCTCTCTCTCTCTCTCTCTCAAAAATAAATAAACATTAAAAAAAATCATTCTAGGGGTACCCAGGTGACTCAGTTAAGCATCTCTCTTTTTTTTTTTTTTAATTTTTTTTAATGTTTATTTATTTTTGAGACAGAGCATGAGCAAGGGAGGGGCAGAGAGAGAGGGAGACACAGAATCCAAAGCAGGTTCCAGGCTCTGAGCTGTCAGCACAGAGCTGTCAGCACAGAGCCCTATGCAGGGCTCGAACTCGTCAACTGCGAGATCATGACCTGAGCCGAAGTTAGATGCTCAACCGACTGAGTCACCCAGACGCCCCAAGCATCCAACTCTTGATCTCCGCTCCAGGCTTGATCTCAGGGTTGTGAGTTCAAGCCCTTGTTGGGCTCTGCACTGGGTGTGGAGCCTACTTAAAAGAAAAAATTCTAACATTCCAAGTAAGCTTTCCTGATTTTAAGAATGTGAAGAAACAAAACAAAGACCTTAGAAGGACCAAGTGAACTGACATACCTGTCCCCAAAGGGAAAAAGGTCTTGTTCCCTGGTCCCAGTTTTTGTTAAGGTGTGTGACATTGACAGAGTCTCAATTCCAAGGAATTCTAATACAAATATGAATAAAGTACATTTTCAGATTTATCTCATTTTTTGTTTCCTCTATATAAGAACAAAGCTAGGACCTCAGCCCACATCTGTCAACAATTTTGACCTTTCACAAAATATTTTATATGTCTGGTGATGTGCACAGTAAAAGTTGTAGTCTATTTAGATATTTAATCTAGATCTTGGAAGTATTAATAAGATTTGGAGAGAAATGGAGCACCTGTTTAGAAATAACAAGTAGGCAGGCATAGTTTGGAGCAAGGGACACCTCAATAAAAGAGAATTGAAAGTGAAAAGATAGGACTATATAATGGAGTTTTAAAATAAATTATTTTGAACTTCAATCATACATATGCAAAAATGTTTGTAAGGAAAAGAATTTCTTTAAAGACCAGTTTAGAGAATGGTGTGGGACTTGATGTGGAAGTGGTTAGCTGGAGCCTGGGGAAGAGAAAGAGAGCCAGGAGAGAGGATGAACGGGCTGAGAGCTAGAAAAGGGGAGGGAAGAGTGTCCATTCCAGAGCTCCTCTCTTCGGGAGTTCCTGGCTGTGATCTGAAACTGCCCCCCTATGCAAAGGGCAGGGAGAGGCCAGAGACTAAAAGAAGAGATAGATCACTTCAGATTGAGAGGTGACAGTTTTTGTTTTTGTTCTTGTTTTTTATTTTTTATGGATTTTTTAAATAGTATTTTTATTAAAAAAAAATTTTTTTTAATGTTTATTTCTGAGACAGAGCATGAGTGGGGGAGGGGCAGAGAGAGAGGGAGACACAGAATCAGAAGCAGGCTCCAGGCTTTGAGCTGTCAGCCCAGAGCCCAACGCAGGGCTTGAACTCATCGACCATGAGATCATGACCTGAGCCGAAGTTGGATGCTTAACCGACTGAGCCACCCAGGCGCCCCTACAGTATTTATTTAAGTGATCTTTACACCTAACATGGGGCTCAAACTCGGAACCCTGAGATCAAGAGTTGCATGCTCCTGTGATGGAGCCAGCCAGGTGCCCCAGTAGGGAACAAGTTTCGCTTTTTTTTTTTTAAATGTTTATTTAATCAGGGGAGAGGGAGAAAGTCCCAAGCAGGCTCCACGCAGGCAGCGTGGAGTTGATGCTGAGCTTGATCTCATGAACTGTGAGATCTTGACCTGAGCAGAAATCAAGAGCCAGAAGCTTAAACAAATGTGAGCCACCCAGGCACTCTGGGGACAGTTTTAATAAGCAAGGGAACTTACATAAGAGGCTTGTCTCGGGCGGTAACAATACGAGTAGATCTCCCTCTGCCAAATCTTAAAAGATTATATAGAGGCCCTAACTTAGGTTCAGCCTTGTATGTTGTCTAGATGTTCTCAATACCACCTAACTGTCTCAAGGCTGTATCCTTCGGGCGGCTTCAGGGATCAGGGACGGGAAGCAGAATGCACATTTTAAGGACAGAGGACGGGGTGAGGAGCCTCCAGATTGCTTGGGTCCAGTTAGTGAGTTAACCTGCAGTTAGGACTCTTCAGTAACCTTCTCCAACAGTCTCAGGTGACTTGAGGGTCAGATGTGGAGTGACTCAGTTTGGGGTAAAAAAGATAGTAAGAGTACCTAGTTGCTTTAAACACAATGCCAGTGATGTTGATCTTTGCAAAATGTGAAAAATAGGAATTGTGATTTTTTTTTTCTCCCGCCCCCCCCCCCAAAAAAAGGAGGTGTAAGTATTTGGCAGAGGGAATATTTTGTTGAGTTCAAGAAGGATTTTAGGGAGGAATGTTAAAGAAATGCTTGTGATTATTTTTTTGTTATTCAAGTAATAAATGACTTTTTCTTAAATGACTTTTTTTTAAATGCTTTTTCTCCCCCTCTTTAAGTCCTCTTAGTCTGGACAATTCAAAGTACTTGCCTGGATTTGCCTCAGAGATGGCCTTGAGAAGTATCTTCTCAGCCACTCAGACTGTATTAATGTAGTGGCTCTGCATTGTTGGAGAAGTTGTATTTAACTCTTAACATTTTAACAGTGTATTAAGTTAATAGAACAATAAAAGTAATAAAGAGTATATTCTAGGTGGTCCTACTCTTTTGCCATCTAAATATTTACTAAGATTTATGATTTGCTTGCTTCTTCCATTTTCTGATAGACTGATTTTGGAATCTCCAGGCTTCTTGACCTCTCAGCACCTCCTAGATTATTGTTACTTAGGTGTCCTTTTTATCTTAATCTTTTTAAACTGTACTCCTCAGCATTTTACCTTAATCGTAGGCCCTTTCCTCGTAATGCTTTTTGGTATGAGCTACCTTTTTATAACTAAAAAAATCTTTGACATCCAGCACCCAGATCTTGGTTTCTAAATATTTAGAAGTAAATCTCTAGGAAAAAGGAACCAGGGCCCCTGGGCAAAATGGCTGATTCTAGGGCTAGAGCAGAGAAAATAAAGAAAAGCCTGGAGATTGTGTATTGTCTGAAAGAAAGGAATTGTTCAAAAACCAAAAAGATAAGGTTATATCAGAGGGAC
Organism: Lynx canadensis; assembly: GCF_007474595.2. NCBI lineage: Eukaryota > Metazoa > Chordata > Mammalia > Carnivora > Felidae > Lynx > Lynx canadensis. Next base: position 121,299,774 of record NC_044304.2, read on the forward strand.
ACAGGAGCCAGTCTCAAAGAGCTCCCAATGAACAATTTGAGTAACAAAATTAGTATAGCATAATACTGAATTACACCCAAAAGTATAATAAAATAAATATATCAATCAGTAAATGCATATAGAATTGTAAAAGTTTAACCTGGAGACTGAATCCTAAGAGATTTATTTAAAAAAATTTTTTTTTAATTCCATATTCCCATTACCGGTGATATAAAAGAATTTTCTTCCAAAATTTTCTCATGTGCCATATATACTCTCTGATTTTAAGTACTCCTAAGATATACTAAAACATACTGTATGTGGCACATGTATAGTTTGAAATACGTGATCTTAGTTTATTGTAAATATTCCAGTGTGTCTGAGAGGGATTTAGGGGAATGAGAGCTACTGTTATAAGCCCAGCAACAAAAGACTTTATCGTTTTTTAGATGGAAAATGTGAGTTAATTCTGATATTGTGTTAGGTTTTATACTATGGAATTCTCTCAATGAGGGGTTCTACCATGAAGTCTTATTTTCTAACTTTAAACATTTTATGTTTATTATATATAGAGAAGAGAGGAGTTGAATATTTATTAACAAAAGACACTTGGACTCATATTACCCCTTATCAAATCACTAAGAAAGATGTGTGCTGTCTTTTGAAATTGAGGTAAAATTGGTATATAACATTACGTTTAAGTTTCAGGGTGCATACTGTCTTTGCTCAATGCTGTTCTTTAAAAATTTTCGGTTTGCTAATCAACATGGTTTATCTACATTTGTTTTGATTCAATGAGAATCTATATACTTAGTGTTAAACTTGTTAAGTTCATACCTAGTATTTTATAGTTTTGTTACTGTTACGAATGGCATTTGTTTTTACCATTTGAATTTCATACTGGTTTTGCTGGAATAAAGAGAAGCTATTGCTTATAGGTGAATCCCTGGATTTTCTAGATTTACAACCGTCATCTTCAAATGAAGATCATGTTTTCGAGTGTCATGTACATGTTTTGTTTCTTTGTCTTATTGCATTAGTGTGAAGCTTAAAAACAATGTAGATAAAATAATCATGCCTGTTGACATGCTTGTTTCGTTCGGTGTCTAGTATTTCACTGTTTAATAGATGCTTGCTTTGAGTTATGGTAAATTATCTTTGTTGTATATGTATCATTTTTTTATTTAAAGCAAAAAACAGCTTAATTTTACGAAATGCTCTTTTCTCTTTTTTATTTGTTGATAAATTAGGTTGATTTTTCTAATGTTTTAGTTGAGTTCTGTTGGTTTCTAATGTGGCTGGATTGAACTCCTTTTGATCATGTGTTACTGCTCCATTGAAGCACTGATACCAGTTATGTCAGACAAAGATTATGCTGCAAAATGAATTGGAAAGCTTTCCATCTTTGTTCTGGGATAATTTAACCCAGGAAGTACTGTTCTTTTCATATCAGAGTTCAACTGTAAAACCGTTTACCTTTTTAAAGGTAGATCTTTGGCAGTCTTTCTGACTTCTGTGATCATTAGTATATTCAGGTTTTTCTGCTTCCTGAGTCAATTTAGAAAGTTTGTATTCTGCTAGAAAATAATCCACATCCTCTAAATTTCCTAAAAATTGCCATAGAATTGCACGTATAATATTTCTTGACAGTTGTCTTAATCTTCTAAATATCCTTTATATTGCCTTTTTTATTCAAATAAATACTTTTGGTTTAGTACTTTATGTGCCTTAGGCTAGCCAAAAAGGGCATATATTTCATTGATATTTTCAAAGAGCTACTTTAGACTTGTAGATAAAGGTACTAACATGACTAACTTTATACTAACTTTGTACTAACTTATTAATAAGTACAAATTAAAGCTGCTTCACTTTTTTCCAGTCTTTCCATTTTAATAAAGGTATTTTAGAAATAGAAATACTTTTCTTATAAGAGGGTTAGTTATAATTGAGGTTTTAATGTAAAATGTTCTGTTATTTTCTAGATAACTTCTCATTTCAGTTTTTAATCTGCTTGACTCAGAGGTTAACTAAAAAAAACAAAAAACAGCCTTTTTTTTCCTTTAATGTTTATTTTTGAGAGAGAGAGAGAGAGAGAGAGAGAGAAACAGAGGTTCTGAAGCAGGCTCTGTTTATGCCAGCAGCGAGCCTGATGTGAGGCTCAATCTCACGAACTGTGAAATCATGACCTCAGCTGAAGTCAGACGCTCAACAGACTGAGCCACCCAGGTGCCCCTAAAAAAAAAAAAAAGCCTTCTTAATTTCAAAGATGCCTTTTTTGGAGGAAGGGATATGTGTAATGAGCAGTCATTTTGATCTTGATATTAGAGAATGCTGGTTATAATATCTATGTTATTAAAATTTATTCATGTTTTCTTTGTGGCCGAGCACATTGTCAAGCTCTATAAATTGCGAATGTATGAGAAGCATGTATGTCATGTAGAGTAAAAAGTTTACATGTTGTTTCTTTTAAATGTTTATCTTGAAAGAGCGTGCATGCAAGCAGGCAGGGGCAGAGACGGAGACAGACAATCTCATGCAGGCTCTGGGCTGTTAGTGCAGAGCCCCCATGCAGGGCTTGAACCCATGAACCACGAGATCATGACCTGAGCCAAAATCAAGAGTCCAATGCTTAAATGACTGAGACAGCCAGGCACCTCTACTTGTTATTTTTTTAATTGCATATGTATGTATGTACCTAGAATAAATTGAGGTTGATTGCATTATTGAACTAGTCGGTTTCCTTGCTTATGTCTGGTCTATATCGTCTGACAGATTTAGGAAGAAGTTTGTTACAATATACCCTCTATGGCTGTAATTTTATCAGTTTTTTATTTTATTTACAGTGTCTAGTTCCTTTTGGTGATATTTGCCTTGGCTAGCTGTATATATTTCATAGCTATATTATTTGCCTACATATTTATGATGTATTTTCCTTTTGGATTGGATCTTTTTGTATTATATACTTCTCTCTTCTACTTTACCTAATAATCTGGTTTATCTGATAATATTTTGACTACTGCTTATCAAAAATTATGAAGGGCCTGAGATTTTCCTCTTTCTGCAAGCTGACAAGTTAGCCTGCTACAGTTTCATGGATTCTGGCAGAAACCGGAATCAAAGGACTTTCATTACTATTACTCACAGCAATAGCCAAGATATCAGCGTTTTCTTGTGCCACTTCCTCCAGCCCCAGTTCTCTGTGAGAAGAGCCAGGTGATATCTGCACGTTCATTGAGTTGCTTTGCAGAAGAGGAACCCTGAGCATGGTTAGGGAACCCAAATCTTTTATTGTGGGAAATAAGCAGATCTACTCTTGGCTCTGGAGAGGACACTGCATCTGTCTTCCAAGGCTGTTTGCTGTACAAAGATCATTAAAAAGACAGTCCAAAACATGTTGAAACGTGAAAGACCTATGGAAAATTATCTCCCAACAGTTTTTTTATTTGCATTTGCCTGCTATCTTTTTGCTCATCCCTCTCGTAATTGATTTTAATTTTGTGTTTGAATAGATAACATGTTTGCAGTGGTTCCAAAGCAAAGAGATGCAAAGGATATCCAGTGAAGTCCCTCTCTCACCTCAGTCCCTTATTCACCCTTTCCAGAGGCAGCCAATGCTGTCAGTTCTTGGGATCGGTTCTTGTGATTGCACATGCAAATATATATACACATATTCTGCCCCCAAACTTTTTACATGGTGATATCATGCTGTAGACGGTTCTGAACCTTAGGGGTTTTTTCATAATACAGTATATCCTGGAAATTATTCCAAACGAGCATTGTTCTTTGTAATTACCTTACATTTTATAGATGGGTGAGTCACAATTTATTAGCCCATTGTTAATGGATGTTAAATTGTTCCTGGTATTTTGTATGTGTATGAGTAGGTATATGGGATACAGTCCTGGAAGCCTTGCTTGGTCAGGGATGTATGTGAATTTGTTATTTCTGATAATATTTCTTGTAATTAAAAAAAAAAATTTTAATGTTTATTTTATTTTAGAGACAGAGCACCAGTAGGGGAGGGACGGGGAGAGAGAGAGAAAAGAGGGAGGGAGGGAGACGCAGAATCTGAAGCAGGCTCCAAGCTCCGAGCTGACAGCACAGAACCCTATGCAGGGCTCAGACGCACAAACCACAAGATCATGACCTGAACTGAAGTCGGTGCTTAACTGACTGAGCCACCCATTTCTGATAATACTTCTAGTTTAGTAATACTAGTTTAGTAATACTTCTAGCTCTAATAATACTGAGTGTCCCTATTTCTGATAATACTTCTAGTTTTACCTTTAGTGTAGAGCTGGAGTGATTTTGCTAGTATTTTATTTAGGATTTTTGCAAAAATGAGGTTGGACCAGTTTAAGGGTAGTCTTTTTTGAGTCTTAGAATCAATGTAATGCTTGCTTCAGAAGAAATAATTCAGATTTCCTTTTTCTGTGTTCTGCAGCTGTATAAATAGCATTGAGACCATCTGAACTTCAAAGGTTTGGTGTAACTCCCTATGGAAGTGTCTGGGCCTCATGCTCTTTGAGGATCACTCTTAGACAGCTGTCTCTGATTTCTACAGAAATTGATCTATTTGGATTTCTGTCTTTCCCTCCTGAAAGTTACATATTTCATTGCTGCATATTGTTACTAGCAAATTTAGTCTCTTACGGATTTTTAGTTTTCTGCCCAAATGTGATTGTTTTCCCATTTTTTTCTTAACTTCTGTGTCTGTGTTTACTCTTTCACCCTTTTTATTATTGCCCTTAGATTCCTTTGAGTCTTTTTTATTTCCTGTTTTAAAACTTTTTCGGGGTGCCTGGGTGGCTCAGTCGGTTGAGCGTCCGACTTCAGCTCAGGTCATGATCTCACAGTTCGTGGGTTCAAGCCCCACATCAGGCTCTGTGCTGACCGCTTGCTCAGAGCCTGGAGCCTGCTTCGGATTCTGTGTCTCCTTCTCTCTCTGCCCCTCCCCCACTCACGCTTTGTCTTGCTCTGTTTCTCAAAAATAAATAAATGTAAAAAAAAAACAAAAAAACAAAATCTTTTTCCTGTTCTTAGGCTTTTTAAAATCTTATTTCTTCTGGTTTCCTTAGATGTGCTTGTCCTTGTCTGTTGTATTGGGAGTATTCATTTCTTCCATCCTGTCTGCCTTCCTTCCCTTCCTTTTTCAGCATAAATATGCAAGGGTATGAGTTTTTCTCTGATATTTTAGCTCTGTTCCATAGATTCTTTTTATTCACTGTTTATTTATCACTGTTACTTTTTTTTTTTTTAATGTTTATTTATTTTTGAGAGAGACAGAGATAGAATGCGAGTGGGTTAGGGGCAGAGAGAGAGGGAGACACAGAAGCAGAAGCAGGCTCTAGGCTCTGAGCTGTCAGCACAGAGCCCGATGCAGGGCTAAAAATCACAAACCGTGAGATCATGACCTGAGCCGAAGTCAGACGCTCAACTGACTGAGCCACCCAGGCGCCCCTATCACTGTTACTTTCTTGTTGTTTAGATATTTTGTCTTTTGGGGGCTCTCTTCTTTAAGTTAAAAGTTATGTGAGAGTCTTTTAAAATTCCCAGGTGTTAGGTGCCTTTTCCCTCAGGTTTTGCTGTTTTCTGGTTTTGCTGTATTGTGATCAGACGATGTTACCTGTACTATTTCTGTATTTTAATTTACTAAGTTTTTCTTTGTGGTTTACTATGTGGTCATTTTGGCAAATGTTCCATATTCGTGTTCAATTTAAAAAGTCTTTTATATCCGTCTTGTTTTTCAATTGATTTGTCATGGACTGAGGTGAATTAAAGTTTCCTTCTGTTGATGTTTCTATTTTTCTTTGTTTTGTCTATCATTTTTTGCTTCATAGATGCTGTTATTTGTTAGATGCTATCATTTGTTATAATTACTATATACCTTAGGTACAAATTGCATCTTTTATTTTATTTTATTTTTTTCAACTTTTTTTTATTTATTTTTGGGACAGAGAGAGACAGAGCATGAACGGGGGAGGGTCAGAGAGAGAGGGAGACACAGAATCGGAAACAGGCTCCAGGCTCTGAGCCATCAGCCCAGAGCCCGACGCGGGGCTCGAACTCACGGACCGCGAGATCGTGACCTGGCTGAAGTCGGATGCTTAACCGACTACGCCACCCAGGCGCCCCCTTTTTTCTTTTTTTTTTTTTTTTTTTTTTTGCATCTTTTAGTATTTAAAGGGTCCTGTGTCTCCTTTAATGCTTTTTGGACTATATAACTTTGTCTGATATTAAAAGTATAATAATAATTTTTCTTTTGTTTCTATTTGCCTGATAAGTGTTTTTTCTTCCTTTTATTTTCATCTTTCATCTTTTTGTTTCAGATACACTTCTTGTGTACAATACAAGGTTAAGTTTATTTGGGATCTGGTCTAATCTTTTTTTTTTTTTTTTATAACTATATTGGGTTAGTCCATTTACATTTAGTAATATAGCTAGTTTTAATTCCGTCATTATACTTCCTGTTTTTATAGCTTTTTAAAAACATTCCACCAAGTGGCCAGTTTTTCTTTGCTCCATGTTTCTTCTTTTAATTGAGAACAACTGCATTTCTTATTTTAGAGCTTTTTAGTTCATAAATGTAACTATATAATAACCTTGATGCTCCTATTTTTATACTCTGTTAATTTATTTCTTTAAAAAAAATTTTTTTTAATGTTTGTTTATTTTTGAGAGAGAGACAGAGCACGAGCAGGGGAGGGGCAGAGAGAGAGGGAGACACAGAATCTGAAGCAAGCTCCAGGTTCCGAGCTGTCAGCACAGAGCCCATCGTGGCGCTTCAACCCACAAACTGTGAGATCATGACCTGAGCCAAAGTCAGATGCCTAACCGACTGAGCCACCCAGGCACCCCTCTGTTAATTTATTTCTATGAGCAATGATGAAATATGATGAATGAAACAATAAAAGTTCTTCTATATCCTAATTTTGGTTATTAAATTATCTTGTTTACTCATATAGTATTAAACATATTTATTTATACTTATGTTATTTGCTTTGTCAGCTTTAAATGATACTTGACACCCAGTTATTAAAGGTAATAATTAGCTCTTTTAACTTTATTTAGATATTGTTTATATATTATCTTAGAATGATTCCCACATTTGTTTTTGAACTTACATTTAAGCAGATTCAATTCTCCCTGCCAGTCATTTTGCTTGGATTTTTCTAGCATCTCTTGGTTAGGTGAAGTTCATCCTCATGTAAATCTTTTAAAAGGGCTCATGGGAAATGGTTCCCTACACTTCTTGCTTAGGTCTGAAATCTTTGAGTTACACTTTCTTTACTGGAGGGTATTATAAGTGTTCCTCCAGCCGTCATGTAAAATGCTGCTCCAAAGAAGTCTGACATCAGCCAGATTTCCCTTCCTTTTAGAATTGACAGTCTTTCTTGCCAGGGTACTCAAAGAACTTTTATTTTATTTATTTATTTATTTTTTTAACGTTTATTTATTTTTGAGAGACAGAGCATGAGGGGGGAAGAGAGAGGGAGACACAGAATCTGAAGCAGGCTCCAGGCTCCAAGCCGTCAGCACAGAGCCCGACACAGGGCTCAAACTCACGAACCGTGAGATCATGACCCGAGCCGAAGTCGAACGCTCAACCGACTGAGCCACCCAGGCGCCCTAAGAACTTTTATTTTTTATGACCAGTATCTGCTGTAGGATATACTTTAAATAGTATTGGGTTTTCATGGCTAATTTTTCTCGAGGACTCCATGTGTCCTTCAAATATGCAGCTCTAGTTATATTTTCATTTTCGTAATGTTTTCTTGCATTTTACTTTTGGCTGTAGATAGCAGTTGGAGCTCTTGTTTTCAATAGAAAGATACCTTTTTTGTCCCCTTCAATTCTTAATAGTTTCTTCATTTCCAGCTTATTTTTCTGGTTTCTAACTCCTTCTGTCCCTGTGATTTCAGGAATTTTTCTTTGTGCTTCTTATTAGTTTCCACCTCATTTTCATTTTATAAGTTGTTTTTCCCCTTCTTTTTCATCTTCATTCCTGAGCTGTAATATCTTTGCATGTGTTCTAGGATAGTTACTTCTCTGTGTTTTTGTTTGTTTGTTTGAATTCATGGCAAATAAATTCATGTTGAGGCTGGATAGTAGCTATATGATCTGTTACATTATCCAATGCACATATTTTATAAAGCTGGCGAATTTGGTGTTGTTTCGTCACTTATGTTGTATTATTTACTTTATTCCTGCCCAACCTTCCCTTGATTAATGAAGTTGCTTTCCCTTCCCTCCAAGTTAATTAACAACTTTTACTCTGCATCTTGTTTTTCCTATGATAACCTTACTCTAATATGTATCTTTGAACCCTATATGTATCTTTGAACATATATTTCTATTTCATTCTATCAAAATTCAGGGTTTTCTTTGTGCTTTCTGCCATTCTTGTTCACTTTCGTCTCCCCGACTTCTCTCCCGCGTATCTCCCAACTCCTAGATGTTGTGAAATAGAGTTTACATTCTGCATCATTAAGTTTACACTAGTGAAACACTGTTTTTATTTCAAAAACCTACAGTTACATTACAGTTTCAGTCACAGTATTCTCTATTTAAATTTTACTTATACATGTTTAATTCCCACTGCTGTTTTTTATACTCTGTTTTTTTCTATTTGAAATTTTTGTGGGGTTTTTTTTGGGGGGGGGTTCTTGGTTTTTTAATGTTCTTTTGTTAGAAGCATTTCCATGAATAATTTCCTTAGATACCTTTCATGGATTATTCACTTAATGAGTATAATAACATTTGGATGCCCAAATGTTTTTGGTTTGCCCTCCCACAGAATAACTATCTTTGCTGAATATAGGATATTGTTATTTCAGTTGTTTTGTTTGTTTTTTAAGTATATAAAATTGTTCTGTGCTGTGACTACCAGTATTCTAGATGAGAAGTCTGGCTAACTCATTTTTTTAATTTTAAGGTTTCCTGTTCTTTATATTTGGAAGCTTACGGGTTGATTTTGTGTTTTGAAGGTTGGAAATTGTATTTTTTTTTCCCCCAGGATGCATCGATTTTAGTATTTTTCAATCTTACTCCCATCTCTAATCAATCCTGCTTAAAACTTCATGAACCCTTTCAGTTTAAAACTCATTTAGTCATCTTGGGGTTTATTTTCTTCTAGTATTTCTTTGATTAGTATTTCTTTCTGTGTTCCTTTTTCTCTTTCTGTAATTTCTCTTTTTGAAAAATGTTTTTTGTTTGTGTGTTTGTTTTTACTTAAGTAATCTCCACATGCAATGAGGGGCTTGAACTCACAACCCTGAGATCAAGAGTCGCATGCTCCTCTGAGTGAGCCAGCCAGGGGCTCCTCTTTCTGTAATCTCTGGAATTTCAGTAGTAGAGCTGGATTTGTCCTCTGTGTCATATGTTTTCATTCATGACATGTTGGGGCTTTTTTGGAATGACGTGATATGAATTCTGGATTGCTAATAAAGTCGTTTGATGTTTCTTTTCCTCTTTCTCTGAAGTATTAACAAAACATGGGTTTTGGTTCTAGCAACTTATAAAGTGGTTGTCCCTCCATCCCCTCCATCCCTTCTTTGCTTCCTTCCATTCATTCTTTCTGACACTGCAGTAAGCGTCTGTTTCAGTTCTTGGGCTCGTTCACCTTCATTCACATTACTGTGTGTACTTAGTTAGCTATGACCCTTCTCTGTTACATCACGTTAGCTGTTGTAGAATCTCTCGACACACATGTAGATCTTAGCGTTACTTTCTTCTCTGATAGAAGAAGAGCTTAGTGATCATTAACTTGACACACTAAGCCCTTTTTGTTGGAAGGTGTGAAGAAAGAAGTTGCCCTCTTCTTGGGTGTACAAGGAGAGTGTTATCCTTAGCCCAGCTCTGTGGCTTTTTTCTGGTTTCTCAGTGTTCAGGCAGCCTTGTTCCCTTGTCCATGTGAGAGTCACGCAGATACTGCTGACTGCCTGGGCAACTTAAGGATTGGTCGGTCAGCTTTGAGCAGATCTGCTGAAAGGAAATAGACCTTCCAAAGCAGTGTGTTTTCCCCATCCTTAGAAAGATTTTTTTAAAAAACCCTTTTCATACTTGCTCTTTCTTGATTTTCATGTGACGCTGGGGCACTTTCATTACCTGAAGTTCAGATGAATCTAGGTTTAGATTCTCCATGATCTGTCAGGTAGTCACCATTATTTTAGTAATTTAGTAGCAGGATAAGAGGGGATCAAGAAAGAAGTCTGAGTTGTCAGTGTTTCACGACTGTTACTGTCACAGCTACTGGTTCACCCCTGCTTGCTGTCTCCAGATACTTTTGAGTTTCACACTCTGTTTTCTCAGGAGTGGACATTTTAAATAGCTTTCCTGTGCATACATACTTTTAATACTTTCCTCATATATACTAATAAACCTGTAAGTATTTGTTGGCAGACTCAGCATATGTCCAGTAGGCTGATAACCTCGTGGGTAAAGAATTGAGTACACTTAACAAAAAATAGATCTGAGCTCGTCTGAGTCACCAGACTGCAAACAAAGCCACTGAAGCAACAACTTCTGGGCTTTGGGGCGTTTTCTCTGTTCATTGGCTGTTTATTTGTCACTTGGTGTTTTCTCTAGTCTCCTGAGATCTTTTGCTTCATTAGTTATTCAAAAAAATGTTTATTGAGCACTTGCTGTGTACAAAACACTATGCTACTTGGTAGAGTAAGCAGAGCATAGAGGGTTCTCTGGCCTCATGGAATTGACTGCTTCTTTATTACAGAGATTACAGAGTACTGACTACATCTGACTACATTCTCAGAATGTAGACTCATTCAACTCTGTTTGGTTTACACAGTATCAAAGTGAGGTTTTTTTCAGTGAGTATTTTGAAAATGAGAAATTTCACCTAGAAACCTAAATTTGCAGCTGCCTTAAATATGTAATATCTGGCTACACTGGGCCCTCATTCCTACATGGCATTCTGCTATCATAGCAAGTGCCCCTTTAGATAGGATTGTATACATCAGTTTTAATCCGTAAAACTGAGGCCTACTTCATTTGGTATTTATTGTCAGAACTGTGCTGTTCTTTTTCTTACAAAATGATTAAAAAGATGAGCTACTTCTTGAATGTCTTCTTGCTATCCTTCAGGCATTTGAGTTTGTGACCTTTGTATAATATTTATTAGTCAGCCTGCTAATTATCTTACAGCTTCAGGAGGAAGCAGAAGGGAAAGGCACCATGGTTTAGCTTCAGTCAACAAAAGGAGTAGACAGACAGACACATTGTAATGCTCTTTCTCAAATTCATTCTAACAAAGAGATAGAATCATGGTTTATAAATCTAAAAAAACGGGGAGGGCACCTGGGTGGCTCAGTCGATTAAGCATCCAACTCTTAATAATGGCTCGGGTCATGATCTCATGGTAGTGGGATCGAGCTGCACATGCTGAGCAGAAGCCTGCTTTGGATTCTCTCTCTCCCTCTCTGCCCCTCCCCCATGTACAAGTGCACGCGTGCTCTCTCTCAAAATAAGTAAACTTAAAAATCTGATGATAGTTCTGACATGTGTTTTTGCATGTTATAATACCATTTGAGTTGACATGTTTCAGTTTACTTCAATAATGCTGTAGTAAAATGGTGTTTATATTCAGTTAACGCTTAGTTAAAGCCTTGTAAGTATTTTCACATTCATTAGCTCTTTTGTTTTTAATCATCAAAATAAAATATCATATGAGATACAGGTATTATGACCTGCAATGTAGTTGAAGACAAACGAGGCTCAAAGAGGTTTGCACATTGTCCAAAGGTCAAGCCTGTTCTCTTTCCACGAGGCCGCCTTCCATTTGCATTGTCTCATTCGATCTTCACAACAGTCTTAAGAGACAGGTGGAACGGGTTTCATCATTTCTTAGATTGGAGAAAACAAACTCAGAGGAAGAGTCCTTTCTTGGCAGTTATCACATGGCTAGTGTTCAGAACATGCCTGCTACTATGAAGCTACACTGCTGGACGTTTAACAGGTCTCCTGTAATTCTTACCACTCCCCTGTGGGATAGGTATTGTTATTCTCATTATATTCCCCAATAAGTTGACGAGTTGGAACTTGAACCTAGAACTGTCTATAAGCAACACTGGGTTTTTTTTGTTTTGTTTTTGGTTTTTGGTGGTTTTTTTGTTGTTGTTTTGTTTTGCTGCGTCATATTACAGAGCTTGCTTGAGTCCTTTTTATTGCCATTAAGAGCCTATATTTTAGAAGTACACAGTGGTAAATTAAGCTTGAAAATCAGCTTTTTGTATTTTTAGGACAGGTGTTTTCTCTGTGCAGTGTAATTCAAAATAAAAGTGGACCAAACTTAAGTTTAGTTCAAAGTATATTCTGTTTTGTATATATTCAGCTGTTTTAAAATAATTCTCTTGCTCTTTAATGGGCATAACTTATTTAGGAAAGTACTTGTTTAGCGTTTAGCAAATCAGTGTATTGGTTGTGAATTTTGGTTTATTGTTGATTTGTGACAGAGAGGGGCATAGGAAAGTTACCTTGATTTGAAGATTGGGGAACAATTTGGTAACCTAACAATTACTTAGGTTGACTTGTGTGACTTTTGGCAGCTTGTTACATACCTAATTTTATATAATACCCAACCCTAGCTAGCCTTTTAAAGTAAGTTAAGAACAAAAGGCCCAAGAAAGCTAAATCTATTGAATATTGAGTTTATGTTCCATTTGTATATTTTACCCTTCAGAGTTTGGGTTCCATTTTATTTTACTTACATTTTCTTGGAGAAGGCACCAAATGTCTATTTCCAAAAATATTCCCAAGAATACACATTTTCCCTTAAAAGTCATCAGAAGAGTCACAAGTTCCATCTACCCACTTCTAAAGAACTAGTCTTAATATTAAATTGTTTCTAACAGTGCAGATGAAAAGTAGCTAAATGCTTAGTCAATTCTCCGTAATATTTAAAGAAAACATTGATGCGGTAATTGTCAGTGGCACTGTGGCAGAGGAAGCCAGTAATTTCAAGCTGAATGAGAGTGAGTGTCTAAAAAGGATAAAAGCATAGGCTGACCATGGACTTTGAGTTTTAGTCACTTTAATAAAGGTCATTCCTATGTTTTTATTTACATATTTGTCTCATAGTGAAAATGGCAATTTCCCTAAGTATCATCTCTAGTTCCTCTTATGATATTTGAGTACAGTAATAGCTCATGGATCTATAATCTAGAATATTAATGTTAACTTCTTCTCTTAAGTCCATTAGAGATAAATTTATATCTGAAAGTATTTATTAATAAACCTTGTGAGTCCCTGTTTTTCATTCTTTGAGTAATTGCTTCTTACTAATGTTGTGAATTTTTTTAATTCTTGATTTTTCTAGGGATTATTTCACATTTCAGCTGCTTTTGTTTTCTACTGCTATCATTGAGGGTTCAAGAACAAAAAATAAGTCTTCAGGTAAAATGCCTGATCCATAATAGTGCTTGGCATTGTATTTTGCTGAAAAGGTCATATAGCTGTTTGGATGCTTGATCTGAAAATACAGTTGTGATGACTATGAAATTTCCGCATGGAGTTTTCTTGGCTGCCTCTAACAGAGTTGGTCTCACTTGTTCGTTCGTTCATTCTTTCTTTCTTTCTCTCTTTCTTCCTCTCTTTTTCTCTCTTTCTTAATTTCCAAAAGGATTTTGGCTGTCTGCTTTTTTTCGTGTTGTCTTGATCTGCAATAACTATGGCTATGTGCTTGTATCTGCTAAATATTTTAATTTTGCATTTTTGGCTGCTTGAAATTTAAGTAATGTTGGGCGATGCAAATTAAGAGCTTGAGGCTATAAGTGAAAGAGTAATCTACAGAAGTTTTTAATTAGCTTATAAATGTATGTTCTTTACCTATTAAATATTTTCAGGTTTGGTATTTTACTAACATTAAAATTTAAAATTTAGTTTCTCAGTCAGTTGCACTGACCACATTTCAAGTGCTACTTTCAGGCCATATGTGGCTAGTAGCTACCAGACAGCACAGATAAAGGACTGTTTCTGTCATCATAGAAAGTTCTAATTGGACAGGACTATTTTCCTGTCCAATAGAAGCAAATAAGCAGTAAATTGTAAGCTCATTTCTGATGATACCAGTTTTTAGAGCAGTTGGTAACTCCAGAAGCTAAAGCATGTGATCAGTCTTGAGCATACATCCTCTAAGTTAATGTGCCATCTCGATCTTGAGTATTTCATACTTAAAGTTGTCTGAAATAGTTCATTTGCTTCACTATTCTATTTTAAAGTGAAATTACTTCTTGTAACAAAATTCATGTAGTAAACAGCCCACCGACTTAGCCTAATTTTGAGTCCTGACCCCAGAACTTACTTAGGTTAGTAACTTCTGGTAAGTTACTTCTTTGAGCCTCAATTTCCATATCTATAAAGTGAAGGTAACATTAGTTACCTCATAGGATTAATAAATAATATTAACTATATGTAAAGATATGTCACAGAGTGGACATTTATAATACTTTTAAATATAGAATGAAGCCAAAACATTTAAAAATTAAGTGATGTTGCTTGCATGAATTTGTGTTCCAAGCCTTGAAATTTACAATAGGTCTCTGGAAATGGTTAGGTCGAGTGTCCTATAGAAGTTTCTGGTGGCCATGGGATTATTTATGACATCATGTAAAGTTAAAACAACTAGAATACCAGAGCGAGGAGAAAAAGAGATAGAAAAGTGAGCCACTTTGTTTTTGGAGAAGTTCATAAAGTATTTTCTGATAACAATGGCAATAAAAATGAATTTTTTGTATAATGTTTTCATAACTTACAAAGTTTTTCACATAATTCTTTAAAATTTCATGTCCATACTATTTTAGGTACCTTTATTGTATTAATATTAGGGGAAAAAAAGAATAAAAAGAAAACTCAAAGATGGCCAATATTTTGGAGCTTATATAGCTAACTGTGAGGATGGATATTCATATTAGGTTTTCAACTTTTAATCTCACACTCTTTCTTCTTCAGCATGCGTGTTCCATTATTAGCAGTTGTGTTTCTGAGGCAGGGGTGTATTTCAGAATCTCTAGGGATGGAGCCCGGGTATATGTAATTTATTTTCTCCTGTGTTGAGACAGAATGCATACCCAAGTGATTCTGGTGCCCACCTCTGGTTAGAAATCATTGGTCTCTTCCTGGCTGAATTCTTCTTTCCTGTATCAGTACACCTAAATTAATGCTTGCATCATATGAATAAGACAGAAGAATTAGCGTGATAAGCAATACCCTGGTTTAACTTTCAGTGTTCCAAATGTTTAAGTAGGACACCCGCAACGATTGAAAAAGCAACACAGATTTACTTTCCTCTTCACTATCTTTAGTGCTTGTCCATTTGTCAGTGCTTGTGGAGAGCGGGAATCCAGACTAGCTCGCTGTGAAGTGAAATCTATTAGTGTTCCCTCCTCTGATAAGAACTTTGGCTAGTTAGTAGCCTGCCCTCAATGTATTGCAGTTGTAAACTGTTGACTCCTTATTGCTTATAGGAGGAAAACATTTAAGAATGTTTTCAATTGACTGGCTAAAGATTTTTATCAGTCTTTTCCCAGCTGTCTTGAAGATGCTTCAGTATCCTGGATTTAGTGGTTTTTCCCAGCCGTATATAACTCTGAATGTTTCACAACTTTTCCTTTGAATGAGAGGACAGTGTCATAATGGAGAGGGAAAAGGGAATATCCTAGCAAACTCCCACGTAGGCAATAATAAATCATGTTGCATAGTGAATTTTAAAAATGAAAGACATTTTCGAACATAAAAACACAGATTTTTATGGGAAGTGGCATTTTCAAATTTGAAAATTAAGCATTTGCTATTTGAGACCATAAATAAAGTTTTTCAGTGAGTGAACTGTGTTTTGACTCAGAGTTGCTTATCAAAATGCAGTTGGATGGTGGCATTGTTAACATTAGCTTTTAACGTTTTCTGAGTAGAGATCATTTCACTAGAAGCTATTTACAGTGGATATTGGCTGCTTCTGCATTGAAATTTGCTTGGGATGTTCTTGTATATAGGTGTACCTTTCTTAACGTAGAAAATGAAGTTCTGATTATTTTTCATGACTGGGGCTTAGGGAGCTTATGATTAAATGGCTGACTTTAATATGGCAGTTTAGATTAAACTGAAATGATTTTCTTAACTTATTACCTGCAAAGCATAACATTATATTCTTTAAATAAATACCATTATGTTAATTATATGCAGATTATATTTGTTTGTGTTGTACTGTAAATAAATTCACTTAAAAACAGGATGAAACCAAGGCCTTCAAGGTATTAAAATTTTTCAACTCAAAGATTGATTTTTAAAAACCTATTGTAAGAACTGAGACTTGGTGGTAAGTCACCATAAAAGTATTGTTAAGACAGCTATTTTTCTGTGAACAATGCATTCAGAAGCTTGTACTTGATGGATTTCGAGTTCTTTTCACTTGGTATTGACAATCTGTTACCTAGTAGTGTATGGCAAAAATAAGGCAATACTTTTTCTTTATTTTTTAAAAGCTGGCCTGTCTTATTTTCTTAATTTAAGATAATTGAGATTATACGGTTCATATTTACTTAAATCTAGATGCAGTGTTAATGTATTCCAAAAGGTAGAAAACATGATACCATATTTCACCAATTCTAAGACACACTTCCTTTTCTTACTTTAACTGCCCTGGAAAATGAGACGTATCTTAAAATTGGTTTGTGTCGTTTTAATGGTGGTATTTTTTTTCTTACTTGCTCGTGTGTAAATGAATGGTACATGTTATAATCATTGATGTTTTAGGCTTGGTAAAAAGTGATCACTGATGTTTTGAAGTTTGTTGTAGAACTTAGACTCATTGTTACGATGCCGTATGTCTTTGTAGTGGAAGAAATCTATGCTGTGACTATACCATAATATGTGGAGTTACAGACCTTTACTAAGATCTCTTCCTGTTTCCTTCACATCCATTCATTGCTATCACCCTAGTGTCAAATGGCACAACTAAAACAATTTAGTAGTGAGTTTGGTGTACTTTATTCAAGAGAAAACAATGCATGGATTGAGGGACTATGGCACATCACAAGCACTGCCCAAGGTATTTTCTTACAGGATGTTGGAGGAGACAGCACTGAAACAGGGCACGACTGGCTACCAGGGTCCTCTTGCCTAGGGTGATGTAAGCTAGCTAAAGCCAAGTTGGAAGACTGTGACTGGTGTTAAGTTGCCTTGACAGTGAGGTGTTTTCCATAAGTGCAGGATGATGTAGGTTTAGATTTGTGACGTGGGTGGGGCCAACTGGAGTGGCCTCATTTTGTGTGTCCCAGTGTACCGATTAACAGTCACTAGTTAGGTTTTTTACATCACACTGGTTTCCTATCTGTGGAAAGCCAGCCAGAACAATAACAGCAAAATGGAGATCAAGCAAAGGAGGAAAGACTTGGGGTCAGGGTTGGGGTGTGTAGAGTGGAGGTAGGGATGGGACCTCCAGGGTGAAGAAGAGAAAAATGGGGATAGCACATTAGGGTGCGTGTTAATGAGCAAGCAGCATTTTCTGTTTATCCAGCTTGACTTATCCTGGTCAAATCTCTGGTTGTGATATATTAGCTTGTGAACTACCCAGCAGTTAGCTAAAATCATCTCAGTCGTATCCCCTAGATTCTTCTTGCCAAGGCCTTTTTCTGCAGAAGTTGCCCTCTTACCCCCTCCAGCTTTAGGGGTAAATTATCTGCTGGTATAGACCCAATAAAGGTTGTGTTTCCTTCTAATGTGCTGTCTCAAAATGAATGACTAAATGGGGAACTACTTCTTATGGAAATGAATTTTTCTACAAGGAATGACTACAGATATATGCACAATTACATTCGCTGTTTTTTATAAGAGGTATGAGACTACCAAACAAATACTTGATTTTAGGAACTTTCCTACCTTGCTCTGTCGTTCAGCATTTAGAGATTGGTGTAATCTTTTCTCTTTATCCTATTTTATTTTCATTTCTAAACACAGTGATTTGTTTCTTTGTGGTGTAAATGTATATTGCGTGTTCCTGCTTTACCTTTCCATCCTCTGCACTTGCTGGGTACACATTCTCCTGCGTTGAGCAGCCTCTCCATACTCTTCAGTAATGGTGGTTTCAGTTCTTCCTCACTTAAAAAGAGTTACAAAGAATTATCTGGCTAACATACTCTATTTTATGCAAGATCCTTTGAAAAATTAAGCTTTAACATTAATAAAATACTTAAATTTCCAGTATAAAACCTAAATTGAGGGTAACTTTTTTTCCAAAAGGAATTTTTGCTTTGTAAAGGGCTTTATTTACCGGTCGGGTGTTTTAAACACTCTGCAGGGCCCTCTGGAAGCCACTCTAATTGCTGCCTGATGTGGGCCTTGCATTGTCCCAGAAAAGGATTAAGAAGAATTGTTGCATGCCTGAATCCTCAGGTTTCCAAAAGTACCTTTTGGAATCTTTGGATCTTCTTGAGTTAAGCAGACCTTTTAAAAGAAGTACCATATGCAGGGTGATTTCTTTAACTTAATCCAATTTTGCTATTTTAGAATTTTATAAGACACTCTTTTTTTTTTTTTTTTGAAAGAGACAGGGACATGGGGCACCTGGGTGGCGCAGTCGGTTAAGCGTCCGACTTCAGCCAGGTCACGATCTCGCGGTCCGTGAGTTCGAGCCCCGCGTCGGGTTCTGGGCTGATGGCTCAGAGCCTGGAGCCTGTTTCCGATTCTGTATCTCCCTCTCTCTCTGCCCCTCCCCCGTTCATGCTCTGTCTCTCTCTGTCCCAAAAATAAATAAAAACGTTGAAAAGAAAAAAAAATTAAAAAAAAAAAAAAAGAAAGAGACGGACAGCGTGAGTGGGGGAGGGGCAGAGAGAGAGAGAGAGAAAGAGAGTCAATCCCAAGCAGGCTCTGCACTATCAGCACAGAGCCCGATGCGGAGCTCAGACTCTCAAAATCGTGAGATCATAGCCTGAGCCGAAACCAATAGTTGGACGCTTAACCAACTGAGCCACCCAAGTGCCCTGTTATTTTAGAATTTTAAAAATTATAATAGTAGTTTCATGTCTCTTCAGCCACATTACGCTCTAAGGTTTTTTGAACTATCTTAGGCAATAATTAATAATGATTAGTAAGAGAAGGAAAATGGATTCCAAATTGCAAATAACTGACTTGATGATAAAGTTTTATAGCAAAATCCTTTGCAAGTTAGAGGACTCTGTACTGTTCTTGCTTACTGAAAAATGTAAATGGAAATAAGAGATGCCGTCTATAGGTAAAGGTAAATATTATTCACTGACTTATGAATAATGTGTCAAATATGGTTGCCAAGTTTTATGTATTTCGGACAAAATATGGCAGTCACCACTCTATAAATTAACGTTCCCATAATTCTTCTTTCAGTTTTATTGTCCTGAATTCATTTTTCTCTTTCCTCAGAGGATGTACTGAGTAAAGATGCTGGGGAATGTGCAATATGCCTTGAAGAATTGCAGCAGGGAGATACTATAGCACGACTGCCTTGTCTATGCATATATCATAAAGGGTAAGTTTATTTTTATGTTGACCAAGTTGATAGTAAAAAGATGCTTCTCGAAGTTTCAAACATTGTTGTTAGTGCTGAAAAGTTTTCTTAATTGAAACCCCCACCCATTTCTTAAAAAATAACAGCCTTTGTTTCCTGCTAGAACTAAGATTTGAGCCCAAATATGTTTGTATTCAAAAATCTACCATTTGTTAAACGTTTACTGTTACCCAGGCATTGTCCGTAATGGCTTAGCCAGGCTAGCCCATGTACACCTTGTAATAATCTCATGTTAAAATCGAGGGAATAAGCCAAGGGACCATAGGAAATCTCCCCAATGCTATGGCTAGTAAATGGAAGAGCTGAGATTTTAGCCATGCCTATTTGACTCCCAACACCCATCTGGATTCTCATAAAAGATTCTTGGTTTTAGGGGCGCCTGGGTGGCGCAGTCGGTTAAGCGTCCGACTTCAGCCAGGTCACGATCTCGCGGTCCGTGAGTTCGAGCCCCGCGTCGGGCTCTGGGCTGATGGCTCGGAGCCTGGAGCCTGTTTCCGATTCTGTGTCTCCCTCTCTCTCTGCCCCTCCCCCGTTCATGCTCTGTCTCTCTCTGTCCCAAAAATAAATAAACGTTGAAAAAAAAAAAATAAAAAAAAAAGATTCTTGGTTTCAGAGCAACACAGGAAAATTGGGGGTAGAAAATTATTTAAAGCAAACACAAAAATCTAGAAAACTATAACTTTCGAACAATAAAAGGAATAAGGTAGAATTTTATTTAAAGGTAGGGGGTGGAGAAAAGCATAGAGAGCACAATAAATTATACAAAATAAAGAGACAAGAATAAATGTACTATCAGCATAATTCTAAATGAAACAAACTCACCAGTGGAAAAGAGATTGAAAGATCAGGATATGCTGTTGATGAGTAACACTTAAATATAAGGATATAGAAAAATATGAAAGTGAGGGGATACAAAACTGTATCCAGGCAAGTATTAATTACAGGAAAACTGACAAAGCTAGAATAATAGCAGACAAAATAAATTTTGGCAAAAATATTATTAGTATGATATGATAAAAGTATATATAAAATTCAGTTTTTGGTGAACCTAAGAACAGAGTCTCAAGGTAAAATATTTATAGAACTGTCAGAAAAGAATTGACAAATATGTCATGATAATGGGAGATTTCAATACAGTTCTCATTGTGTCAAGCAGACACAAAATGAGTCAAAACCTAGAAGAATGTAGCAACAGAGTTAACAGGTTTGTCTGATGGATGTGTGTGTATCTGCACCCAGCAATTAGCATCTTTACTTTTCAGGCACTCATTACATATGCAGAAATTGATGGCATACTAGGCCATAAAGCAAGTTTGGCAAACTATGAAAAATTATACCATACAGAAAGCGGTTCTTTGGCCACTCTTAGATGTCAGTAATAAAAGATGAATTATCTTCACACATACTTTTAAGTAACTTGTGGATTAAAGAAGAAATCATAATGGAACTTAGAAACACTTGGAACTGGATAATAATGAAAAGTCTTGCCATTTTTCTAGAGTGATCCATGGAGAGCTTGTGTTAGAGTGGGGAAAAAAGACTGGAAATCATTAAACCCAATTCTTCCTTAAGAATTTAGAAAAATGAATTAACACTGAATAGAACAAGAAAATAATAAAGGTTAGAGAAGGAAAAAAAGGAAAAAAAAAATACACGCTAGAGGCCAGCAAAGCCAAAAGTTTGTTTTTTGAAGACTAATGAAATAGATAAGCCTCTGGCAGGATCATCTCTAGGAGGAAAAAATGAACGGTATAGGAATGACACATCAGACATAGTAGAAATAAAAAACAAATGGAAAAATCTGTGAGAAATTTGTTTACTCTTCGATTTAAAGAAAACAGGCAATTTCCTTAAGAACATTATTTTATATATTATTCATTATATATTATGTAATATGTAAGTATATTTATTATGTTACTAACTATATATCTCAATATATAGCAATTACCAAGATATTTCAAAAAGAAACAGAACACGTGAATTGACTATAATAACTATTATAAGTAATTATTAAGAAAAACTTTTTAAAAAACAACAAATATTAAAAAATAAAACCCCAAAACCTAAAAAGAGGCCTACAAAATTGGTCTGACGGCAGGTTCTACCAGACGTCCAAAGAACACCATGTTAACCATTGTTAAACTCCCCTCAAGGTAGGAAAGGATGGTAGGTTCCCCCACTTATTTTGTAAAAATAGTATAAACTTGATACCAAAATCAGACAAGGAGAGTATAAGAAAGGAAATTAGAAGGTACTCTCATTTATGAACATAAATCAAAAAAAAAAAAAAACCAAAACATACTAGCAAACCAAATTCATCAATATCTATCTGAAGTAATGCCTCATGACTAAATTAGACTTATGCTAGGAATATAAAGACATTGTAAGATTAGAAAACTTACATATGCAACATATTATGTTAATAAAGGAGAAAGACCATATTATCTCAGTAAATGAGAAAAAATGCATTACAGTTCTATACTTGGGTATTAATGATTTCAAAACAAAAGCAAAGAATAGATGTTAGATAAACTGTTAAAACTGTTAACAGCTTACCAGGGTTTTCAGATATAAGCTCAACATGAATGTTAGTTTCATTGATAACTCAGTAAGAAAAAATAAAAGCTTTTTTTTTTTTTTAGAATAATATTAACACCCATAGAAACTACAATAGCAGTAAGCTATGTTAAGAATACATCCTACAGGGGCGCCTGGGTGGCGCAGTCGGTTAAGCGTCCGACTTCAGCCAGGTCACGATCTCACGGTCCGTGGGTTTGAGCCCCGCGTCAGGCTCTGGGCTGATGGCTCAGAGCCTGGAGCCTGTTTCGGATTCTGTGTCTCCCTCTCTCTCTGCCCCTCCCCCGTTCATGCTCTCTCTCTGTCCCAAAAATAAGTAAAAAACGCTGAAAAAAAAAAAAAAAAAAAAGAATACATCCTACAAAAGATACAAGGATTTTAAAACTTTACTGAAAGATCTAGAAGATCCAAAATGTCGAGGTATATTGTCTTGTGGATAGGAAGACTCAGTGTCATAAAGATGTCACTTAATCCCAAATTAATCTATATAATTAATATTATCCCATTCAAATCTCGACTAGTTTTTTCATGTAACTTGACAAGTTGACTCTAAAATACACATGGACCAAAGAGTCCATATGGCAAGAACAGTCATATTCACAAAGAAGAAAACTGCTGGGGGGTGGGGGCTTCCCCTATGCAGATACATTTTAAGACTATTAATTAAGACATGTGTGGAAAGGACATAGGAATAGAGCCCATAAACACTCATGCATATATGAGAGACAGCATAGCACAGGGGTTAAGAGCCTGGACTCTTGGGAGTCAAGCCTTCCTCCCAAGGTTCAAATCCCAGCCCCTCCACTAATTCACTGTGTGATCTTGATCAAGTTACTTAGTTTTTCCCTCCTTCGATCTATAAAATGAGGCGACAGTACCAACTTCATAGAGTTGTTTTGAGGTTTGAAATGAGTTAAATTTTAGAAAGTCTGGCACATGATGGATAGTATGTAAATATTTGTTAAGTAAATGAAAAAATTAAAAAATTGATTTGGCAGTGGTGGTATTATAGCAGTAGAGGAAGAATGAACTATACAAAGAATGGTACTGAGATCACTTGGTTATTGATGTAGAAAAACAGTTGAATCTTTATATTTGAAATAGGAATCAATTCCCGATTGACTGAACATATGCCTATGGAAACCAAAAAAAACTCTTACAAGTGTTGGAAAGAATGTAGAGAAATGTTCTTGGCCTCTTTGGGGGCTACAATAACAAGCCTTCCCCCACCCCCCTATAAAAACTTGAAGGAAAAGTTGATCAATGATCTGAACTGAACCCCCAAAATTGAAGTGTGCCTGCTCTTATAAGGATACCCATCCACTGAATGTTTTTACACCCAGTTCAGTTAGGCCACGGGCTTTATTTTTGAAGTACTTGCTTGCTTCATTCATGGTTCTCAAATTTGGACCATATTAACATTTTAAAACTTTTTGCATCATGATACTGTGAAAAAGTAAAAGAAAACTAGACCTCAGGCTGAGGTTTTTTTTGTTTTTTTATAATACACGAACAACAGTTGTAGTATCTGAAACAGTACTCTCCTTCAGCAACTTTCTGTAATGCAGTTAGCGCATTGCAGTTGGTAAGTGGAAGAAACGGTGACGGTATAATGAGATGATCTTACTGGTTCATCCATAGTATTTCTCAGCACATCAGTGTTTTGCTCCAGCAAATAAAAGCAGATGAAAGCATATGTGGAAGCAAGCCATGGGAGAATACGATGCAGGTATACCGTGTTTCGTTGCACTTCGTTTTATTGCGCTTCACAAATACTGTGTTGTTTTACTAATTGAAGGTTTGTGGCAGCCCTGCGGAGCAAGTCTGTGGGCACCATTTTCCAGCAGCATCTGTATACTTCGTGTCTCTGTGTCACATTTTGGTAAATCTCAGAGTATTTCATACTTTCATTATTTATTTGTTACGGTGATCTGTGATCAGTGATTATGACTCACTAAAAATTCAGATGGTAGTTAGCCTTTTTTAGCAGTAAAGTATTTTTTAATTAAGGTAAAATGTGGACATAACTTTGATATGCACTGGGAAACCAAAAAAGCTATTTGACTCTTTTTATTGCGATATTCACTTTATTGCAGAGGTCTGGAACCGAACCCCCATATATGAGGTGTGCCTGCTGTTATAAAGATACCCATCCACTGAATGTTTTTATACCCAGTTCAGTTAGGCCATGGGCTTTATTTTGGAAATACTTGCTTCATTCATAGTTTGTGCACTGGGCTTTTGTCTCCATATTAATCCTTCCTTAGTCCTCTTAGGTCAAAGTTTATACCTTCGGGAAAAAATCCTGTATTTATAGTGGTATTTTAATTATTTGGAGCAAACACATCTTTGTTCTAGTTACCAGGTTGTATTGTTTGAGTGGTCTGCCTTTAACGTTTTTCCCATAAGCCCTGTTACTTTTAGTGTATGATTTTGTAGACAGCAAGGACCATCAAAAATGTGTATACTATATTATAGCTGAAGTATCTGGATGATAACTTCCTGCAAACCTATAAGAAAAAGACAAAACAGAAAATTTGGCAAAAGTTACCAGTCAATTCGGGGAAAAAAAGAGCCCCAAGTGCCAGTAAACATCCAGATGTAAGTTGGTGTACTTACTTGGTGGATAGCTCTGTAAGAGCTCTGTGCTGTCTACATCCTACAACTCCGTAATTCCACTCCTGAGACCAGGCCTCCGAGGAGTCTGTCAGTGAAAGAATGGATACATACACTGCAATATGCTTATGTTAATGGAATATTATACACAACAAAAATGTAAAAACCAGAGCCTTATTAGCAGTTGTAAATCTCAGGTTGAAAAACACAGAAAAAGCATACTTGACGGTAGCATTTGTATAAAATTTAGAACACAGAAACAATACTATATGTTGTTTTGGAATATGTACTTATGTAGTGATAGGTTAAGAAAATGTCCAAGAATGAGAAACACCAAATTCAGAGTAATGGTTTCCTGCTGGAGTTGGGAGAAGGGATTATAATATTTCAAATAACATGGGTTGATAGCAATTTACATGAGAAGGACCCTGGGTTTTAAATGATTAATTTCTCAGTATGAGCCGAAATTACATGGCTGTAAAATAAGAAGTGCCCATTTTAAATCACATAGGTACCGTGAATTGTTAATTCATGTGGAGTATTTTGTTCAGTGCTTCATTTAAAGGGGTATTCCAGTAGACCAGGGGACTGCTGGAGCCAAGTAAGTAGGATAGAAAGCAGGCTGAAAACCATGTCAGAAGCCAATTGGGGCAAGGTTATTTAGACAGCAGAAGTCTTAGTGGCAACAGAAATTAGTGGTTGAAAGAATATTATTTGGATGAAATACTTTATCTTTTTTCCGTTCAGTTTTGTCCATTATTTTTACTTACCAAATTATCCTGTCAGGATATGAGAGTGATAAATACTAATTTTGCCTGTAAGCGTATTTACCAAGCCTGCTAGCTTTGTGGTGTGTGCCAATTTGACACATCAGTGGGAGTGTTGAGCAGTTTGAATTCTGCTTGGGTAACTTCCTAGCTGCTGGGCAAGTTACTTAGCCTAAGGCTTTACCCATTTATCACAGTGAAAAAGAACTTTCTGCAGTGATGAAAATGTTTTGTATCTGTGCTAATAGAGGGGCAAATAGCCACGTGGCTTTTGAGTGCTTGAAATGTGGTCGTACGACTGAGGAATTGCATTTTTCTTTTATTTAATTGTAATGAATTAAATAGCCACATGTGGCTTGTGGCTACTGCATTGAACAATGCAGATTACAGTGAGGATAATTATATGCACCCTAGTATTTAACTTCCAATAAAATCATGAAATACTTTATAAATGCCAAGTGGATGATGGTATATTTACTTGTGTATGTGTATGTATTGTGTAGGGTGGGATAGAATTAAAATAAGTATTCAATACTCACATATAAAGATAGTCTTTTAAAAGGTGATTCAGGAGCACCTGGGTGGCTCAGTCGGTTGAGTGTCCGACTTTGGCTCAGGTCATGATCTCACAGTTCACGAGTTGGAGCCCCGTGTCAGGCTCTGTGCTTACAGCCCAGAACCTGGAGCCTACTTCAGCCTGCTCCCTCTCTTTGCGCATTCCCCGCTTGCGCACGCTCGCTCGCTCTCTCTCTCTCTCTCTCTCTCTCTGAAAAATGGATAAACACTGAATAAAAGATTTGAGAGGTGATGCAGTATTGTCCAGAATTAGAATTTAAAAGCTGCTTTTGATTACATTGATCAGTGGCATGAACAGAATAATACTTGGGTGAATGAATGACTATTTTGGAGAGAGAAATATCTGTCCAGATTTGTCACTTAATTTTGAATACTGGTAAAGTAGTGGTTCTTCAGATTTGCTTTTGGTGTAATGGTTGTTATATTTAAACTTTAAAGTACTTTATAGTATAATTTTGCAAAGATTATTTCCTTAACTTCTTTGAGTAATCAGAATGTGGGGTGCCTGGCTGGGTCAATCGGAAGAGCATGCCTCTCCTGATCTCTGGATCATGAGTTTGAGCCCCACGTTGCGTGTAGGGATTACTTTTAAAAAAATCAATAAACTTAAAAGATAAGTAAATAATCAAAATGTAGTAAACAGATCCTTATCTTTTACTTAGATATGCCAAATATGATCATTTAAAATACTGATTTTTTTTCCTGAAAAGATACATTAAAGTCAAGAAGTAAGAATTTTTTATTACAGCTGTCATGATATAAATAAGCATAAGTGTTTCAGTTTTTCTGGTTTTGTTCTTTTCTAGCTGCATAGATGAATGGTTTGAAGTAAATAGATCTTGCCCGGAGCACCCTTCAGACTAAGCATCAGCTTCCTGTTTTATAGGTAATTCTCCCTTTTTCTGTTCTAATTGGCTTTTTAATTGTTACCGGAGTTATACATTCTCTGCCACCACTTTTATTCATTTATTGAAGCGTGTGTGTGTGCGTGTGTGTGTGTATGTATCCCAGACATTGTGTTTGGCTGCTATATAGAAAACTCACGTGAAAAGATATGTAGAAAACAACTTTGCTGATTCCTGAAAAGAGTTATACATTGAGTAACTTCCCCATTCTTGGTACTTTAAAATACATTGGCTTGTTTAATTTTAGTTTAGTGCTTAAACCCAGGAACTCTATGGCCGATATATTACTTCATACATGTACTACATATTAGTACACATTACCCCATTTTACCCCTGAAAACCTCAAGGCCTAAGTATTTAATTTCATGACTTTAAGAAGCAATATGCGTAATAGTCAAAGGTCATGTATTTAGCAAACAAAATCAAATTCTGTACTCTTATCCCTCACTTTACAAGTATATTCTTAGGTAATGCAATATATTGTAATTCTAATCATAATAATTAATTAGCATTTATGTTGCATTATGTGCCAGGCATTGTTCCAAGCATTTTACATCTATTAATAACTCATCTAATTGTTGGAACAACCCTTTGAACTCAGGACTCTTGCTATTCCCATCATATAGATGAGGAAACAGTTAAAGAGAGATTAAGAAACCTGACCTGTCAAGCCTAATTCCTCGGTAGAACTGGGATTTGAACCAAGGCATATTATCTCCAAAGGTTGTGTTCTTAGCTATTTTGCTGCTATTAGGTAGGAGCGTTTTCTTCAAAAAGTTGCATCATGCATTCATTCATTCAGTTCAATCTTTCACCTTAGTATCCTCAGCATATAATAAAGTGCCTGTCTGTACAGTAGGAGGAAAAAAGAAAAAAAATTGAATTTTAAACCAAATACAGAATTTGTTTTGGTCTGCTGATTTAGCTTATTCATTATTCTGCATTATCTAAAAATGTTCAGTGAATTGAATGATAACCTCACTTGACTATTGCTTTTTTCCACATTACGTGAAGTGTGTTCATTTGACTTTGAAAAAAATAGTTAACTTAAATGTTATCTTCATATATGTGAAAAGCTTTTTACGAGAAGACTTGGAGAAATGACATAAAGCATTGGGATTTTACATCAAGGCATAACATGTTAGCGGATCCTGGAATCGTTTCAGGAGTTGGAGCCTCTGTGTTCAAAGGTTTAAGGTAGCAGTCGACAACAGTCTTTCCTGAATGGTTAAGACCAAAGACAGGAAACTGGAGCAGAAAGTTGCTCTTAATGATGATGATTTAATAGCAGATTAGAATATTGACAGGAGATTTGAGGTAACTTAATAGCCACCATAGCAACCAAAGAAAGAACTGCAACATTAATTGAGGCCTCTGTCACAATTACGGTAGGGTATGCGTGTGAAATGTGAAAGCCTTGGTGAACTGTAGGGTACTAGAGGACTGTCAGCTTTTGAACCTTCTACTGTGAGCTGATTCAGACCACACTTTGACACATTTGAAATATGAATTGGGATAAGATGGCCATGTAAAGAAAGTGTGGCGATAGAGTGATATTTTGAGTATATGTGCATAAATGTTTTTATTTGGCTGTGGAAAGGTTTTTTGAAGAGGAAGATGCTCTGAAATATCCTCAGTGTAACCTTATGTCTGGGCCAATAAACTAAAACTATAGGTAAAACTGTAGCAGCATTTTAAGAGAAGTACTAAAAACCAATGCTAATAAAATGAAATTTTTATCATAGTGTTTTACGTACCAAGGTAGTGTGTCTAAATTTTTCACCTGTGGGTAAAATTAGTCTTCTATAGGCAGTAAACTTTTCTGTGTGAGGTTGAATTTTATGATTAAAAATTTTATTATAAAAAAGTTTTGGAGCACCTGGGTGGCTCAGTCAGTTACGCGACCAACTCTTGATTTTAGCTCAGGTCATGATCTCATAGTTCATGAGATTGAATCCGCATCAGGCTCTGCACTGACAGCACAGAGCCTGCTTGGGATTCTCTCTCTCCCTCTCTCTCTGCCCCCCCCCCACTCACATTCTCTTTCTCTCTCTCTCTCTTTCAAAATAAATAAACTCTAAAAAGTAAATAAAATTTAAAAGTTATTTCATGATCTGATCAGCTAAATTCCTTTAGCGTCACAGTGAGTTATGGGATATAAGGAACATGCGTCTCATCTCATAGTCATTATGCATATTGGTCTTAAACAGCATTTCAGTTTCCTTACCTATGTATTGGTGTTATCTTTTCATTGTTTTTGTTTTTTTTTTCTTTTTGTATATAGAACCTGAGTTTGGTAACAGCTGCCTTAGAAACTTTAGAAATCAATGGAATCTGTCTCTGTGGGTCTTGAGTCATTTTTAAGAATGTATAGACATGGAATGTCTTGATTCTTTTATATTTTTGCTCCTGTTCTAACTGCTCTTATTTGTCAAATGATAAATTCCTCCTATCCCATTTGCTGTCCCAGATTAAACATACGGGTTTTGTTTTTTGGTTTTTTTTTAAGTATTTTTTAAGTTTATTTGTTTCTAGAGAGAGAGAGAGAAGGGCAGAACAAGAATCCCAAACAGGCTCTGTGCTTAGTGCAGAGCTGGACACAGGGCTTGAACTCATGAACCATGAGAACGTGACCTGAGCTGAAACCAAGAGTTGGATGCTCATCCAACTGAACCATCCAGGAGCCCCTAAATGTATGGGTTTGAGGAGTATTTCTTGTTAAGACATTAAAAAAAAATGTAGCAACACATGCAACATTTCTGATATTTTTTAGCATAAGAATTTAATGGATGGCCCAAAAGAGATACAGGACTGTCTAAGGTTTTGATTAGTCAGAAAAAATCGCTTCTCGGCCTTTTGGCTAAGATCAAGTGTGATTAGTCAGGAAACTGTTTACCTTTTTTATTTGGTGATTTTAATTATATGGGGGAAGGTTAATAGGTATGCATAGGTATTGTGTGTGTGTGTGTGTGTGTGTGTGTGTGTGTGTGTGTGTGTGTGTGTGTGTGTTCTGTACTCTGGTCTTAATTGTGGAGGGAAAATGACTGTGATGTGGTAGATATTTTTCATGACTGTTTTAAGCTTTAACTGGTCCTGCTGTGTCCTTTACCTGTTCTTTTGCAGAACATTGATTTCATGAGTTTTCAGAATAGTAAGTAAATGTATGAAAACTTATAGCAACTAAAGCAGTGTTCCTGGGGAAATGGATGTTGTATTTTGATTTGTATTAGTATTATGAACCACTGCTTGAACTTCATGTGTCTGCTTCTCCACAGGTTTTCTTGTGTTTTCAAGATGCTTGAAAAACTGAGAGGAGATGAGGATCTGTCTCTGGAAAAAGAAAAACAAAACTGCAGGCATACTCAGCCAGAGATCTGAGTTCTGTGAGACTTGGTAACGCAGAGATGGACAATCACACGGGAAAAAACCCTGCTGAAGAGAGGGCAGTTGCCACAGAACTCAGTGTACCAAACATGCATATAGAGGACACACAGGGATTTTGAAAATGCTGCACCTCCCTTACTAGTCATCTACATAGGTAATACTGATAAACATTTTGTATTCAGACGCCAAAGTTAACTGATTTAAAAGTTGATTTTATTAAGTTCTCTAGAGCTGCGCAACTAGTTGTGTTTGACTTGTTTTTTTCTTGTTTGGGGTCACTTTATTTTCCCCTACATGATGTTTCTGTATTCATCTGTTCTTAAACTGAAGACCACATAATGTACTTCTATAAATTAAAGTCTTAAATGTGAAACCAAGAAATGAAATCAAGCAGTAAAACATTTTCTGAATGTAGACCATGATCTCAAGTTCTTCTATTTTTTCTCCTATGAGTAGAAAATAGACTTCTGCATAGGAGAGCTAAAATATGTTAGTATTTTAAATTCAAGGTTTAACATTATCAGAATGCAGTCCAAAGAGTAAATCAAGTTACATAATTACATTTTAATGAACTAAGGCTAAGGTTGTCTATTGAATTGCAATTTATTACACGTGTTATTTCCTCTTAAGTAAAACTGCTCAGTAGTTAATCAGTAATGAATCATCTTGCAGCAGCTATGCAACTTTTTAAAAAATACAAATTACCAATTTTAAGTGCTGCCAGCTATAATAACTTTGTTTTAACGGGTATTTTTGTTTGTTCTTTTCATGCAATTATTTCATTGTGCTTTGCATCTCCAGACAGTTTTCCCACATTTGGGTAGAATGTTTAGCAGGTTGTAAACTTAGTAACTTATGAAAAGGGTAAAATTTTCTTGAGTGGAACTTGGAATAACTTGAGGGACATTTTATATACTTTTAAAAATCAGAATTTAATTGGGATGCCGGATTTATAGCAATTTGCATCTTTAATTTTCCAGATAATCTGGAAGTTAGTGTTTGATAAATGATTTTTTAAAGCAAATATGAAGATTTTGTTAATTTATAATTTATTAATGTGTTATTACTGTAATTGAAAATGTTATAGATAATAGACTTTTAAATTCAGTCTTGTGTAGAAAGAAATGTATTAAGCAAAATTATGTGAATAAATATTCCCACACAATACATCTGAATGGTTACAAAATACTGGAAGAGAGCTATCAGGCTACAATAGTGAATGTCTTTTTTTTTTTTTTTTTTTTTTTTTAATCTAAAAAGATACCAATAAGTAGATTTCATATTTTCAACATACAGGGAAAATGTTATCAGTGAACATTTAAGCAGTGCACTTTACTTGGTATAATTGAAAGTTGCACAAGTACTGTTTCCTTATTTTACGCTTTCTTTAACGTATTTAAGTATTTGCTTTTCTATTTAATGCTGCTACTCTTACTCTCAAAATTTTTCCCTATTCTGCTTCTGTTTCATATTTTTTGAAAGGGCACGTACAGGAGCAACTGCTGCTACCCAGAAAAATTGGTGTTTTAGAAACAATTGAAAGAGTTTTTCATTGCTTTCTGTGTGATTCCAGACCAGATAACATTTTCCCTAAAGTTATGCTGTGAAATGCCTTTTGTTATGCTGCAATTGACAAAAGCGTCCCAAACCTCCATTGTGACGGCTGACAGCACGGTTTCATAGGTGCTTTTTAAACCAGTTATGGGAAATACTCTTCCCTCACGGAAAATCTTTCCTTCAATTTTCTTCTGTTACCATGAAATCTTAGTATGAATCCATTTTGTTTCACATTTTTAATTTTGTAAGCTTCCACACATAACACATGTACCCGCTCACCCCAGGAAAGACCTCTTAGAGTATTTTGTGAATGATTCATTTTTTTCCTACTACTGGTATATTGTTATGGTAAGAATTGTTTTGTTGTCTTCCGTTCTTAAAGGCACAGCTTAACTCTAGCTGTGGCAGTGACGCATTAATATTCTTCTGGAAGTTGATTTTCTGATATGTGATTTACTCATTGACTTTTTAATTTTACAGACTTTAGTTCTTTTCCTTCTGTGTCCTGTTCCATATCAGCCTCTCTCGCTCAGCCTCTGACCTACGGTTCTGTGCTGCAGCAGCTACAGCAGAAGAAAGTTCAGTGTTTGTTAGTTCAAGTGCTCCTTGATTATTATATTTGTCTAGAACAGTACTTACTTAAAATCTGTTTATAGCAGCCCTTTTGTGTTAAAATTGATAGAGGTTAGCATTTTTTACTTTAGGTTCAGTCTCCATCAATGACTCCCCAGAAAGAAGAATTTAGGAATTGAAAATGTTTTTATGCCCAGATGCTCTGGTTATTATTCAAAGTCAAAATTGCTACTCTGGAAAATATTATAATATTCTACATAATGTCACTTACAATATTTGTGTATCTGTATGTGGACACTGAATAGTGTAAGTAGGATACAAAAATCACATTAGATATTTAAATATGTTGCTTGAAACTACTGACAACTGAATATTATGGAGACAAAATAAAGATTGAAAACCTAGCTATCAAGTTGGTGATTGATAGCCTTCCAGAATCTTTGTAAATACACGTTTTAAAATGAGATCGCACTTGCGTAAATAGAAAGCAATATGTTCTGAAATTTCACTTTAGTGCCACTCTTCATAATGGGTTTATTGCCAATTTTGACTCGTTTTACTTTGATCTGGCTTTTTGAATTTTGTTATTGTTATTGCCGGAATGTATAAGAGATAGTAAAATTATCCTGTCTTTGGGCTTTTTGCCAGAGAAATTAGCTAAACCTAGTCTTAATCTATGTTTTTCAGATCTGGTTATAAATCTGGTATAGATCGTGTTTTAAGAGCAGTGTTTGTGATTGAAATATAAGTAATGAATTCTATAACTGATTTTTTTGTGGTAGCTGAACAACATTTAAAAGGCCATATTGTTAACTCTTGCATGCTATATGGGTTTTGGTTTCTTTGTGCAAATCTTCTGTTTCTTTTAAGTGATACACAGTTATTTCTGTTCTCACCTCTAAATACTTTATTAGAATGTAGCCCAAACGAAATGCCTGAGGATCACTGTCAGCATATTTTCAATATGTATTTTGCAAAGATTTCAGGTTAACAAATGTATTAGTGAAAATGGCAGATTCCTTTTCAAAGTTTATTTTACTTTCCCAATTTGGGTATAGTGAAGTTTAAGGGCAATTATTTAAATTAACATACTATAGCAAGACTAAGAGAAATGTCTTTAAATGAAAAGACAGTAAATTAAATGTAAATATTACCTAATCTTATTTACTAACTTGGAGAGCTGAAGAAGAGAAATTTCCTAAAAGTAAGCTACATTTGAGCAAAGCATGAAACTCTTTAAAAATTCAAGAATAATTGAATTTACCATCTGATTGACATCCCTTTTATGCATTGATAATAATATCCAAATCATCCTATTTTTTCACAGAGGAGTTTCCATATAAATCAGATGAACTTTGTAAGACTTCATAGAGGTAAATGTTGCGTATTAATTGTGAGTACAGTCTGTGAGCTGCCGGAAATCTTCTAGTTCATTTGGGCCATTTTCTTGCAGTTTGATTTATCCTGAGGTGAACTCAATGCATATTGACAGTGTGTTAAATGTGAAATGTCCCTTGTTCTTGTACAGGTATTTTCTAAGTTAAAAAAAAAAAAATTTTAGCATGCTGATACTTTTATCTCTGACCCCATCACTCCCCCCTTTTTTGAAGTGCGTAACTTCTGATTTTTTTCTTTACTATATTGTGAATGACAATAGTTAAATTATGTTTTACTGTTCTATTCCTCTGTATCCAGACCTTTTCATTCTGATACTAAATTGCTACTTGTTTTGTTTTGTTTTGTTTTTTTTAGAGGAAATTGCTACTTGGTATACTCCTAGTAGTGATTCTTATTCATGAACAGCTGAATAGGTAAAACTTTTGGTAATAATTTACTCAGGCAGTACTTTGAGTGCCATATTCTGGGAATGCTGTGTTGAAGCTGGGAAACTGAATGTTCTTTTTCCATCACAGAATTCCTGAATTGAATGGGAAATACCTGGTCTTTGAAGTTCAGCTGATTCTCTGGAAAGAACTAAAGGCATTGAAGAAAACCAGATATATTCATATTAAGTTTTAGCTGAAAATGCAGTATGACTAAGGGGAGTTGGTGTATTTTCAGATGTGAAGCCATCATTAATTTTAGACCAACGGCTAACAATAAGATAAATTGTTAGTTGTTTATAGGGAATCAAAGAGCAGTATGGCATAAACTCACATCTCAGAAATGAAAAATTTCAAAGTAAGATTGCAGTATTTGATTAACCAACATTGTGCTTCCTAGCTCTGCCCTGGACTGTGAGGCCGCTGTCAGGACTGCAAGTCTTAGAATCAGAAGTGACTGATTTCTCCTATTATTAAATTCTCATGCCTTCCATTTTGATTTGATATGCTGAGATTGACTGATGGTTTATGTTTATAAACTTACAGTCCTGCCTGTACCCTGTTACCAGTGACCCTGGTGCTAGCATCTTGAAAAGGTTATGTTATTAGTCATTAGCATTTTGAGCACGTGTGTGCATAGAATACAGTTAACAGACCCTATAGGGAGATCAAGAGATATTTTGGAATTTGATGATGATATTGGTCTTTATTACAGAAGTCCATTTCATTTTATTTCTTTCCAATGATTATATGAGTGTCTTTTTTTTTTTTTAAAGAACATCACAGTAATAGTATTTATTTCCATTGGTTTGTTCATGGTTTCAACAACTCTTCTGTAATACCTCTTAATTTCCTCTATTAGAAAGTATTTTCCTGTTAAATAAGGCATCAAAAGCATCCATCAGAAGAAATCTAGAAAATGTATTAGGAACAACTTGTATTAGTATGTTCTAAACTAAAATGGAACAATTCATGATTGATATTTTAATAAATAAAACTTCCGAATGATCTTGCCAAATTATCCTGTTATTTAGAAGTATAACATAAGAGAATGCTTTCAAGGAAATTTGTCATATCCACTGTAATGCCTAGAAGTTGACAGTACATTATAATAAAACTGAGAATTACCTGATTGCTGAAAGGTTACCATGAATTAACTGTTGTCACAGTTTCTTTATCTATTTTTGTATACCCGTTAAGTTAAAAATCAACAATAGCTTGAGAAATTACGTAATGGTAATGAACAAAGAAAGAGGTCTTCATTACCTTAACCAGGAGTAAAAATGTACTTTGAAATTTCTACTGTGAAACCTATTTGTAAGTTTTTTAATTGAAATATGATTGTAGTAGAGCTATTAAGTTTTGGGGTGGGGTGGTCTGTCAATGTGTAATCATAACTTTAAAAATTTAGACTGTATTTAGTAACATTCCATCATGTTTTTGAAAAAGGAGTAATTGATCTTTTGAAGTACAGGTTTCATGATGTGTAAGAGGTATTGAGCTTTGTAGCAGAGTGGTTAAGAACGTGGGTTCTGGGGCCACACTGCCCAGTTTTGCTATCTTTGTGACATTGGGCGAGATGCTTAACTCCTCTGTGCCTTGCCTTTGCCTATAAAAAGAGGTAAAAACAAACAAACAGACAAAAAAACTGCCTACCTCCAGGTTGTTGTGAGGGTTAATTGGGAAGGTGCACGTATGCAACAGACACACAGCAAGCACTTCATGATGTTAGTGGTGGTTAAAGATGATAAAAATATTTGTGCTTATCTATAAATAAATAACTTGTCATTCTCTTCAGTCACGAGGTGTAGAAGTAATGTCTTAAGCCTTTAGCTGACGCATTTAAGAAACCCCATTGTAGATTCTGTTCTTGCTTAAAGATTGACTCTTTTCAGCAAGTATGTATTAAGCAGACTTGGTTTTATGGACTGTTATGGACCAAGAATACAGAAATCCAAGATAGCTAGCCTCTGAGACCTTAATTAAACTTTAGTGGATGAAGCAAATAAGTGAGCAAACCTATAATAAGTTGTAATAATTGTTATTGTAGACACATACACAAGATGCAAATGGTCATTAGACCATAGGTCATGAGACTAGGCAAGAGAATGATTAAGTCTTTAAGAACAAATAGATCATACATAGCTCCAGGGGGTATGGATAAAAGGACTTGTGGAGTGGGAAGTGAGCCTAAGGCAGAAAGCATAGCACACACAAGCAGGACATTCTTGGAGAGTTGCTATGTCTAGAGAGGTAAGCAGGTGGCAAATCACGAAGGGATATACGTCCCAGACTACAATTCAAGGGTTTTAAACAGGAAAAAGACCAATTTACCCATACAGAAGAATGAAACTACAGGCAGAGAGACTTTGTTGGAAAATTTATAGCAGTTCAAGCAAGATAATGAAGGACAAAACCAAAGGAGTGACAATAGGAAAAAGAAAGATGGAGGCACTTACAAGTTTTGAGAGCAAAATGAACTCCACTTTAGTAGTCATTTAGATGTGAGGATGAAGGACAAGACCAGGACAACTCCCGTCTGTCCTTTTGCCACAGCTTGGAGGGTTGACTCTTAAGGACAGAATATTTCCACTTGGGGAAAGCTGATTATGCCAGAAATACTCCCTGGAGAACCAGAGAGAAAGATTACCAACTCTAACATAAATTAGATCTGAAATGGGAGGCAGAGCCTTGAGAGAGAAGCCAGACAGTTGGCAAGTTGTGAGAAAGCGAGAGAGAGAGAGAGAGAGACAAGGTTTAGGAGTGCTCTAGACAAAAATGTTGCCAACACCGTTAGGGCAGTAAGTGCACGCGATGAGTAAGGTACACTTTTCTAGTGCAATGACTTCTAGGTCAGTTGAGTTGGGCCTTCTCCCAGCAACTCCCCCCACCCCCATATTCCCCCTTAACATCCAATACCTGTTGGAATAGGGCCATGCTTTCCCAGCTTTGTCTAGTGAAGTGCTGAAATGCATTCTGAAGCATTCATGAGGTTTTCTCTCTGGTTCATTTGTCCCAAACTCTTTTCATTATGCCAGTCTTCTCAGACATTCACAACAGAAGTAAGCTATTGTTGGAAGTAGAGTATTCCAGAAGAGGCTTATTGGTTCCTGGAAGGCTATGGGTTGCCCGTGGGTGCACTATGATTATCTTTGTTTAGCAGACAGAGAAAGATGACTGATAAGCTTATATTTAGTTCCTGGAGAAGCAGCAGAAACCTTGGGGCATCCTTGTATTATATTAGGTCAAGGACTCCCCCCACAAATTCCCTAATCTAATACAACATATCTGTAGGATCACCAGACTTTCACAGGTTTCTCCAAATTGGTTCAAAGATACACCTGTAGATAACTTGGAACTTCCTAGACCAGGAATTCCTACAAAGCAAGATCTGTGAGAATAGTAGAAACTTAACACCTTAGAGGGAGTTGTCCTAAAATGTAAAAAATAAAAAACATAAGTATTACTGCATGATTTAAGATTTGATTTCTCACATAAAATGAAAATAATTTTTCTGCAATATCATACTGATGCTGTAATTATAAGACCATTCCGCCATATAGTGCCTTATTTGTCTGGTTCTTTTCCATGAATTCATGAGTTCGATGTTCATTATTTTATCAGCATTAAAAAGTACTTGACCAAAAACTACAACAAAGTCAGTTTAAGACTTAAATCCTTCAGGCGCCTGGGTAGCTCAGTCAGTTAAGCCACCAACTTTAGCTTAGGTCATGATCTCACCGTTGATGAGATCAGGCTCTCTACTGTCAGCACAGAGCCCACTTTGGATCCTTTGCTCCCTCCCTCTCTCTCTCTGCCCCTCCCCTGCTTGTGAGCTCTCTCTGTCTCAAAAATAAGTGAACATTTAAAATAAAAGACTTAAAGCCTTTCTGACTGGCTCTATAATTTAGTGTCTGGATAACTGAAAACAAAACTGTTTAGCGTTAACAATGTAAATTTGTATTTCAGAAAAATGTCAAATAACTGTCATAACGTTTTAAAGTAGCTCGTTTACGGGCACCTGGGTGGCTCAGTCGGTTGGGCGTCCAATTTCGGCTCAGGTCATGATCTCGCGGTCCGTGAGTTCGAGCCCCGTGTCAGGCTCTGTGCTGACCGCTCAGAGCCTGGAGCCTGTTTCAGATTCTGTGTCTCCCTCCCTCTCTGACCTTCCCCCATTCATGCTCTGTCTCTCTCTGTCTCAAAAGTGAATAAATGTTAAAAAAAAAATTTTTTTTTTAAATAAAAAAATAAAGTAGCTCGTTTATAACTGAAATGTTGAAATGTTATCAAGTCTGTAAATGTTAAGGATATTCATTATCCAAATATTCGGAGGATAGCCATCAAGGAAGTCAAATAGTATATAGTTCATCATTTTTGGAGCTCAAACATTGTGAAGGCTAAAGGCCTTAGGGTATTTAAATATCCAAACTATTGGGGCGCCTGGGTGGCGCAGTCGGTTAAGCGTCCGACTTCAGCCAGGTCACGATCTCACGGTCCGTGAGTTCGAGCCCCGCGTCAAGGCTCTGGGCTGATGGCTCGGAGCCTGGATCCTGTTTCCGATTCTGTGTCTCCCTCTCTCTCTGCCCCTCCCCCGTTCATGCTCTGTCTCTCTCTGTTCCAAAAATAAATAAAAACGTTGAAAAAAAAAATTAAAAAAAAAAAAATAAATAAATATCCAAACTATTGTCTTTTTAGCATGTAATCAGTATAGAAATTATCAGTGAGATTTTAGATATTTTTCAGTCTTTGAAATCTGATGTATATTTTATACCATATCTGTACTAGGAAATAGCGGCATTTAAGTGCTCACCAGCCTTATGTGACCAATGGCTGATAGGTCTTACATGAGCCTGGGAGTTTGGTTTTCCATTCCAATCTATCCTCACCTAAATGTTTTCAAAGGTCTTATAAGTCCAACTTGGTAAAGACCTGGGTCTCAGAAAGTTCATTAAGGACTGCATGAGCAGAGCTGGTCCTATGTCATTACTAAATGGAGTCCGAGTTTCCTAATTTTTTCAGTGAAAGAGGCTGGAAATACCTTGAAAAGGTTGAAAGTCTGAGGAACCTCTGTTTGCTTTCCCAGATGCCACTAGCTTTTGTTATGACTACAGTGTTTGGGTAAGAACACACAAGCTCCGAATAACTGAGCTGGTGTGTTTGTGATGACCCACGGGAATTGTGAGCAGTGCTGATGAATAGCTCCAGTCCGACTTGTCCCCTGTGTTGAGCTCTGCAGGGACAGTTGCGTGAGTTTCAGGCCTTCTAGAGGTAGTTAACTTTGTATCACATCCATGCTTAAACTGTGAAACTTGTCCACCAGACACTCATTCGCAGAACAGACTCTTCAAAATCTAGCTTTGAGAGTTTCCAGTAGTGAAGTCTGAGCTGTGTTCAGTAAGATGCTCCCTGGTTTGTGTGGGGAATTCTGTGCTCAAGCGCCCTGTGAAAAGGAGTCAGTGGTGGAATTGCCAGGGAGTTTACACACGAGGATGGCTATACCGTGGAAGACAGGTACTGCACTCTTCAGCTGTGGGATCCCCGCACGTTGGTAAGCCTTAACACTTGGCTGAACATTAGATCAACTCAGGAGGTAGGAAGGGAGGACAGTTTTTTCAAAAAAAATTATTAAGGCCTTGGGGTGCCTGGGTGGCTCTGTTGACTAAGTGTCTGACTCTTGATTTCAGCTCAGGTCATGATCTTGTGATTTGTGAGATTGAGCCCCACGTTGGACTTTACATTGATAGTGGGGAGCCTGCTTGGGATTCTCTCCTTCCTCCCTCTCAAAAATGAATAAAAATAATAAGGCCTGACCCCACGCCAGAGACGCTAAGTTAACAGTTGTGGTGTGATCCTGTTGCACAGCCAGGGTACAACTTTATCTAGGGTTTTCTCACATATTCCCCAGAGTGTCAGCCATTGGAGAGGAAAGTGCCAGGCCTGTCGTAGACCTCTACAGCCAAGATCTAGCTACATTACCTCCGGTTCTCTTAGGAAAGAGACTTGATCAAACTTTTGGCTCTTTTTGAGTGAGAAAACTATCCTCTATCATTGCCCATTCTTCCCATCTCACTGGTTCGTAGAATAAACTGCCTGATGGAGCCAGGCTGAGGTCCTCGATGATTTCTTTTATGTTGCGCACCCAAGTTGGCAAATTGCTAAAAGCCCTTTCTGCCTCCAGAATGTGGCTCTGACAAATCAAAAGTTACCTTTTAGGTTCCTCTTTCTTCCCTTGGCATTAAAAAACCTTGGACATCAAAATTGAGCCTTGATGTCTTTGTCTTATGCTTATCGTCTCTCCCTACTGAAGCAGCAGCTCCCAGTGATTCACTAAGTTGCCATAAACAGCCAGAAATGCAAGGCATGAAAAATGTGGCAGTTAACAGTTCAGAAATCGCGTTCTGCTGCGCTGACATCGATCGCTAGAGAGCGCCTGTAGGTCACTGCATGTGAGCATGTGAGTAGCTGTAGTCTGATTTTCGTTCTTAGAGTTCTGTTGATAATCTTGAAGTCTTCTCGGCCTGAAGAATATGCGGCAGTTGCTTGAACTGGAATGCGGGGTGAGTGAAGTGTTGGTTCATTCATTTAGCCTTTGTTTTTTGAGCACTTGATAGATGCAAGATACTGTGTGAGACACTGCATGTACATTGACGGGGAAAAGCGAGTTTCTGCCCTTAGGGAGCTTATGGTTCCGTAGTTTTAGCAAAAGCTGGTGATCAGGCGTGACATAGCAAGTATGTAAATAACACAGCTGTGTGAAACCTCGTTCT
This sequence comes from Lynx canadensis, assembly GCF_007474595.2. NCBI lineage: Eukaryota > Metazoa > Chordata > Mammalia > Carnivora > Felidae > Lynx > Lynx canadensis. The sequence goes on from NC_044304.2 coordinate 121,340,847, forward strand.
TGAATAAGGATTTATTGTCCTATCTCTCAGGGAGTACGATTATTAAAGTCACTGGAAAATACTTTATCTGACTGTGCATCTGTTAACAGTTTTACGCTTGTGCCAGACCCTGGTCCGTGTCAGTGCTGCTAAAACAGGTGAAAACAGATGAAAGTACTAAACACACTAGGATTGCAGTGGAGACAGCCAGACAGATGAGTTTGCACATTTCTGTTTTTTTAGAGGCCTGTTTTCTCAATAAGAGTGGGGATCTATTTATTCCTAATCAGATTTTTTTTCTTCACGGCTTTTTAAAAGCAACTCCAGTAAGTGATAATTTACATACAACAAAACACTCTTTCTAAGTGTCCAGTCTGATGGGCTTGGACACATACATACACCTGTGCTGTCACCATAGCCAGGATAGAGAACATTTCCATCACCCCTCAGAAGGTACCATAGGCCCCTTTACACCTTGTTCCCACCCATCCACCCTCAGCCCCTAGGCAGCCATTGATCCGCTGTGTCGCTGTAGAGTAGATGAAAACATTATTTGTGTAAGGCTTGCGTTGCTCAGCGTATCTGTGAAAGGCATCAGCGTTACTGCTTGAGTCGGTTCCTTTTTATTGCTGAGTATTGTATGAATATACTACATTCACTCATACTACATTCATTGTATGAATATACTCCAGTTTGTCATCCACCAACCCATGGGTGGACACCTCGGCTATTTCTAGTTTGGGCTGTTATGAATGAAGGGACTGTGAACATTGATCTATAAATCTTGATGGGAACATGTGATTTCATTTATCTTGAATAAATAGGAATGGAATAGCGGAGTCACAAGGTAAATATTTGTTTCCGTTTCTAAGATAACTGCCAAACTGTTTTCCAAAGTGGCTGTACCATTTTACATTCTCACGAGTACCGTACGTGGTTTCCCCTACATTATTGCCAACATTTGATATTGTCAGTGTTTTGAATTTTGGCCATTCTAGTGGATACATAGTAGTATCTCACGATTTAATTTGAATTTACGTAACCACTAATAATATTCCCAGCTTAACACCTGTTGCTCCTGTGTATTTTCTTTGGCGAAAGGTCTAATCAGATCTTTATCCCATTACTTTTAACAGTTTGGTTGAGGTATAATTTACATACCACAGAATCCAATCATTTAATGTGTTCTCAGGTTCATCCGTGTCTAGCGTGTGTTAGTAATTTTAAGTTTTTATTTAAATTCTAGTTAGTTAACATACAGTATAACATTAGGTTCAGGTGTACAATGTAGTGATTCAACACTTGCATATATCCCTGCTGCACATCACATCAGATGCTCTCCTTAATCCTCATCGCCTGTTTCACCCATCTGCCCACCTACCTCCCCTCTGGTAACCATCAGTTCTCAACAGTTAAGAGTCTGTTTCTTGGTTTGCCTCTCTCTTTTTCTCTTCCCGACTCCCCCCCCCCCCCCCCGCTTTTCCCCTTTGCTCTTTGTGTTGTTGTTTCTTGAATTCCACATATGAGTGAAATCCCATGGTATTTGTCTCTGACCAACTTACTTCACTTAGCATTATACCCTCCAGCTCTGTCCATGTCGTTGCAAATGATGTGTTAGTAATTCTTATTTTTGCTGAACAGTATTCTGTTGTATGGATATACCACTTTGGTTCATTCACCAGCTGATGGAAATTTGGATTGTTTCCACTTTTTTGGCTATTATGAATGATGCCACTATGAACATTCACCTTCAAGTCTTTGTGTGGACATGTTTTTCATTTGTCTTGGGTAAGTACCTAGAAGGAGTATTGCTAGGTTATATGCGTGCATCCGTACATACCTTCCCATCCTGGGATATGGTGGAGGCTTACTCACTCTTATCCCCAGATCACTGTGTTAAATTTCCACGGTTCTGCTTATCTGTTGCTTGCTGCCATCAGTATCTTAACCTCAGGCTAGCTACCATGTTGGCCTTCCCTGACTGCCACTAGCATTGATGTTTCCAGCAATACCTCTGACCGTGAGTTTTTCCCACATTTTGCTCCAAAAGCAGTTGAGCCCCCGCTCCAGCAAGGAGGCTGCAGGTTCTCACAGCCTGCCCCTCTCCAGTGGAACTATAACGCCCCAGAACTTGGGAGGCTGTGGGGGGATTGTGTGTGGGGCAGAAGGGTGGGGAAACTGCTCTGGGCTAAAATGCCAGATTCACACTGTTTTTACTAAGGATCGGTAGCTCTTTTGGAGTAAACGTTTCTGTTTGTTGCATGCCTTTGGTCATTTTCCAAAGTTCTAAAATCATTGTTTCAACAGTTTTCTCAATGTTTTTCACTACTTTCTGGGGAGAAAATGTGCCATACTCGTTTCCCAGTTATTCCCAAAGTCTCATGGGGCTCCTTATTTTTAAATTGGGTTGTAAGAGTTCTTTATATGCTCTGCATGCAAATATTTTTATCAGACGTATGATTTGCAAATACCTTCGGTCTATGGCTTGCCTTTTCAATTTCTTAACAGTGGTTTTGAAAGAGCAAAAGTTTTAAATTTTGCTGAAGTCTAGTTTATTAGTTTTTTGTTTTCCTTTTTATGCTTTTAGTCCTGTTTGAGAAATTTTTGCTAAATACAAAGTCACAGAGATTTTCTCTGTCACTCTTACATTTGGATCTGTGATACAACTCAAGTTAATTTTTGTGTATATTGTGTGAAGGTATATATTGATGTTCATGGTTATCCATATGACTGTCCAGTTTGTTCCAGATTGTTTGTTCTAATGACCATTGAATTAACTTGGTATCTTTGTTGAAAATCAAAAAGCTTTATATGTGTGGGTCCGTTTCTGGGCTCATTTTTGTTCCATCGACCTATATATATTACATTATCTTGATTACTGTGTATTTATAAAAGTTTTGAAAGCATTGTTTTCAGTTTTAAAACAAACTTTCTCTGGGCCTAGAATTCTAGATCATCATTTTTTTTTGTTGTTTTTATTGTCTTTTAGTACTTTAAAGATGCTCTCCCATTATCTTCTATCATACAGTAGCTTCAGGCAAGAAGTTTGCCATCATTCTTTGTAAAAAAATTTTTATGTTTTATGTGTTTTGTTTTGTTTTCGGTTTTTTGGGGTTTTTTTTTGAGAGAGAGCATGAGCAGGGGAGGAGCAGAGGAAGAGGGAGAGAGAGAATCTTAAGCAGGCTTTTCACTGAGCATGGTGCTTCATGCGGGGCTCCATCTTACAACCCTGGGATCATGACCTGAGCCGAAATTAAGAGTTGGGCACTTAACCAACTGAGCCACCCAGGTACCCTTATAAGATTTTTTTTCTTTTTTCTTTTTTTGAAAGTTTATTTTGAGAGAGTGGGGGAGGGGCAGGGTGAGAGGGAGAGAGAGAATCCCAAACAGGTTCCATGCTGTCAACATGGAGCCCATTGTGGGGCTCAGACCCACAAACCATGAGATCATGACCTGAGCTGAAATCAAGAGTCAGACGCTTAACCAACTGAGCCACCCAGGAGCCCTCCCCGCCCCATGTAAAAACTTTATAGTTGAGACTGTTTACATACTATAAAATCCACCATTTTGAAAGGTACAATTCAATGCTTTTAGAATATTCACAAGGTCACCACTGTTTAATTTGAGAACATATACAGCAGTCCAAAAAGAAATCCCTGCCCATCAGTAGTCATGCTCCATTCTTCCCTTCCTTCCCATCGCCTTTCTCTTGGTCATCACTATTCTACTTGTCTCTCTTTAAATCTGCGTATTCTGGATACTTCATTAAATGGAATCATACAATACGTGTCCTATTGTGTCTGGTTTCTTTCCCTTAGTGCAATATTCTCAAGGTTTACCCATGCTGTAATAGGTATCAGTGCTTAATTTTTTTAGATACCTAAATAGTATTGTATGGATACATCACATTTTCTTGATGGATATTTGGGTGGTTTCCACTTTTTGGCTATCCTGAATACTGCTGCTATGAGCCTTTATTTGAGCACACATCTTTTTGTGAACATGTCTTCAGTTACCGTGGGCATAAACCCACTAGTAGAATTGTTGGGTCATATGTATGGCAGTTTTGTGTTTAACTTTGTGAAAACTGCCAAACTTTTTCCAAAATGGTTTCATCATTTTACATTCCCACCACAAATATGTAAAGGTTTAAATTTCTCCACATCCTCACTGACACTGGTATTTGCCCATCTTTTTTAACATAGCTAACCTAGTGGCTATGAAGTGATATCTCGTGGCTTTGATTTGCATTTCCATGACTAATTATGTTCGGTGTCTTTTCATTTGCTTATTGGCCATTTGTGGATCTTTGGAGAAACGCCTGTTCAGATTCTTTCCCCACTTTAAAATTATTTGTCTTTTTATTACTGCGTTTTAAGAATTTTTTTAATATGTTCTTGATTCTAGACCTTTGTCAGATATGATTTGCAAATATTTTCTCCCATTCTGTGCATTGTCTTTCACTTTTTTTTGGTAGTGACCTTTGCAAGCACAAAAGTTTTTAATTTTGATGAAGTCCAGTTTATCTCAATTTTTGTCTTTGGCTGCTCATGTTTTAGGTGGCATCTAAGAAACCATTGCCTAATCCAAAGTTACAAAGATTTACGCTAATATAAAAGTTTTCTTCTAAGAGTTTCATAATTTTAGCCCTTACATTAGGTCTTTGATCCATTTGGAATTAATTTTGTGTATAAAATGAGGTGTAACTGTCCAACTTCATTCTTTTACATGTGGATGTCGTTGTTCCAACACCATTTGTTGAAAAGACCATTATTCTTCACCCCATTGAACTATCTTGCCTCCCTTGTCGAAATTCAATTGAAGATAAATGTATGGGTTTGTTTCACAACTCTTAATTTTATTCCATTGATCTATGTCTGTCCTTATGCCAGTACCAAACTATAATCTTGATAACTGTATTTTTGTAGTATGTTTTAGAACGGGGAAGTGTTTTTGGCTTGGAAGTGGAAGTTTTCCTTGTCACTTGAACTAAATATTAGGTAATGCCAGTTTGTAAAATATTAGGCAGCTTTAGCATTTTTGCATACAAGGAAATGATGCCATCATACAAATGATAGGAAAGCTCTCGACTGGGCATTTTTCCCTTATTAGAGTTGACCATAATCTGGGCTTGGGAGATCTTTACACCCACTCCCCTTTCCCTTGTGTGGCAGGGTGAAAACTCAAAAAGCATATTGATGATTGCTGGGAAATATGTGAATTGTTAGCTAACTGTCCAGTTAGTTTAGCTTTCTACAATTCCTTCTTTGGGACAGCTCCAAAAGTAAATATGTAAGTACTTACACAAAGAAAAAGTAATATTACTTCAAATCCCATTGTGCATAATCACCATTAGTCTTCGGTGACTATACCCCCACTTACCAATCTGTATAAACCTAATTTAACATATGTAATGTCACACCAAACATGCTCTCTTTCGGGCACGTTCAACAGTATATCATAAATACTTTTGTCATTAAGTCCAAATCTTCACAATATTGATGATATAGTACAATTAGGATATTTATGATTTCCTTTACACTTTTATTATTAAAATTTTAAGCTGTTTCTATGTTACACTCTTGACATGGGAGTTCAAGTTTCTCTGTACTTTGAGCAAAACTGAATTTTATTGCTGTGTTTCCACCTCTGCTATTCTGATAAGCACAAACTCAGTTTTTGTTGCATTTCTTTCATTATGACTGTAGTTAAACATCTTTTCATTACTGTACTGGCCATTTGTGTTTCCTTGCAAATTATTTGTTTATGACTATTGCTGGTTTTGGGTTTTTTTCCTTAGTGGTTTAAGATATTTTTAAGTGTTAAGACTATTAGTTTTTGAATATACATTACAAATGTGTTTATTAGCTTTTCATTTCACTTTGAATCTAATTTATGGTAGTATTTTTTCTTAGGGTTGTTTTGCTTTCCTTCTGTTCAACATTTTTAAAATAGTCACATTTATTAATTTTGGCCTTTGTTTATTTTGTTGTTGTTTATTTACTTATTTTGAGAAAGAGAGTAGGGGAGGGGCAGAGAGAGAGAGGGAGAGAGAGAGAGAATCCCAAGCAGGCTCCACACTGTTGGTGCAGAGCCCGATGCAGGACTTGAGCCCACAAACCATGAGATGGTGACCTGAGCCAAAGTCTGACATTTAACCAACAGAGCCACCCGGTGCCCCCTTTTATGTTTTTGACTTTCATGGTCATGTTTAAAAGGATTTTACTCATCCACCCTCCCCAGCTCATGCTCTGTCTCTCTCTCAAAAATAAACATTAAAAATTTTTTTTTTAAAAAGGGGGCACCTGGGTTTCTTGGTTAAGCATCCAACTTCGGCCTAGGTTGTGATCCTTGCAGTTCATGAGTCGGAGCCCCAAATTGGGCTCTGTGCTGACAGCTCAGAGCCTGGAACCCGCTTCAGATTCTCTGTCTGTCTGTCTCTCTCTCTGCCCCTCCCCACTCATGCTGTGTGTCTCTCCTCTCAAAAATAAACATTAAAATTTTGTTTTAAATAAAGGGATTTTACCCATCTTAAGTTTATATAAGTATTTGCTTGTATTTTCTCCTGGTGCTTTTATATATAATTTCCTTTCTAAATATATTTAAATATTTAATCCATCTCTTAAAATGCAACTTTAAAAAATTATAGAGCTTTTTGTTTGGCACAATATGTTTGAGTAATAAGTGTCTTAGTAGGTGGATTTTTGCATTATTTTTTGCAGAAGCATCTACTTAAGCTTTTAAAGTCTCATTGTGCCAGTCGATGCTGGAATACAAAATAATGGTGAGATAACAGTTTTTTATATATAATATTTACGCTCTTCTCAATGTTCTGATCTTTGCATAAACGTCACTTCCTCAGATAGGCTGTCTCTGACTACCCTGTCTTCATAAAGTATAATCCGTGATCACTCCATCTCATGAAGAACACACTCCTCTTGCTTAATTTTCTTCATAGCACTTAGTACTATGTGATCTCATCGTGTTTGTTTGCTCATTATCTCTCCCATTGGAATGCGGATTCCATAAAAGCAGGGATCTCTTCTGTTTTGTTCATTGCTATATCCCCAGAACCTAGAGCTGATTCTGGTGCATAGTAGCCACTCCATAAATATTTGACAGTGACCGTGACTTAAAGTATATCCTTGTGGTAATTTTTGGATGTGTCGACTTTTGTTGAAATATATGAAAGAGGGGTGCCTGGGTGGTTCAGTCGGTTAAGCGTCTGACTTCAGCTCAGGTCATGATCTCACAGTTTGTGGGTTCCAGCCTTTGGGGCTCTGTGCTGACAGCTCAGAGCCTGGAGCCTGCTTCAGATTCTGTGTCTCCCTCTCTCTCTGCTCCTCCCCCTGCTTGTGCTCTGTCGCTCAAAAATAAATAAACGGGGTGCCTGGGTAGCTCAGTCAGTTAAGCTTCAGACTTTCTCAGGACATGATCTCATGGTTCCTGGGGTCGAGCCCCATGTCGGACTCTGTGCTGACAGTTCAGAGCCTGGAGCCTGCTTCAGATTGTGTGTCTTCTTCTCTCTCTGCCCCTCCCTCGCTCATGCTCTGTCTCAAAAGTAAACATTAAAAAAATAAAAATAAAAAACACTAAAAAACATGTGAAAGTTATCCACCAGTATCTCTGAAATTAGAAATCACAAGGCAATAGAAGAATAGAGTTCAATATAAAATAAAACTGCAGTCATCTAATGCTGGGGCATAGTGACCACACCTAATAATGATAAAAATAAAACTAAGCTGTTCACATAGGCCTTTTGATTGTTCTTTTTTCAGGGTTTTGTGTTGTGTCATTGTGCTAATAAAAATGATAAGTCGTATTTTGGTGCATTCACTGAGTGCCAGCCATTGTGCTCAGCACAATTATCTCAATCCTTACAACAGCCCTATCAGGAAGGTATTTTCATCCTCATTCATAGATGAGGAAACTTGAGGTTAAGTGATTTGCCCAAGAGCAAACCAGTGGTAGGTGACTGAACTTGAAATTGCAAATATGACTATCAGGATTCCTGGCTCCAGAAGTTTGTAGAGAAGTTAGAAAGGCCAAGCTCATTGATCTGCCCTTGCCCCCGTATTCCCTATTTTCCTTACCCTGCTTTTTATTCTTTTTCTAGAATACCCGTCCGACAGATTTTGTGTTTGTTTATTGTCGCTCTTTGTCCTTCTAGAATCGAAGTGCTGTGAAGTCAGATTAGTCCATGAGTTTTGTTCACTATCGCATGTATGGGTCTACAACACCACCTGGCATGTAGTGGGCTCTCAGAAGGCTAAATAATAAGACTAACATACTGGACGTGTGACAAGGAGGCAAATCTAGTGTAAGGGCTATTATCTTTTTACACCGGAGTTTATGAACCAAGAAGCAGAGAGAGAAGGATCTTCATTGGAGAGTTGGAGGTTGTGACTATCAGAAGAACTAAAACCAGACTCAAACCCAGAGTATTATGCCTTCTAAGGAGTAGGTTTGGGTGGGACTAACGTCAGGTGCGTGGGGCCAGTGAGGAGGCTTTTTTCTTGTACGCTTCTGTAAGATTTGAATTTTTACCATATACACCCGTTACTTAATAAAAACAGTTTTGGACTTCAGTTTCTGGTGATGACTGACTAAACATAGTAATAAAATGTTGGATTTAAGAAAGAAGGAAGAAAGGAAAAAATAGGAACTGCCAGGTCAGTTTTTGGATGAAAGTCTGTAACAAAGGAGGAAAATGGAACATTAGAACAACGACAAAGCTACAGCCGTTGTGAGTTGTCAAGAGGACTGTCTTGCTGCTCTTGGAGCAGGTGAGGAAAAGAAATAGAAAAAGCAATTTCCCTGGGCGGTTTGGGCAGATGCGCTTTCCCGAAGTTCAGCTCTTCAAGTACGCATAGCTGGATGGACCAGGATTCTCCGAATCTGAACTTAACAGCTGCACAAGATCTCTGGAAGAAGACTCATCCCAAGCCATTGCTTTTTCAAGGTTAATATCCAGCAAGCAATAAAGATTATTGCAAGCTATGCAAACAACCTGATGGTGAACGAGAATCAACTTTGGAAAACAGAGTGCATGGACCAGTTATTGTAATGGTCATATTGTAATGGTCATTTTTTTTTTTTAAGGTTAATGAGATAATTTACATAAAGTCAAGTTCACCCTTTTCAGTGTGCAGTTGTATGAATTTTGACAAATGGATGTTCTCACGTACCCATCCACACAAGGTATAAAACCGTTCCATTACCCCAAAAAGTACCCTGTGCTCCCCAAGCCCCTGGCAACTGCTGGTCTGGTTTCTTCCCTAGGGATGTGTTTTAAACAATGGCCTATAACTGAAATCACCTATGATATGTAGGTTTTGAGCCCACTTCTTTCACTTAGCATAATCATTTGAGATTTCTCCATGTTGTTGTATGTATCCGTAGTTTGATCCTTTTAATTGGTGAGTAGTAATCCATTGTATGAATGTATCAACGTTTTGTTCATCCATTTACTAGGTGAAGGAGATTTGAGTTGTTTCCGATTTTTACTGATGACAAATAAAGCTGCTGTTAACTTCCACCAAAAGGTTTTTGTGTGTGAACAGATTTCATTTCTCTTGGGCGTATTTCTAGGAGTAGGATTGCTGGGTTGTATGATAATCATATGTTCACTTTATAAGAAACCGCCAAACAGTTTTTCAAAGTGGCAGTTTTCATCCCTACCGCAATGTACAGGCATTCCAGGTGGTTCACAGCCTCACCAGAACTCAGTGTTGTTAGGGGGGTTGATTGTTGATATGTTTTTGCTTTGCCTTTTTGTTTTGTTTTTGTTTTTTTTTTTGTTGTTACTGGGTGTATGGTGTGTATCCTTGTTTTCTTTATTTCCATTTCCCTAATGATAAATGATGTTGAGCATTTTCATATTCTTATTTGCTGTCTATATAGCATCTTCAAAAATGAAGTGGGAAACTCCTACATTTTTAAAAGACTGGTGTTTTTTTTTTTTAATTAGTGAATCTTGAGAATTATTTTTTCAATATTTACTTTTGACACACACACACACACACACACACACACACACACACTGGGAGCGGGGGAGGGGTAGAAAGAGAGGGAGACACAGAATCTGAAACAGGCTCCAGGCTCTGACCTGTCAACATAGAGCCCAACGCATGGCTCGAACCCATGAACCATGAGATCACGACCTGAGCCAAAGTCGGATGCTTACCCGACTGGGCCACCCAGGCATGAACCATGAGATCACGACCTAAGCCAAAGTCGGATGCTTAACCAACTGCCACTCAGGCACCCCTCTATAGAAATTTTAGAATCAGCCTGTCAGTTACTTACTGGGATTTTCACTGGGATTCCATTGAATCTATAAGTCAGTTGTTACAGTCTTAATAGTATTGACTCTTCTAGCGAATGAACACAGTATCTCCATTTAGTTTAGTTTTTTAAGATGTCTTCAGTAATTTATACTTTTCCACATATAAATCTTGCATATAATTTGATAGATTTTTACCTATGTATTTCATGGTTCTTAGTGTTACTAAAAATGTTACTGTTCTCCGGTTTACTGCTATTATATAAAAATTAATTTTTGTGCATCGACTTTGCATCCTGTGATCTTAAACTCACTGGTAGCTTTTTTGTAGATTCTTTATCGTTTTCTGTATACCCAATCATACTGTCCACAAATAGAAATTACTTCTTCCTTTCTAAACTGTGTTTTATTTACTTCCTGTTTTCTTTATTGTTTGCTCCTCCCTCCCTTCCTCCTCCCTTCTTTCCTTTTCTCTTATTACATTGCCCAGGGTCTCCAGTACGATTTGAATAGAAGCCCCAAAAGCTGAGAACCTTGCTTGTTCTTGAACTTAAAGGGAAAGCATTCAGCCTTTCACTATTAGGTTTGTTGTGGATGCCCTTTATAATATTGAGGAAGTTGCCTTCTGTTCCTCTTTCCCAAAAAGATTTCTCACAAATGGATATTGAATTTTATCAAATGCTTTTTATCTACTGAAATGATCATGTAGGTTTTTTTAATCTGATATAATGAGTTTCATGGATTTTTTAATGTTGGGCTACACTTTTATATCTGGGTTCAATTTGCTAATACTTCATTAAGGGTTTGTTTGCATCTATGTCCATGAGAGATATTAGTCTGTAGTTTTCTTGCAGTATCTTTGGTTTTGGTACCAGAGTAATAGAGAGCTCATTAAAAGAGTTGGGAAGTATTTCCTCCTCTTTTATTTTCTGAAAGAGTTTGTATAAAAGGCTATAAATATTCCTCTCTGCCCTGCTATAGCTGTATCCAACAAACTGATAACACTGGCTGAAAAGAATGGTGAAAATGAGATTGGCTTAAAACAAAGATGAGGATAGACTATACTGGGAGTGTAAATAAAATTGACCACATTACATAAATAAGATTTATCATGTTAGGGGCAACTGTGTGTCCCTTGAGGCAGGCAGATTCTTGCAAATCAAGCTGGAGAGTCTCTGAGGAGAACACACTGAGCATCGCCACAAGGATAGCCCCAGAATTCGTTCCCACTTCAAATGAGCTTATAAGGCCTGTACTATAATGAGTTCTGCAGAAGTATTTTGTTGAAGTCGTGTTCCCGTTTTTCAAGGACTGGAAGTTGGGGTTAATAAATACGAGGACACTTCAAATATCAGAAGGAACCTGAGGTATATAAAAAGTCAAGTGTTCAATTTTTTTGTCACTGAGTTCAGGTCAGGGATGAAAATAATCTGGAAGTCCGTTCGATTTAGAGCAGTAGCTATGGACAGAAGTACGCAAGAGTGTTGCCTTAGGTCACAAGGAAGATGGGGAGAATGAAAGTACAATAGTGAGAATGTATGAAAGCATTCTGTGAAACCATTAGGTGACTGCTAGAGGGCACCCAAGGACAGTAGTAAGTATGACTTGAAGGAAAGCCAAAAAAAAAAAAACAAAAGTTGAGCCATGAAAATCCATTTTTTTCTGCCATCCTGGGTGGAAGTTGCCTGCTTTGTGTCGTCATGTCTTGGATCGGAAGGTCTTGAGGTTGCAGACCTCATCTGAAGATCATCTGCTCCTAGCAGATTTTTAGCATTCAAGAGCTCAAGATCTCCTGGGAGGGCTTATTTCATCAAAATTTGAAGGTACTTTTTCTCTGATGTTACATCATTTGAAAAAATTTCTCTTAGGATTTTTCAGGGTTTGTTCTTCTAGCCTATGTCTGGAAAACTAAAAAGAGCTCTCCTAATAGTTCCAAATGAGTTAAAATCTGAAGCACCAAACAAATCCAGTTCATTCTAGTATTCTTCCTTCTAAAGATGAAGAAGCAAATCACTGGTTGCCTTGTAGCAATCCCAGGATATCCAAAGAACGTGTAGTTTTAAAAGACACATGGGCAGTTTTATTCTCAAATTGGGGAAGGCAAAAAGTTGACCAGGAGACAAAACATAAACCTAATTAAGAAGTACCTAAATGCAGGAATTTTTTTTTTCTTACAAGTTTTTATTTAAATTCCAGCTAGTTAACATACAGTGTAATGTTGGTTTCAGGTGTAGAATTCAGTGATTCACCACTTAGGTCCAACACCAGTGTTCATCATAAGTGCACTCCTTAGTCCCCGTCACCCATTTCACCCATCCCCTTGCCCCCCTCCCCTCCAGTGACCATCAGTTTGTTGTCTGTAGTTAAAAGTTTGTTTCTTGGTTTGCATCTTTTCCCCCACTGTGTTCATTTGTTTCTTAAATTCCACATAGGAGTGAAATATGGCATTTTTCTCTCACTGACTTATTTTGCTTAGAATAATACTCTGTAGGTCCATCCACATCATTGCAAATGGCAAGATTTCATTCTTTTTGATGGCTGAGTAATATTCCATCACACACACACACACACACACACACACACACACATCTTTATCCACTCATCAGTTGATGGGCACTTGGTCTCTTTCCACAGTTTAGCTGTTGTTGATAATGTTGCTATGAACATTGGGGTGCATGTCTCCCATTGAATTACCTTTTAGTATCTTTTGGGTACATACCTAAATAGTGCAATTGCTGGATTGTAAGGTAGTTCTATTTTTAACTTTTTGGGGAACCGCCATCCTGTTTTCCACCAGTGGCTGCATCAGTTTAAATGCAGGACATTTTAATAAGTTGCTAATGTAAGAGCAGCAATAAGTGATAATTACAAGAAGTTTCATTTTTTCAAAAATAAGGTACTTTGTGTTAAAACAATTTATGAGTATGCCACAAGTATAGATCTCTCACAGTGTGTTTAAATTTCTTTTTAATGTTTGCCTATGGGGGGGGGGGGTAGAGAGAGAGAGACTAATGGGGGAGGGGTAGGCAGAGAGAGAGGGAGACACAGAATCCGAAGCAGGCCCCAGGCTCTGAGCTTCAGCACAGAGCCTGACATGGGGCTTGAACCCATAAGCTGTGAGATCATGACCTGAACCAAAGTCGGATGCTTAACTGATAGCCATCTGGGCGCCCCTGTATGCCTTTCATTAATGCACCTTTCTCAAGCCCTCCCAGATATTTGTTTAGATGCATGTAAACATGTTTTACAGTTTTAATTCAGCTCTAAAATAGTTACCTTAATGAGCATGTTAAATGAACATGTAATATATTGAATTTACCATTCTCATAAAATTGGCAGTTCCCTTAACAAGTAGATAAGCCAAAACAATTATCCCATATGTATAAGATATGTCACTTTATAACTGTGCTGTAGTATAGTCTCAAACATTTTATTAGTTACTACCTTAACCAAAATAACACATTTTGTTTCCTCCAAACACAGAACTAGAAAACCTATAACCAAAGGCTTAATTTCTTTTTACTCCATAGCTATATATACATTTTGCATCTTTTATTGATTTTCTGGTATACAATGAACCTCTGTATTCATAAGCCAAAAATTTACATCATGTCAAAAGTTTTAACTTTCCGGGGCGCCTGGGTGGCTCAGTCGGTTGGGCGGCCGACTTCGGCTCAGGTCAAGATCTCCCGGTCCGTGAGTTCGAGCCCCGCGTCGGGCTCTGTGCTGACTGCTCAGAGCCTGGAGCCGTTTCAGATTCTGTGTCTCCCTCTCTCTGACCCTCCCCCGTTCATGCTCTGTCTCTCTCTGTCTCAAAAATAAATAAACGTTAAAAAAACTTTAAAAAAAAAAAAAGTTTTAACTTTCCTGCTTTGTGGGTCTGATAACCTAATAACCAAGGTCATTATTCAAACAGCTTTTTCTTCTGTATTGGTTTTAGCAAGAAAATTTGAAGAACCAATATGTGTAAAGCTTGAGACTTAAAAAAAATTTGGGGGGTGGGGCGTGGGGAGTACCAGGGTGGCTCGGTTGGTTAAGCATCTGGCTCTTGGTTTTAGCTCAGGTCATGATCTCACAGTCATGAGATCAAGTCCTGTGTCTGGCTCCAGCATGGAGTCTGTTTGGGATCCTCTCCCTCTCTCTCTCTGCCTCTCTCTCTCTCTCTCTCTCTCTCTCTCTCTCTCTCTCTCTCAAATAAACAAAAAAAAAAAATACTTAAAAATTTTTATTTGAATCTTATCTGGACTGCATGAATATGTGAATAACAGCAGAATATTTTTGATCCATTTTTAACTTTTTTATTCCTAAAGTCTTTCCAAGGAGACGGGAAGGTGGAGAGGAAATGAGAGAGGGCCAGCCTAGGCAGATAAGACAAGGACAAAGTTAGCCTACCACTGATAATTTTATAATTCTGAAAAATATACTTTTATAATTATAGAAGCAGTTGTAGGATTTATAGTATAACCTGTGCCCCCTTGAAAGGTTTCTTTCTATGCTTCCATCAGAAATAATTCACCTTAGGGGCATCTGGATGGCTCAGTCAGTTAAGGGTCCGACTTCAGCTCAGGTCATGATCTCATGGTTTGTGAGTTCAAGCCCTGCATCAGGCTCTGTGCTGACAGCTCAGAGCCTGCTTAGGATCCTCTGTGTCCCTCTCTCTCTGCCCCTCCCCCACTCATATGGTCTCATTCTCTCCCTCTCCCTCCCTCCCTCTCTCTCTCTCTGAAAAATAAACATTAAAAAAAATAACAATTCACCTTAGGGCTCCTGGCTGGTTCAATCATTACAGCATGGGACTTTTTTCTTTTTTCAATATATGAAATTTATTGTCAAATTGGTTTCCATACAACACCCAGTGCTCATCCCAAAAGGTGCCCTCCTCAATACCCATCACCCACCCTCCCCTCCCTCCCTCCCACCCCCCTTCAACCTTCAGTTTGTTCTCAGTTTTTAAGAGTCTCTTATGCTTTGGCTCTCTCCCACTCTAACCTCTTTTTTTTTTTTTTTCCTTCCCCTCCCCCATGGGTTCCTGTTAAGTTTCTCAGGATCCACATAAGAGTGAAAACATATGGTATCTGTCTCTGTATGGCTTATATCACTTAGCATCACACTCTCCGGTTCCATCCACGTTGCTACAAAGGGCCATATTTCATTCTCATTGCCACATAGTACTCCATTGTGTATATAAACCACAATTTCTTTATCCATTCAGCAGTTGATGGACATTAAGGTTCTTTCCATAATTTGGCTATTGTTGAGAGTGCTGCTATAAACATTGGGGTACAAGTGCTCCTATGCATCAGCACTCCTGTATCCCTTAGGTAAATTCCTAGCAGTGCTGCTGCTGGGTCATAGGGTAGGTCTATTTTTAATTTTTTGAGGAACCTCCACACTGTTTTCCAGAGTGGCTGCACCCAGGAATTTGCATTCCCACCAACAGTGCAAGAGGGTTCCCATTTCTCCACATCCTCTCCAGCATCTATAGTCTCCTGATTTGTTCATTTTAGCCACTCTGACTGGCATGAGGTGATATGTGAGTGTGGTTTTGCTTTGTATTTCCCTGATGAGGAGAGACGTTGAGCATCTTTTCATGTGCCTGTTGGCCATCCGGATGTCTTCTTTAGAGAAGTGTCTATTCATGTTTTCTGCCCATTTCTTCACTGGGTTATTTGTTTTTCAGGTGTGGAGTTTGGTGAGCTCTTTATAGATTTTGGATACTAGCCCTTTGTCCGATATGTCACTTGCAAATATCTTTTCCCATTCCATTGGTTGTCTTTTAGTTTTGTTGGTTGTTTCCTTTGCTGTGCAGAAGCTTTTTATCTTCATAAGGTCCCAGTAGTTCATTTTTGCTTTTAATTCCCTACAGCATGGGACATTTAATCTCAGGATTGTGTGTTCAAGCCTCATGTTGGGTGTGGAGTCTACTTAAAAAAATTTTTTTCCCCCTTGTTAGGCGAAGGGAACCTTTAGGATTTGGATGCTACAGTTTCTCTTGGATCTCCTTTGTAATCACTCAAAAGTTTCTGGTTCTTGGCTAGAAGGGGACAATTTTCCAGAGAACTTTTTGTTTACATTATCAAGTTTCTGCATCTCCTGGCTCCACCAAAAGAAGGACAGCTTGATAGTGGTCAAGAAGGTTTGGAGTATATGGACCAAGACAGGGTTTGGGAAGTCCTTAACAATGGCACAAGGATCAGAAGTTGACATGAGGAAATATCAGAGACCTCTTCATCTGGAGGTTGTAATTTTAAGGGACTTCGAGTATGGATAGTTCTGAAGATGGAAGAGGAGGGAAGAGAAAGGAAAGATAAATAGGAAAGTGTGGAACAGAGTTTTAGATGGACGCACAAAACTGAGGCAGATTAAAAATTTTTCACATCTCATTGGTCTAGGCAAAGAGTTTTAGGGAACCTTAAGAATCTGGATTATATCTCTCTCAGTTTCTTAGCCATATTTTAAATTTAAACTCACAAGGAATTACAAAAAATAATACCAAGCATTCCTGTGTCCTTCATGCAACTTTCCTGAGGTGCCTCAGTGGTGATATCTTGTATAAGCATATTTCGTTATCAAAACCAAGAGATTGACATTAGTACAATACTTTTAACGACAGACCTTATTTGAATTTTTGTATAGTTTTATGAAATTTTATCACATAGGTACTTTTTTAAAGTTTTTTTTTTTTAATGTTTTTAGTTTTTTTGAGAGAGAGAGTGCAAGCAGGGGAGGGGCAGAGAGAGGGAGACACAGAAGCCGAAGCAGGCTCCAGGCTCTGAGCTGTCAGCACAGAGCCTGATGTGGGGTTCAAGCCCACGAACGCGAGATCATGACCTGAGCTGAAGCCATACGCTCAACCGACTGAGCCCATAAAGATTTTTTTTTTAACGTTTGTTTAGAGAGAGAGAGTGCAAGCATATGCAAGTTGGGAAGGGGCAGAGAAAGAGGGAGAGAGAGAATCCCAAGCAGGCTCTGTGCTGTCAGGGTGAAGCCTGACCTCAATTCAACAAACTCTGAGACCATGACCTAAGCTGAAATCAAGAGTCGGACATTTAACCGACTGAACCACCCTGGCATCCTGTAAGATTTTTATTTTTGAGTAATTTCTGTACCCAGTGTCGGGCTCCTACTCACAACCCTGAGATCAAGAGTCCCACACTTCATTGACTGAGCCAGCCAGGTGCCCCCATTCACATATGTAGATTCTGCTAACTACAATCATCAGGGTACAGAACTTTTCTATCTTCACAAAGAAACTCTTATGCTAACCTTTCTATAACCTTCTCCGTATTTCTAACCACTGGCAACCACTGGGGCAACCACTGACCTATTCTTCATCTGTATAATTCTGTCATTTCAAGAATGTTCTAGAAGTGGAGTTATAAAGTATACAACCTTTCGAAATTGGCTTTTTTTACTCAGCATAATGGACGTGAGATCCCCTCATGCATCCACAGTTTGTTGCATGTATCGTGTTGTTCCTTTTCATTGTTGAGTAGTAGTCCATAGTATGGGTGCGCCACAGTATATCCATTCACTTTTCATAGGACATTTGGATTGTTTCCACTTGTCAGCTATACAAATAGAGCTACTACTATAAACATTCATGTACGGATTTCTGATGTGGATGTGTGTTTTCATTTCTCTAGGATAAATACCCAGGAGTATCATTGCCAAGTCTTAAGGTAAGTCTGTGTTTAACTTAATAAGGAACTGCCAAACTTCTCTTCAGAATAGCTGTACCATTTTATATTCCTACCAACGATGTATGAGAGATCTAATTGCTCTATATCCTTGCCAGTGGTTGGTATTGTGGAATTTTTTTTTTTTTTTTTGCCATTTTAATAGAGGTATAGTGGTGTATCATCATGCTTTGATTTGTATTTTTCCAGTGGGTAATGATGTTGAATATCTTTTCATATGCTTATATATGCCATTAAATACTATTTGCCATTCAAATATCTTCTGTAGGGAAATGTGTAAGTCTTTTGCACATTTTCTAATTGAATTTTGTGTGTTTTTACTGTTGCATTTAGAGCATTCTTTATATATTCTGAATGCAGATCTCTTACCAGAACTGTGCATTGCAAATATTTCTCCCAGTCTGTATCTTTCTCTTAACGGGGTCTTGCTCAGAGCAAAAGGATTTGGTTTTGATAAAGTCCAATTTATTGGTATTTTCTTTTATGGATCATGATTTTAGAGTCATGTCTAAGAATTCTGCATAACTCAGAAGATTCCCTCCTATGTTGTCTTCTAAAAGATTTATGGTTTCACGTTACATGTGGATTTATGATCCATTTGGGGTTAATTTTTATATCAGGTGTGAGGTCTAAGTCAAGGTTCATATTTATGCCTAGGGATGTACAGTTATTCTAACACCATTTGTTGGAAAAAAAAAAAAAACATCCTTTTTCCTTTGAATTGCTTTTACCTTTTTGTCCATATCCGTTGACTGTGTTGTGTGGGTTATTACTGGCACTCGTTTCCATCGATCTGTGGAATCCACGTGGCCACATTGTCATGATGACTGTGGCTGTATAAGTGTTTGAAAATGAGGATAGTGTGAGTCTAGCAACTTTTCTTTTTTTTTTCCTTTTCGTTTCATTTTCTGTTCGTGTATTTCCCTATAAATTGAGAAACTTTCTCTAGATCTACAAAAAAATTTTTTTCATAAATTTCATAACATTTCAATAAACATATAATTCAGTTTGGGGAAAACTGATATCTTTAGTATGTTGAATCAGTTTTTCAGTCCATAAACCTAGTAAGTTTGTCTATTTAGGTCTTTTAAAAACGTTTGTATCAAAAACAAAAGTTTTTATCAGAGTTTTGTAGTGTTTGCATACAGATCCCCTACGTTTTGTTAGGTTTAGACTGCAGCATTTTTCTTTTGAGGAGAAATTATAAGTGGTATTGTGTTTTTAATTTCAGTTTTGACATGTTCGTTGCTGATAGAAGAAACACAGTTGATTTTTGTATATGACTCTTGTACTTGTGACCCTGCAAAATTCAATTATAAGTGTTTCCTTTTCTTCTGTTTCCTGGAAGAAATGGTGTAAATTCCTGTTATTTGTTCTTTTAATATTTGGTACAATTCAGCAGTGAAATCATCTGGCCTACACACAGCTTTATCAAAAAGTTCTAAAATGTTGATTCAATTCCTTTAGTAGTTACGAGACTATTCAGTGTATCTATTTTATTTGGGTAAGTTTTGATAGTTTGTTGCTTTTGGGGAATTGGTCAGTTTCATCTAAGTTGTTGAATGTATGTGCATAGAGTTGTTTGTAGTAAGTATTATCCTTTTACTGTCTGCTGGGTCTGTAATGTCTGCTGACATCTCCTTTTTCATTCCGGATGTTGGTAATTTCTCTTATCTCTTTCTGGTAGACATGAAAATGCTTTGTTATCCATTGTGCCCATCTCTTTTAATTCATGTATATAAACTGTTTACATTTAATGTAATTATTGGTATGTTAGGATTTAAGTCAGCTATTTTATTTTTCTGTTTCTTTCTTCTGTTCTTCATTGATCTTTGCTGTCTTTCTGTGAGTCACCTGAAGACTTTTTAGTATTCCGATTAGATTGATGTATAGTGTTGATAAGTCTATTTCTTTGTATAATTTTGTTAGCAGTTACTGTACATTTGCATATGTAACTTATCACAGTCCAGCAATATCAACCTTACGCCACTTCAGATGAAATGTAGAAGCATACCACTGGATAGCTGGGATTTTGTTTCCTTTTTGTGGTAAGGTACCTGTCAAATGAGCAATTTGCCCATGTCAGATTTCCCCAAAGTGACCACTGCTATAATACCTAATTGTCCTTGATGCAATTGTGCAACTTAGGAAGTTGTATGCAGGATTTAGCAGTATAACAGTATATCATGAAGGAAAAATTATTTGGTCTGACATTGAATGCAGACTTAGACTAAAAAGACCTCATGAGCATCATTGCACTGATAATATGTTGTGCAGGTACATAACCTCCAAGAATCTGGCCAAGGACCAGCTGTAGCCAACTGAGAACTCATTTAAAAACAAAACAAGAGGGGCGCCTGGGTGGCGCAGTCGGTTAAGCGTCCGACTTCAGCCAGGTCACGATCTCGCGGTCCGTGAGTTCGAGCCCCGCGTCAGGCTCTGGGCTGATGGCTCGGAGCCTGGAGCCTGTTTCCGATTCTGTGTCTCCCTCTCTCTCTGCCCCTCCCCCGTTCATGCTCTGTCTCTCTCTGTCCCAAAAATAAATAAACATTGAAAAAAAAAATTAAAAAAAAAACAAAACAAGAACAGTTCTAGGAAGATGAAACTAAAAGGAGTAATTCTTTTTTTTTTTTTTTTAATTTTTAAATTTAAGTTTTAGTCAACATACAGTGCAATGGTGGTTTGGTTTTAGGAGTACAATTCAGTGATTCATCACTTACATACAACACCCAGAGCTCATCACAACAAGTAGTGTCCTTAGTATCTATCACCCATCTAGCCCATCCCCCACCCACCTCCCTCCATCAACCCTCAGTTTGTTCTCTATGGTTAAGAGTCTCTTGTGGTTTGTTTCCCTCTCTCCTCTTCCCCCACCCCGTATGTTCCTGTTTTTGTTCCTTAAATTCCACATATGATTGAAATCATATGGTATTTGTCTTTCTCTGATTGACTTATTTCACTTAGCCTAATACATTCTAGCTCTGTCCATGTTGTCGCAAATGGCAAGATTTATTTATTTGTTTGTTTGTTTATTGACAAGTTTATTGACATATAGTGTATATGGTAAGCTCTCGGCTTCAGGAGTAGATTCCCATGATTCATTCTTCTTGATGGCTGAGTAATATCCCATTGTGTATATATACACCACATCTTCTGTATCCATTCATCAGTCAACGGACATTTGGGCTCTCTCCATAGTTTGGCTATTGTTGACAATGCTGTTGTCAACATTGGGATGCGTGTACCCTTCCGAATCTGTGTTTTTGTATCCTTTGGGTAAAAACCTAATAGTGCAATTGCTGGATCGTAGGGTAGTTCTATTTTTAATTTTTTGAGGAACCTCCATACTGTTCTCCAGAGTGGCTGCACCAATTTGCATTCCCACCAACAGTGCAAGAGGGTTCCCCATTTTCCACATCCTCATCAACACCTGTTGTCTTATGTTGTTAATTTTAGCTATTCTGACGGATGTGAGGTGGTATCTCATCATGGTTTTTATTTGCATTTCCCTGGTGATTAGTGATGTTGAGCATCTTTTCATGTATCTGTTAGCCATCTGGATGTCTTCTTTGGAAAAGTTTCTATTCATGTCTTCTGCCCATTTCTTAACTGGGTAATTTGTATTTTGGATGTTGACTGTGATAAGCTCTGTATAGGTTTTGGATACTAACCCTTTATCAGATATGTTTGCAGGTGTCTTCTCCCATTATGTAGGCTGCCTTCTAGTTTGGTTTTTGCTTTGCTGTGGAGAAGCTTTTTATCTTGATGAGATCCCAGTAGTTCACGTTGGCTTCTGTTTCCCTTGCCTTCGGCAATGTGTTTAGTAAGAAGTTGCTGCGGCTGAGGTCAAAGAGGTTGCTGCCTATGTTCTCCTCTAGGATTTTGATGGTTTCCTGTCTCACATTTAGGTCTTTCACCCATTTGGAGTTTATTTTTGTGTATGGTGTAAGAAAGTGGTCCAGGTTTATTCTTCTGCTTGTCACCATCCAGTTTTCCCAACACCATTTGTTGAAGAGACTTTTTTCCATTGGATATTCTTTCCTGCTTTGTTGGATATTCATTTCTGGGTTTTCTGTTCTCTTTCATTGATCTGTGTCTGTTTTTGTGCCAGTACCATACTGTTTTGATGACTACAGCTTTGTAATGTAACTTGAAATCTGGAATCATGATGCCTCCAGTTTTGCTTCTCTTTTTTGGGATTGTTTTTGCTATTAAGGGTCTTTTGTAGTTGCATACAAATTTTATGATTGTTTGTTCTAGCTCTATGAAAAATGCTGGTGGTATCTTGATAGGGATTGCATTCAATGTGTAGATTGCTTTGGGTAGTATAGACATTTTAACAATGTTTGTTCTTCCACGGACATGGAATACTTTTCATTTCCTTCTGTCCTCTTCAGTTTCTTTCATGAGTGTTCTATAGTTTTCAGAGTGTTAGATCTTTTACCTAGGTTAATTCCTAGGTATCTTACTGGTGTTGGTGCAATCGCAGATGGAATCAATTCCTTCATTTCTTTTTCTGCCGGTTCATCATTGGTGTATAGAAATCCAACAGATTTCTGCATGTTGATTTTATATGCTGCAACTTTGCTGAATTCATGTATCAGTTTACACTTTTGTGGTGGAGTCTTTTGGGTTTTCTACATAGAGTACCAGGTCATCTGCAAATAGTGACAGTTTGACATCTTCCTTGCTGATTCGGATGCCTTTTATTTCATTTTGTTGTCTGATTGCTGAGGCTAAAACTTTCAGTACTATGTTAAATAGTAAGGGTGAGAGTGGACATCCTTGTGTCGATCCTAACTGTAAGGGAAAGGCTCTCAGTTTTTCCCCATTGAGGGTGATATTAGCAATGGGTCTTTCATATATGACCTTTATGATGTTGAGGTATGTTCCATCCATCCCTACTTTGTTGAGGGTTTTTATCAAGAATGGATGCGTCTATTGAGAGGATGGTATGGTTCTTATCCTTTCTTTTATTAATGTGGTGTATCATGTTGATTGATTTGCGAATATTGAACCAGCCCTCTAGCCCAGAAATAAATCCCATTTGATCATGGTGAATAATTTTTTTTTTAATTTTTTTTTTCAACGTTTATTTATTTTTGGGACAGAGAGAGACAGAGCATGAATGGGGGAGGGTCAGAGAGAGAGGGAGACACAGAATCGGAAACAGGCTCCAGGCTCTGAGCCATCAGCCCAGAGCCTGACGCGGGGCTCGAACTCACGGACCGCGAGATCGTGACCTGGCTGAAGTCGGACGCTTAACCGACTGCGCCACCCAGGCGCCCCTGAATAATTTTTTTAATATAATAAAGAGTAATTTTTAAAATACCTTGAAAGGTGATTGTCGTGGGTTGAATTGTTTTTCCAAAATGTTATGTTGAAGTCCAAACCCCAGGTACCTGTGAACGTCACATTATTTGGAAATAGGGTCAAGTTAAGATGAGGTCATATTGGATCGTGGTGGGCCCTAAATCCAATGACTGGTGTCTTTATTAGGAGAAGGAGGTTTGGAGATGCAGAGACCACAAAGAGGGAAGTAGGCCATGTAATGACAGCAGCAGAGATTGGAGCACTTGCTGGTACAAGCCAAGGAGCACCAAGGATTAAAGCAACTACCAGAAGCTGGGAAGGATTTTCCCTTACAGCCTCCAAAGTGGGTATGGCCCTGTTGCCACCTTAATTTGAGACTTCTTGACTTCAGAATTACGAGAGAATCAGAATCTATGGTATTAAGCGACCTAGTTTGTGGTAATTTTTTGTGGCAACCCTAGCAAACTAAGAGCGACCCAAGGCAAAATCTACTGTGAAGATGCAGGGCTGATGAGATGTCCTGAGCACCTTGGCCATCAGGACCGGCCTCACTGGCAGTTTATCTGGCCTGTATCCCTCACTATAGGCGTTTCTCTTACAGACGAGTGACAGTTAGGACAACAGACAACCAGACAGATAATAGGAATGCTGAGTTAAATGCTTAGAAGCAAAATTTCACCAAAGAACAGTGCAAACTGATCAGAATTCAAAAGCCCTAGGAACGAAATAGAGACCAAACAGTGAAGGGCTCAACAGATTATTTGGAGTTCATACTCAGCTGCTGTCAAACAAGGTGAGGTTTCTTGGGCTAGCTGAGGAACCAAGGGGGCGTCCCTGTAAGAAAATTGGACAGGCCTGCAGGTTTGGACTCGTCCTAGGTGATCCAAAGAAGGGTTAACGGGAGTGGAGACCAGTCGTGATTTGGGGCTATTTGATTGTGTACCTTGGTAATTTTATCTCAGAGGCCGTACCTTTAAAGCCCAGCTAGAATCCTCACTGGCAAAAAACTGTGTTAGAAGAGTAGGGGGTATAATTACATTTGGAGCGGCAGTTCCGTTGGTTCAGATGTGCTCACAGAGTGGTTGTGCTCTATCTTGGTTCATTAGAGCCGGGTGGAAATGTTACAGTCTTCCTATTAGCTGCCAAGGCCATTTTTCACTTTCTGAGGGCCCGGCCTGGAGAGAGCCCATAGCACTTTCGCCTACAGTCCCTTAGTTAAAATGCAGTCGTGTGGCCACATTAAATGCACAAGAGGCTGGAAAGTAGACTTTGGCTGTGTGCTCAGAAAGAAATGTGAATCAAGTTTTACAATTACATAACCATACTCTTCGTTTTGGGTTTTTCATGGTGGTTGTCCCTTTTAAATTATGTTTTGCCTTTGTCCCCATTCCCACTCCCGCAGACCTACACCCTCGTGTATTTAACATATGCCCTTCTGATTGACCTTCTGTATATTAATTTGAAGTTATGAATCTCTGAAAAATATATGATTGCTTTGAATACGTTTTTAAATGTATATAAATGTTTGTTGTCTGTATGTCATTCTGATTATTCATTTTTTCACTATATGTTTTTGAGATCTATCCACGCTGACACCTGTAAACCGAATTCTTCCCTCCTGATTGCTTCAAAATACTCCATTTATTCATATTATTTCAACATTTTATTCTGCCATGTACAAAAGACAAAAATGTTTTAGTAACTTAATAATGTCATATTTACTTTTTTTATTGTTTTTAAAATTTTTAAATTTTTTTTTATTTTTTTGAGAGAGAGAGGGAGACAGAGTGCGAGCAGGGGAGGGGCAGAGCGAGAGGGAGACACAGAATCCGAAGAGGCTCCAGGCTCTGAGCTGTCAGCACAGAGCCTGACATGGGACTCGGACTGATGAACTGCAAGATCATGACCTGAGCCGAAGTCGGACGCTTAACCGACTGAGCTACCCAGGCGCCCCTAATAATGTCATATTTATTCTTTATTTTATTCTCAAATGCGCAATTTGGGCTGGGATTGCAGGGGCAGCTCATCTCTGCTCCCCTGCAATTATCAGCTGGAGCTGGCAATGACTCAATGGGTTGGGGTCAGAATTAGCTGAAGGCTCGCTCTCTCACACGTAGTGGTCAGTGTTGGCTATTGGTTGGGACCTCAGCTGGGGTTGTTTGGTGGCACACCTATACATGACATGTCCGTGTAGCTGCACGGCTTTCCCATAGTGCAGTGGCTCAGTTCCAAGAACTGTTGTCCCAAGAGGGCAATGCAGAAGTGCGTGAGTTTCTTGCGACCTTGTCTTGAAGTCACGTGGAGTCACTTCCATTGTACCCTGTTGGTTAAGGGGGACACAGGGTCTTCCCAGGTTCACAGGGAGAAGACATAAAGCCCACCCCCCAATGGAAGGAATGTCAGTGTTACGTGGTTAAAAAAAAACCAAACAAACATGTGGGAATGTGGGATGGAGTATGTTGTGGCATCTATCTTTGGATAGGACAGTCTGCCACATTTGTGAAAATAAAAAATCTGATTTGGATATGACGACATGATTTGGATACCAAGGCTGGTTAGCAAAGCTTTTTAATTATAAAAGTTATATTCCAGTATGCTCTTTCTTTTTGGACAGAGTATTAGACTGTAGTCAATAATTGCTTGCTTCTTGTATTCTTAGACTTTTGTTCTAAGATTATCAATACCTTTCCCCTCAGTCCTTGTTTTTTATGTGATCGATATAATGAGATCAACCAGTTCATAGGACATGATGATGAAGAATGTAATACAGAGAAATTGATTTTTGTTTTCTTTAAAAAATACATCCTATAGTGAAATGATGGCAATCATCTTTCAGGACTGACCTGTGATGAAGAGAGTACCCATTGCCCACCACTTGGTTATTTGGGGGGAAAAAACTTAGAAGAAAGAGTAATAGCTAGTTCTCAACCTTTTTTTTTTTTTTTTTTTTTTTTCCTGGAGCTGCCCAGAGAATCTCTTAGGTACTGGATATTCTGATTAGATACCCTTAATGCACATGTGACTATTCTGAGCTGATGGTCTCCATCACTAGAAAGTAGGTCTGTAATTTTTGTAGTTCTCATGCTTGCTTTCTCCGATCTGTTCTCTCCTGAGACTCTGTTAAATATGATGGTGCTTAAGGACAACACTGCCAAGATCGCTCTACCTTTCTTAAAGAGATACAATGTGAGAAGAGTGGGGAAGCGTTCTCACAATCAGCAAGGCCAAGAAAAGGTTGTAGTTGAAATCATCCAACCCTGTGCTGATGTCTGTGTATCACTTTAGCCATTTCTCTCAATTCAGAAAAACCATGGCCAATCAGATGGCAGTGGTGATCATGGCAGCATTTCCCTTTGGGTACATAGAGTTTTCACCAAGGCAGAAAGTCACTGCTTAAAAAATGTGACGTATGGTGGGCCAGTCAAGTCTGTCCCTCCTCCTCCTTGATTCTCTAGGTCAAGATGAGATTGATTCTCCTCCTCCTGATTGTCCCTCCTCCTCCTTGATTCTCTAGGTCAAGTCTTGGGCTTTTGTTTTATTTTGTTTGTTTGTTTGCTGGAAATTTCCAAATGTATACAAAAGTAGAGAGAACAGTATAGAGAACTCCCATGTACCCATCCCCTAACTTCAGCAGTTACCAACTCAAGGCCAGTAGGACACGCTTTAAAAATATAACCATAATATCCTACATTTGAAAGTTAGCGATTTTTGAGGCTGTTGAAACATGCAAAGGTGTGCCATTGGAGAGAATGAAGCAAAGATACAGATAAGTGGCATATAGCATGACAAAGGAAAAGAGCTCCAATCGCTAAAGTCTTGGAGAAGGCTCCAGTTTGGCAGGTCTCCCCTTGATGTGAAGAGCTATGCCCCGTTATTCTATCCTAATAAATCCCCTCCTCCTTTTTTTTTTTTTTATAACATTGCTTTGAGTTAGACTTTCGTGACTAATGTTACTGCTATCTAGATAGCTTAGTGTTACTCCTCTCCGTGTTCTTTGATTTTTCGCACCACTCAACTTAGTTTAGCAATGGTAATGCTAACAGCTACCATTTATTGAATGCCTACCGTGTGCCAGACCCTCTTACCAAGTACTTAACCTTCATTCCTTATAAGGACCCAGCGAAAACAATTATTTCCCTGTGTTGTTGATGAAGAAAAGAAGATTTACATGGCTTAGGTAGTCTGTGCTCAGGTTACACAGTTAGTAAGCACGGAACCAAAATCCTGCTCAGATCTTTCTAACCCTCAACCTCTGTTCTCACTGTGCCATGCTGCACGTGATGGACATGATTTTTATTTTCTAAAAAGCTAACCTAAGTCTGTAGCATTAAACCATCAGGTCGGCAGACCGTTGCCTCGCCTTTCTAGGCACACAACTAGACTCCTTTGCATTTAGGGTTGGCCTTGTGGTTGGGCTCTACCTTTGAAATGTGAATAGAAGAGACGTGCCCTGTTTCATGACTGGGCCCATAAAGCTTCCCATTGGCTGCCC
Organism: Lynx canadensis; assembly: GCF_007474595.2. Taxonomy (NCBI): domain Eukaryota; kingdom Metazoa; phylum Chordata; class Mammalia; order Carnivora; family Felidae; genus Lynx; species Lynx canadensis. The sequence goes on from NC_044304.2 coordinate 121,368,616, forward strand.
TCTGTGCTCTTCCTGCTTCTGCTATCTGGTTTACACTGCCGAGGGTGACCTTGGCAACCACATGTTGAAGATGGCAAAAGCTGACAGCCTGGGTCCCTGAGTGACTATGCAACAGAGCTTTCTACCACCAATCTAAAACCTTCTGGAACGGTTTATATGAATCATAAAGTCCTACTGTATTTAAGCCATTGTACATGTAGGGGTCATTTCTTAACAACAGCTAGCCTTCCTTAATTTTTATGTACTGTTTCGGTTATTCAGTATTTACCTGTGAGAGAGGGAGGGAGAAATGGATGGATGGATGGATGGATGGATGGATGGATGGATGGATGGATGGATGGGATTTCTCAGCTCTGCTTAAGACATTGCAGAGGTCAGGCCCTTTCAAAAGAGCCAAATATCTTCTGGAATTACTCTGGGGTCGTGAAGGAGATAAACGAGCAGGATAATGATGGGGGAGGTAGGCACCCTGGGGTGAGCAGAGGCTTGATTCTGTTTCAAAAGGGGAATTGTGGACATGGGTGGGTCCCTTGGAGGCGTTGTGAGGGTGGGGGAATTAGGAAGTGAGAAAGGGAAGTGGGACAACAGCAAGGGCGAAGTTGGCCAGCCCCAGGCTCTGCCCAAAGGCCTGGTAATGGTCACAGAAGTGACCTTCAGAGCTCTGAAGCTGCTGGCGCCAGAATGCTCCAGATAGGAATGACCCCTGTTAGGACAGACTGTTCTCCTTTTACCATTAGTGGTTTTTAAAGCAAACGCAAGCAATGTTTTTGCACAATGATTAAAATTGTTATAGGACAGATTAAAAAAAGTGACGAGAAAGAATGAGCATGTTAGAGTTGTAACTACTAAAGTGTATTGTACTGGAAGATAAATAATGTGTAAAAAGGCAACTCGTAGTTAGGGTGGTGGTGGGGTTCTTGGAGATGGCAAGGGTAAAAAGAATCATCTAGGGTTTGACTGGATCCAGCATTCTCACCCAGGAGGATATCGCCCCTAAGAGGGTGAAAATTGGTTCATGGGGGAGCAAAAAGAACTTGGATATTCAGTGGTTTGTGGCCCTCCAGGGGTCCATAAAGAGAAATATATCTGTGGTGGTAGAATTTCATGGTGGGAAGGGGGAATTAGGAAAAAATGTCTAAATATCTCCTTAAAGGGGTGATGATGGAAAAAAAGGTTGAGGCACACTGGACTAGATGATTCCAATGGAGGAATTTTGTTGACCATCCATGGGTCCTCCTGGGAAAATGAATTAAAAGTAAGTGCATTATCTTGACGGAAGGAAAAAGACCTTACCCATGGCCTAGGAATGTGGGAAATATAAAATGCACTGGGAAATATAAAAGCAGCAGTGGGCAGCTGGGCCACCCCCACAGCTGCTCAGTAGATGATCAACTGCTCCCTCCGTAAACGTCAGTGTCCAGGACGCTGGGCTGAGGGCCTGAGACACGTGGGGCCATTTCCCAGACAAGGCGATAGGAGGGGACAAGGCAGGGTGCAAGTCAGGATTCAGGAATTAACCCGCCCACCTCCCACCCTCCCAATTTGTTTTGTTTTATTCCTTTGTCTTCTGCCTCCTTCCCTGTTCTCTCAAGACGCCCATCATTCATTTCTTCTACAGGCTGGGGAATCAGTAGCAATGTTAATGAGTGAAAGAAAAGAATGCTGGGGCGCCTGGGTGGCGCAGTCGGTTAAGCGTCCGACTTCAGCCAGGTCACGATCTCGCGGTCCGTGAGTTCGAGCCCCGCGTCGGGCTCTGGGCTGATGGCTCAGAGTCTGGAGCCTGTTTCCGATTCTGTGTCTCCCTCTCTCTCTGCCCCTACCCCGTTCATGCTCTGTCTCTCTCTGTCCCAAAAATAAAATAAACGTTGAAAAAAAAAAATTAAAAAAAAAAAAAAAAAAAAAAAAAAGAAAAGAATGCTAGAAACAGCCGCGGGCTGACATCAAAGAAATGAACTTCAGCCCTGTGATTGTCGTGTGGAAGGCCTGGAAATACACGCGAACATCTGTGAAATCAAATCAAAACGCAGACAGGCTTTTGGTCTCCCTACTCCATGTTTCCAGATATGATTTGGATGCGCAGTTCCTTAACAAAATAAAAATGAAGGACCATGTCAAGTATGGGGAATGGTTCTCATCCCACGGGTGTTCAGCCGTGGAAATGGCTTCTGGCTCTAGGCTGCTTGAAAGTCTAGAGTTTGCTATCAGTCTGAAAATAGCGATGTTGTTTCAGAGGGGCTCTGAAGGATGGAAAGGAGGGCCCAGCACAGGCCACTCTTTTCTCTTGCCTTCTCCCTGGTGCTCATTAAGGAAAAGGTTCTGATCAAACAGTAAGAGTTACTACTTCTGAAGCCCTTACGACAGGTCAGGTAGTTTTAAGTGCTTTACATATATTAATTTACTCCTTTAACCAAACAGCCCTGTGAGGGGAGTACTATTATCACAATGGGAAACTCAAGCTCCGAAAAGCTAAGTTGCTTATCCAAGGTCACACAACTACTGGTGGCACTGAGAATTGAGGCGATAGGAGCCCTGGGGCCAACTCTCTACTTGCCAATGATGGCTTTGAGCACAAGAGTGAATGGGCTTACACTCAAATTGCTTTTGACATTACATCCTTGGTATGGAGTCTTATTTAATATTTTTAAATCTACATTCAGATTAGCATATAGTGCAACAAGGATTTCAGGAGTAGATTCCTTCATGCCCCTTACCCATTTAGCGCACCCCCCCCTCCCACCACCCCTCCAGGAACCCTCTGTTTGTTCTCCATATTTAAATGGACTCTTAAAAACTGAGAATAAACTGAGGGTTGACGAGGGGTGGGAGGGAGAGGAAAGTGGGTGATGGGCATTGAGAAGGGCACCTGTTGGGATGAGCACTGGGTGTTGTATGGAAACCAATTTGATGATAAATTTCATATTAAAAAAAGTCTCTTATGTTTTGTCACCCTCCCTGTTTTTATATTATTTTTGCTTCCCTTCCCTTATGATCATCTGTTCTGTGTCTTGAAGTCCTCATATGAGTGAAGTCATATGATATTTGTCTTTCTCTAATTTCGCTTAGCATAATACCCTCCAGTTCCATCCGTGTAGTTGCAAATGACATAGAGTCTTCTTTAAAGAACAATATGTCAATCAGCAGGCCTCTGGCGCAGTTGAATCCTTGGGGGGCACTGACAGGATGGACTAATTGCTTACCGGACACATCTGCCCTCTTGTGATGAAAATTATTCAAATAGGATCTTCTCCAGGTCTCTGGAATGCACCTACTTAGTCCTTGGGTCTAGTTCCATGGTTGAAGGATGGAGGATGGGTAGCCAATGAGGAAGCTGACTCTGTAGAGTCAGACTTATGGATCTCCCAACCTTCTCCAAGACGTTCCTAGCTTTGTGACTCTCAGACAGTGAGGCTTATAAATGTGACTCCAGAGTCCTGTAACTTTTAGCACCAGGGATAAGGGGGAAACAGATTAGGCTTCCTGAAGAGTCCCAGGGACACTAATGAGACCCCATCTGCGTCCGTAGGGAAGGAGTTTATTTTGTTTAAGTGGCCCTAGTGGATTAGGACCAGATGTACAAGACTTGGCAGAAAGATGGTCAATTGAAGAATGAACTGAAGGTCACAAACTATCAGAACAGAGAGGAAACGGAAGCAGACAGGCCCGTGTTCTAGTCCGTGCTCTACCGGTGACATGCTGTGTGACCTTGGGCAAGTTGCTTTTGTTTGGCACCAGTTTCCTCAGCGGTAGAGTGACAGAACTGAACTACATGAGCTCAAAATCTCAGGTGTCGCCAGGTGCGTCTTTCAACGTTCACCAAAATCCCTTTTCTGATGGGCTCCCCATCACACACACATTTTTATGCACATTATGATTAGTAAGACAAGATCCACACCCATCGTCATGGGTTTTCCTCATTCATGAAGTAACTCCTACTTCTCTGGGTTGTTGGGAAGTCGTCGTCTCCATTTGATGCAGTGTTAGGGGGTCCCGTCAGACTAGGTTTGTTTGGGCGAAGCAAGGACACGTATGCACAGCTATATATTTTTTTAAGTAAGGAAAACTGATTTTGAAGATACTGATGCCTACGCTGATGAATTATTATGCTGCACAGTGCCAGCTTCAAACAGAGGCTGATTTAGGGATTATTCATTCTCCCTGAAATTGTGGTGATTACTGGTGCCAGCCTGTAGCTCTAATCTGTAGGGTGGGGTCCAGGGTCAAAGGAGACCTTACTGGCTTCACTTTACCTTACAGATTATGTTCTGTAACTTCCATCTGCTTCCAGACCATTTAGTTTACCCCTAGACTTCATGGGCTGACATAGGTTAAAAAAGAAAGAAAACTTCATAGCAAAAATCTTTGATTGATAATCCTACTCCAAAGAAACAACCCTAAAGAATGTTCTACATCCACAGAAACATCATGTGAAATAATCACCACCACAACCAGTCTGGAAGACTGGATCTCTAACATTTGGAACATAATTAAGCAAATTCTCTAACCAACAGAATTCAAACGATAATGATGAAGCCTATGTAACAATGTGGGAACATGTCTGATTGAAAGAAACCACAAACGTCCACTGTGATCATAACCATGTAATTTTCCAGAAGGAAATCCTGACGCATGGCTACAGCATGGATGGACCTGAGGACATCATGCTAAGCGAAGTGAGCCAGTTACGCAAAAATGCTGTGTGATTCTACTTATGTGAGGTACTTAAAATAGTTAGAATCCTAGAGATAGAAAGGGTGGCTGCCAAGGGCTGGGAAGAGGGGAGAGTAGGGAGTTCTCTCATGGGTCTAGAGTTTCAGTGTTCTAAGAAGAGAATTCTAGAGATGGATGGTGGTGATTATTGTGCAACATGACAAATATATTTAATGCCACTGAACCGTTCACTTAAAAATAGTTAAGATGGTGGGGCGCCTGGGTGGCTCGGTTGAGCGTCCAACTTTGGCTCAGGTCATGATCTCACAGCTTGTGGGTTCGAGCCCCGTGTTGGGCTCTGTGCTGACGGCTCAGAGCCTGGAGCCTGCTTCGGATTCTGTGTCTCCCTCTCTCTCTGCCCCTCCCCCCCCTTGCTCTGTCTCAAAAATAAACATTAAAAAAATTAAAAATGAAAATAGTTAAGATGGTAAATTTTATGTATATTTTACCACAATAAAAACAATTGGGAAAAAAATGTCACGAAGTAGGTAAAACGGGAAGATGGCACGCAAAAATGAACTGTTACTATTGTGTTCTGTATACGCATTATCTTTAAAATTTCCTTTCATATAGCAACACTACTGCTTTCATAACAGAAAGCACTGACAGAAAAAAAAATCAGGGAAAAAAATTTTGAGATCTTTGGGTAGTTGTTATTTGCCCCAGGAAGTACCCAGGTAGTCATGGGAAAAACTTGTTTAACATCCTCGCACTTTATAATTTGCTATTGTTTTAAAATTTTTTTTACTACAGATCATTGGGGGCCCATAACCTTTCCAGTTTTAGGTTTTAGTTTAGGTTTACGTTTTAGGCCGGTCTTGGGTGTAGTCCATTCAATTTTCAGGCTGAGGGACTTGTGCCGGGATGGCCCCCGAGGCCCCGCAGCTCTTCGAGAAGCGCATCTGTGTGGTCACAGGAGCCCCGGCCTCCTCACCAGCTTATTCCATTTGCACGAAAACTCCTCCCATGGACCTGGGAGAGTGATCCTGGTTTTGCCTTTCAACTCCAGGGCTAGGGTGGGTTTTTTTTGCTTTTTTTTTTTTTTCTGTAAGTAATCAATTAATCACTAGAAATAGACATGTGGCACACCTGGAAGTGGACCAAAATATCCATGAGCCAAATGCTTCCAGTCCGGCAGCAGAAGGGGATGCCTGGCGAAGGCTTGTGGGCCCAGCTTGGTGTGGAGCAGGAGACGGGAGCTCCTGCTCCCATCTCGACTGTGTGAGGAAGACCTGGATGTGCCTCCCGCTGTTCGGTGAGTGACACTTAAATGGTAGCGCTGTTTGGGGATAACGACGAAAACTAACGGCTATGCTTTTCACTGACAGAGCTAGACTGTTCCAAGAAGCTTGAGGTGGACTATTTTTGGACTTGACTTTGAGAATTTCCAGGCCCATATTTGACCTTGTTGGGAAGTTCCCTAAGCCCAAGCGTTGAGAAGAGAACCACCTGGGCGGTCCATCGTGAGCTGAAATGAACAACGTCGATTTCACTGTAGCTGGCCTATATTGAGCAGGGACCCTGCGCCGGATGTTGCTGTGCTGCTTACCATGCATCAGCATGTCTGGTCCTCACAACCACTCTGTGAGCAGTACTCTAGGATTCCCATTTTTCAAAAAGCAAATTAAGATTCCTATAGTCTTAGGTGCTGGCCCAAAGCCACCTAGTGACTTGACCTGGCTTTTTTTTAGAAGTTCCAAATCAGCACAGACATGCCATAAATGCAGGTCTGAAATATGGGAACTGTCATTTCTTTCCCTAAACCAACCAAAATGTCCTGTGGGAGGAAACAGTCCTAAGTCTGTGGCTTTTTTTTTTTTTTTTCCAATTTTCAATGGATTTCTTCTTCTTGATTAGGAAAGGTCTCTTCTTGTGCAGAAACTCACCAGTGAGTAATGGAGAACCTTTCCAGCAAATCAGGAGACTTGAGAAATAGAAAATCCTTCATTTGCCGTTGGAAGACCAGAGCATTTCCAAATAGACTTTAAGCCAACACTACATAAATTCGAATTTCCTTAGAGGCAGCAGTTTTAATGTTGATAATCTCTAAGAGCAGTACTATTGGGTGGTTTCTGAGTAGACTTTAGACCCTCAAAAGTTTAGTTTTAGTGGTTTAATAAAACCTGAATCTGTATAGTTCTTTTAGCCAGGAAGTCTGAGGTCGAAGCACCCCTGGCCATCAGCTCACCACGCTCATTCCACATCGGTTGCCCAGAATCTCTGGTAGAGATAATCACCCCGTGAAGCAGCCACTCTTACTTAGGTGAGTAGTCGGGTCTGGGGTGAGGGCAGAGGTGGGGGGGAGCTGCCAAAGCAGTCCCTTAGGGGGACGGCCACCACGTGGCTGAATGGCTGGATAGGATTTTCAGAGTTAACTTCCTAAATTGTACTGGGGCTGCTGTACAAAGCCAGACTGGGCCTCCGAGAACTCAAAGGTACTGTCGGTAGGCACCCCCCTGCTTCCCCTCTCCTGTTGGATCTTTATCTTGCCACAGTGGATGAAAGGTCCACCTGGATCTTCCCCGCAGCAGTGAACAGCCCCAGAAAGGAGTCCGTGTGGAACATGGCCCGCCAGGGCCCACTAGAGCGCGGGGCGAGGGCCCAGGGGCCATATCCTAACCCCAGCCACCCCTGACCAAGTCTGTTCCTCTAAGAAGCCAGCTGTGCGGATCCACAGGTCAGATGGAGGGAAAGGCCTCAGTTACTTCCTCGGCTTTTCTTGGTCCCTGGGTAGGTGGAGAGGCCTGCGAAGGACCATACCGATGACTGCTCTGGCCTCCCTCCCCAGCCTCTTCACAGCACCGCACCCCAGGGCCCCACCCAACACAGTGGGTGTCTTTGAAGGGAGTCAGGCATGCAGTGCAGGGATCCCAGCACACCTACCAGGCTGAATCCCTTTTAAAAACCCCAGACTCTGGCAATTAGAAGGAGTGTTTTCAATATTTTATTAACAAATAAATTGGTAGAAGAACAATTTCTCTGGTAATCTCACCGCCCCCCCCCACTCCCATTTAACGTCCAGCATGTGGCCGCCATGATGGTCGGTGTCTAACCTGCTCTGCTAGCTGGGTTCTCAGCAGCCCCCTCGGCCTAGTTCAGTCATCCTCCCAAGGACTTTGGGGCAAGGAGAAAACTCCCCTCCTCAAGAGGGCGAGAGAGAGACAGAAGTTTCTGCTTGGAGGCCAGGGCCACAAAGGCAAGCCAGGCCTTATTCCTTTTGGAGGAGGGGCACAGGTTCTTCTTCCTAGGGCAGAGCACTTGTGCCCGCCCCCATCCGCCTTCCGGAGGAGGTGAGCCCAGCGTGAGAAAGCCCTGAGCGGAAACTCAACGTTACGAGGACACCACTCTTTTCTCTTAGACCTGCTAAGAGGGCACCCGGCGATCTCTGTCAGCAGAGTGAGACTCTAGGACTAAAACAAAAGCCTAGGAGGAGCCCTTGTCTTGGCAAAACCTTGGGTGGATCAAATCGCAACACTGCACAGACCTAGTAACTACAGCGGTGAGGTGAGCAGACCGTCAACCTGTCGGGGAGTACGGAGGAGGAAGAGACTATTCCAGGTAAAACACTTGGTCGTCGAGCACCTTTTCTCCAAGAAGTTTGGCACTAACTCTATACCATGTCCTCAATTCTTCCACGAAGATAGCGTGACCAACTCACCTCCGGGGTCCTCAGGGCAGGCGTTTGAGCTCAGTCTTCTTCCTCTAATGTCCGATAAAAATAACCCTACACGTGCATTACGTCTCTTCATAGTGTATTTACAGTAAGTAAAACGGCCCGCCAGGCACACTCACGCCCTGCAAAATTGTAACAGCTGCTCAGGGACGCTCGTGCCCGTCACCAAGGCAGCAGGGTCCCCTGAGACTCCGAGAGGGGCGAATGCACGGGGCGGCTGGCTCTGCTAGCGGGCCGCCCGGGGCCCACACTCCATGCACAGCAGCGGCCTCTCAGAAGCAGACGATCCGCTTCTCGTCTTGGAAGACTTTGGCCTCCTCTGGCTTTATCAAGTTTCCATTTAGGCTGTCGGGGAGAAACAAAGAACACAAAACATTAGCAGTTTGTAGGAGCCTTCCCGGGACGTGTTCCCGACACCCTCCTGTTCTTCACGTGGCCCAGAAGTTCCGGAACGTGCTCCATTCAGACACTTGCTTGGTAAGATTACTCCCTTCCAGCTGTCGTCGCTCTATGAACTGGGTCTCACTAAGGTCACCAGTAGCCTCTAGGAGCCTGAACTTCATGACCTTGTCTCAGGCCTTGTCTGTCCCGTCCTTCACGGGCGTTTGGCTGTTCTCTCCCCTGCCTCCTTGAACCACCACATTTGCTCGGCTTGATTTCTTGCTCTCTGGTTTTCTCCTGTGTCTGCCACTCCACCTCCGTCTCCTCTCCCATGGTCTCCCGCATGTGGTCTCTAGATACTGGATTCCTCTAGACTGGGGGCTTGGCCCTTTTCCCCAGCTGACCTCATCCCTACGTGAGTGGACCTGCGGCCCAGACCTCTCCCGTGTGGCTCCACTTACTTGACATCTTCACTTGGACGCCGCCCAGGGACCCTGGCTCAGTGCACGGGACCACTCTTTATCCACCTGTGCAAGGTAGCGACCTGGGGGTCGGCCTTGACCCCCTCATCTTCGTAGTCTATCTATCACAAAGTTCTATCTTATTCCCTAAACATCCCCAGAGTGCCTCCCTGGGACCTTTCCATGTCCTCACCACCACCATGGTGGTCTGAGCGCCATTGTCTCTTCTCTGGAGCACTGCAGTGCCCTCCTGCCTGGTCCCTTTACATGTACTCTTCTGGCCTCTTCAAATCCATTTTCCTGGAGGAGCCAGAATGGTCTTTGTAATGCAAATCTGATCATATCCCTCTTTGCTTCACACCCCTCCACGACTTGCCATTGCTTTTAGGATATAGACCCGAATACGTGGCACGACCCACAGATCTCTTATGGTCTAGTCTACCCCCTCTCCTCTGCCCCCTGTTGCCCCTTCTCCTGCACCATCTGAACCCCAGGGCCCACGGACATCTTGCCGTTTTTCAAGGGCACCAGGCCCCTTCCTGCCTCCGAGCCTTGGCATTATGCTATTCCCTCTACCAGTCAGCCAATCAGACCTTCACATTTACTCAGCTGAATTTTGTCTAACAGACTTGGTGGCAGCGTTGGGATCTGAAGCGAACTTCCTCCGGGGCCAAGAAGACCCACAGGCAGGGCGCCCTGCCAGCGCGCTTCTGAGTTCAAGGTCAGCCTCGCCCGTTTCCCCATGTTTCCGGGGTGCCACCGGGGAGTCCCTCTCCATTCGTACTCACCTCCTTGCACCGGAGCTCCCACCCTAACAGGCTTGCCAGTCTACGGTTAACGGGTCAGCACAGACCGATGGGGGTGGGATGGGGGGGCGGTTCTCACGGAGCGCCAGCCCTTACCCTTGGGTCAGCCTGCCAGTTCACGTTGGAATTCCTCCTCAGCTCCCATCCGCAGTCCCCATTTCCAGTCTGCAGTCTCCGTAGTGGAGACCACTGGGCGGGTCCGTGCTGGGAACGGCCGGTGGTGGGCACAGCCTTCTCTCTGCCAGCCCAGTCCGCGGTTAACAGGTTTTGGTTACCGCTGGCGTGTGAAGGTTTGGGTTGTTTGGTGTAAACAAAGGCTCAGCTAAGACATGCCACCTTCCAGCCCACCTGCCCATTTTATGTCTGATCACGATGGTGCCAGGACCTGTGAATACCTACTGAAATGGCAAAACGTTACCAAAAACCACCTAGAAGTACAACGGCCACTATGGGGAACGTTCCCATTAGGCGTGAGGGCATTTAGAAGTGCATCTGAGAGCACGGGTTCCCCAAGTAAAACGCATTGGGATACCTGCATAAATTGCTGCGTAAAGCAGCAGCTCTGAAAGGTTTTACGATTCCAAAAACAGTTTCATTAAAAGGTTAAATAAAAGATTTAGCAAGAGACTAAACATGACACCACAAATATTAGTAATGTAGGGTCTTTGCATCTGCGTGTTTGTACGTTATAAACACGACATATTGTCCCGCCTCTGGATGGTACTGCTGACGTTAATTTGTAAAAGAGCTCTAGTTAGTTGGTTTTGTAGGGGCCAAGGACAGGCTGCTCCAAAATGTGCTGCGCTGGCATCCTGAAAACATTTGTTGTAATGTTTTTCTTTCTTTTTGAGAGAGAGAAAGCACAAGCAGGGAAGGAGCAGAGAGAGAGGGAGATACAGAATCCGAAGCAGGCTCTGAGCTGTCAGCACAGAGCCCCACAGGGGGCTCGAACTCGTGAACCGTGAGATCATGACCTGAGCCAAAGTCGGATGCCCAACTGACTGAGCCACCCAGACGGCCCCATGGCATACTGATTATTTTAAATAAAACTTATTTAAGAGACAGCCTGTGCAAGAAGGGCATTCGGACCCTCCTCTGTCCCCTGGAAGCAGGAAGTAAATCTCCCATCTGAAAGATGACCCTCCCTTTACCAGGGAGATAAAGAGACCTTGTTACCAGATAGGAAATTTAGAGGCAAGAAAGCTGTATAAACACCCCTTGTTAATTTTTACTAATATATATCACACCCCAAATTCTGTCGACAATTCCTTACTAATTGGAACTCCTGAAGTTAATTGAGTTTTCTTTGTCCTGCGGATTTTTTTTATGTTTATTTATTTATTTTTTAGAGAGACAGGAGGAGACACAGAATCAGAAGCAGGCTCCAAGCTGTCAGCACAGAGCCCGACGCGGTGCTTGAACCCATGAACCGTGAGATCATGCCCTGAGCCCAAGTCGGTCACTTAACCTACTGAGCCACCCAGGTGCCCTGACCTGTCAATTCTTCATGGATTCATTTATTGTCTCTTTGTCTACAAAGTAGAAAAACTGCCTGCCTTGGCCATTTGGGCCCACTGTGCACTCATAATAAAACTCTGTGGTTTTCTCCCCTGGTTAATCTGTTTTATGCAAACTTAACTCTTAGCCCCGCTGGAAGACCTTGAAGGGTAGAGGACGAATTTCTCCTTCCCTTTGGTTGGCATTATCGGCAGGATACTAACTCACGGGACAGGTGCTTGCCTGGTATTGCTGCAGCTGAGATCCTGGGACATCTGACGTGCAGCCAGCAGAAGGTGAGATTTCTGACCACGTCGGCCTCCAGCCACCTCTGTCTGCGGGGTCTGGTGGAACGAGTGTGGTAAGAATCCTTCTGTCTCCAGATTTAGTTAGCAGGAGAAAATACTGTAGAACCAGTTCCTTGGGTGTAGCCACTTCTGGTAAAAACGTGGTAGAATACTCCTTGGCTACTGATCATTTCCTCCCGGAGACGGTCACTGTTTTGTCTGTGTCTTCTGTGTTGAGTGTCACGGAGAGGAATTATTGTAGGACAGAACACAGGTATGGGCCCTGTAAACCCGCCGCTGGGGCCCGCCTCACAGACTAGCGAGGTCCCAGTCGCATCGGACCCGTGGCCATTTACACAAACCTTGCTGTGGTTAACGCGCACATGGGGTACAGGCTGTTGCTAGGAAACATCTTGGAAGCCAAAGCCACGAGTGGTCACAAGTCAGGCACCTAAAAGCTGTTAGAGTGCTTGTCATCTAACTCAAAGAACCCCCAGTAGGAGAAATTGGTCATGGAACGGGGTAGATTAAGCAAACATCTGGGGGGCAAGGTACACTGTGAAACACCGAAGGCACATCTCTCCTACGGATTAGTTTGGCCCCAGAGACCCAAGGCGTAGGCAGGGCTGTTAATATGAATATGAGAGAATTTTGCTTTTATCTTGTTCTGTGTCCTAAGAGCTTGGCTTTGTGACCTTTCTCTGGTTTCTGTCACGTGGAGGGCGCACCTACCAGGGTGCACCATGGTGGCCAGTCCAACAGACCGGGGACCCAGAAACACAGTTATAAGCAGCATGCTCTGTCGGGGCCGTGCCGCCTCCCAGGGAAGTGTCAGGAGAGGTCCGAGCCCATAAGGGCCTCTGTTGCCTCCACCGCTTGCTTGTCAAGTGCTGGGAAATGCCACTCCATTAGCGTCTGCCTGTCCCAGATGAGCCTGGAGGTGTCTCACATTCTGGGAAGACCGGAGACACGGCACACGTGACCTCATTCATCCGGCCGGCACAGTGAAGCTGTCTGCTTTCTCAGCCTGGTCCTGGAAGTAAACTTTTGGGTCACGGGGGCTGTCTCTGCCCCTCTGGGACACACCTCTTCGGAGTTTTCGGTTAAGCCGCTTATGGCTTTGAGTCGCTACTGAAATTAGTAACATCCTATTTGTCAATGGCCAGGTACCAGAGCGTTTAAATTGGCTATTGGAAAAAAAAAAAAAAATTCTTTATAAAAAGCTCTCAGTTATCTTAGAACGGCTAGCCTTAGGGATTCCCTTGACAACATAAAAGAACAAAAATTAGACTTAAGACAGATAAGTGTCCACCTCCGATGAAAACTCCCCTCTTAACATCCAGCCTGACCTCTAGGCTCAAAGTATAAAGGCTACTCTTTATATTTACTCTTTCAGTAAATGCTGAAAGCCAGAAAGTGACTTTAACAGAAGCACCAAGCACCTAGGACGACACAGGAGGGCTTGGTTTACCGTGATCAACCTCTGTCGGCCTTAGACGTCTTTGGACAATTGCCTTTGCAGATGTCTCCTGCCCCAACGCATGCCCCCCAAATGGCAGGAAATCTTCTCTAAAGCCCTTTTTCCTCCACTTTCAGAAGATCCTACCAAATTTAGAGAAACATTAAAAAGATTTGACTATTCGCCCACCTCCCCTTCACAGAGGAAAGAGATGACCAATAACATTTCTGCTTGGCCTTCTGACAAATGATCAGAGGAAGGTTGGTGTTCAGAGGCTAATAGAAGCCAAGGTTGACGTGTGTAACCGTGAAGAAGGCTTTTTGTTAAAATGCTTTGTACCATTCTGTTCATTCCCATTAATCCCCCTGATATATAGAAGCAAATTTAGGGGCACCGGGGTGGCTCAGTCAGTTAAGCCTCTGACTCTTGGTTTCAGCTCAGGTCATGATCTCACAGTTTGTGAGTTCAAGCCCCACATCGGACTCTGTGCTTACAGCACAGAGCCTGCTTGGGATTCTCTCTCTCCCTACCCCTTCCTGGTTCTCTGTCTCCCTCCCTCTCCCTCAAAAAATATATAAAAATAATTTTTAAAAAAAGAAGCAAATTTAGTTAAAAAGGTGGGCCTGTCTCTTGACATGAATTCAGGCTGGAATCTGGTTGTCTTACAAATCTCTACAAAACCAGACGTGCAACTCCGCAAACAAATCAAAACCCACCTATCTTTACCAATCTCCAAACCTCTCTGGTTCCTCTCAAAATTTTTGTGGACATCATCAACGGTCAGGATATTGGGACAAAATTGCCATGTACTTAAGGAAAAAAGAGTACATTTTTTTCCCAGATGAATCAAGCATTTTATTTAATTATAACCAAGTACTCATGTATTCTCTCTTTAAATGCTGCGTGTAGGCAGAAATAATATTCAGGCCCATATTGAAAATACTGCCCTACCAGTTTCCAGAACATTATTCACTATTCAGGACCCAAGCTGTTGAGACTTAAAGTCACACTGGGCAGTGTACCACAGGATGCTAAATAAACAAGACTTCACCCATATCACTTTGAATTTCTTGATATCTTGCCCTGTGTTCTATCACCCAACAGAACAATTAATTCGGCTTCCTAGAAACATTTGAATAATAGGGGCGCCTAGGTGGCTTAATAGGTTAAGCGACTGACTCTGGATTTCGGCTCAGGTCATCATCTCACTGTTCATGGGATTGAGGCCGGAGTCGGGATCCTTGCTGACAGGGTGGAGAGACTGCTTGGGACTCTCTGTCCCTCCCTCCCTCCCTCTCTGCCCCTCCCCTGCTCACTTTCTTTCTTTCTCAAAATAAAGCAGACATTTTTTAAAAATTAAAAAAGAAACATCTGAATAATAGTTAGATATATGCCCAATAACCCCTCCATGTTTTCAAAAGTGAAGAATGTTACTAGCGCAAAAAAAAAGGTAGAAAAAAAGAAGTCTTTGCATTCTTTCTCTGTCCCTTAATAGGTCTTTGAAGTGTAAACACAGAGGTCTTCTTAAAATACAAACTGCTGGGGCACCTGGGTGGCTCAGTCTGTCAAGTGTCTGACTTCGGCTCAGGTCATGATCTCACAGTTTGTGGGTCTGAGCCCCGCATCGGGCTCTGTGCTGACAGCTCAGAGCCTGGACCCTGCTTTGGATTCTGTGTCTCCCTCTCTCTCCACTCCTCCCCAACTCATGCTCTGTCTCTCTCTCTCAAAAATAAACAAACATAAAAAATAAAGTAACATACAAACTGCTAACAGGGATCTTGTGCCCAGACTCCAGCACCTCTGGTAACAGGCAGATAATGCTCCAAATCACCTCGGACAAAACTTAGATACGTTCTCTATAAATTTTTACCCCCACCTTCTCTAGCACCTAAGAGCCCTTCTTTGAAATGCAAACTTTAGAGGGAAGTTGTTCATCAAAAAGAGAGAGAGGGACGTACTTGGAAATTGGGCCCATCATCTGTCTAGAAACATTAGTAAATCTGAAAGCCGTAAGAATTTGTTTGCATCTGTTCTGTGTATTTGTATGTGTGTCCGTGTATGTTGTAAATGTGTGATATTTTCTCTACCTCTGGATGGTATGGTTTGAAGGGAAGCGCCAGTAAGGATGGGGCATTCTAAAACTCAGAAAGCTAGACAGTAACCCAAATGTTTTTTAAGTGAGCTGGGAAAATATTTGGTGTTAAAGCTAATTTCAGGTTATTGGTTTAATTAAAATAGACCTGTCTTTAGAGTTACCAGCATTTAAAAAAGTTTTTTTTTCTAATGTTTATCTTTTTTTTCTAATGTTTGTTTCTTTTTGAGAGAGAGAGACAGAGCTGAAGCAGGGAAGGGGCAGAGAGAGAGGGAGACACAGAATCCGAAGCAGGCTCCAGGCTCTGAGCTGTCAGCACAGAGCCTAACATGGGGCCTGAACCCACAAACTGCGAGATCATGACCTGAGCTAAAGTTGGCCACTTAACCAACTGAGCCACGCAGGTGCCCCTGGAGCATTAAATATGAAACTTTTATTCTGCTTTTGTTTACTGAAAGTCAGATTAGTTTCATGATATCTCTGTTGCAAAATCTGTCAGAAAAAAAAACAAACAGAATAATGGTTGAGTTTGCCTATGAAGTTTTATGGGTACTCCACATATAATTGTTAAGAACAAGTAAATTAAATAGATGTAAATAAGATTAAATAGATGTAAATAAGATGTAAATAAGATAAATAAGATGTAAAAAAAAATTTTTAAAAAGATGTAAATAAGATAAGATGTAAATAAGATAAATAGCTTCCAAATTCTTTTTTGGTGGTAACCCAAAACGTTAAAGTTTTGCTAAGTTACATGGTAAGGTAAATTCACTGAAAATCTAGATCACTTCCAAATAAGAAAACACTAAGTATTAACATAGGTTTATCCACTTTTCTCTTTAGTTTCTCTGTGTGCAACAGATTTGCAAAAACCTGTTTTGTGCTCTTGTACCATGAAAAAACACATTTCTAACTATGAAACGTATTCATAAATTCACCAATCTAGGGGCGCCTGGCTGGCTCAATCAATAGACCATGTGACTCTTGATCTCAGGGTTGTAAGCTCAAGCCCCAGGTTGGGCATGGAGGTTAAAAAATTAAAATCTAGGGGCACCTGGGTGGATCAGTCAGTTAAGCGTCTGACTTCGGCTCAGGTCACGATCTCGCGATTTGTGGGTTCGAGCCCTGTGTCAGGCTCTGTGCTGACAGCTCGGCACCTGCTTCGAATTCTGGGTCTCTCTCTCTCGAAAATAAACAAACATTAAAAAAAAAAAAAAAGGCATCCGGGATCCCAATTAAAAGGGTCCTGTTGGTCACAGTCTAGAGCCTGGTGGTGATTAGGTACTTTGGAAACATCACCAGAGAAAAACAGCTCTTGAGCCCCATTGGAAAGGACCTTACAGAGCACTCCTGACCATGGATGGTGCTGCACAATCAGAAGGCACTGAGCCTGGGGTACATATGACATGGCTCAAGCGGGCTCCACCTGAGCCCTGGTCCCATACAGACGCTGGAGACCCACAAATCAAACTGACAAGGAAAAGAAACAGCCGCCCCCAAGGTAGACGGCTTCTGCTCAAGACACCTGATCAAGGCTTCATACATGAACTGAACATGACACACTTTCTCCTCTTTCCTTCACTCTGGCATCGGCTAGGAAAGGTAATGCCCTTATCTTTATTTCTCAGGCCACTGGGACACCCTCTGGACTTTGGAGCAACCTTTTATTTCAGGCCGGGAGAAAATCTAACTTTTATCGTTGGTCAACTCCTGTGAATTTACACCATGAGTTGGAAAGGACCTCCCAGGAGGCTTTCATGATTCAGGACTCTGTTTGGCAGACCCCTACTTCTCTGTTTAGGGATAAATACAAACGAAGCTATGAACAGGAACTTCTCCTTAATTCTTGAAATTCTTGCAACAACTGCCCAACAATGATCCCTAGACTCTCTGGGCAGTGTTGTTCTTGAGAATAGAATAGCCCTTGATTATCGTTTAGCTGAGCAAGGAGGTGCCACCTGGATTACACTCCTGGGAAAGTTGAAACTCGATTACATCATATCCCAAAACAAGGCGCTTGCCTTAAGAAGATGACTCCTTCCACAGGGTCTTTCTTTGATTTATCTGATTTTGATGGCATTGGGTCTTGGAGACCAGGGCTTCAAAGTACCCTGCAAACATTGGGGAGGACCCTGCTTATCATAATCATAAGAATCTCCTTGGTGCGTTATATTTTCTTAAATGCTTTAAATGCATGTTTGAGGCCACCAACCGCTAAGCAAATGGTCTCCCTCAGACTAGACCGTCCAAAAAGGTACAAAGAGGACAAAGTGACTTAACAGAATGTAAACCTGAGCTCGTAACCTGTGACTGTCACAGAGACAAAGCGAAAACATCAGGACCTGAAAATGCCACGCACAGGATCAACAAAGCCTTCGAGAACTACAGAGCAGTAGCTGAGAGGGGCACTAATGCCCTAAAGTTTGATCACAGCTCTCAGTGAAGCGGAGAGGCCGGTCCGAAAGGGGACCACTGTTTTGTTTTTTGTTTTTTGTAAATTTTTTTAATGTTTATTTATTTTTGAGACAGAGAGAGACAGAGCATGAACGGGGGAGGGGCAGAGAGAGAGGGAGACACAGAATCGGAAACAGGCTCCAGGCTCTGAGCCATCAGCCCAGAGCCTGACGCGGGGCTCGAAATCACAGACCGCGAGATCGTGACCTGGCTGAAGTCGGACGCTTAACCGACTGCGCCACCCAGGCACCCCGGGGACCACTGTCACACATGCACACAGGCCCAAAATAGCATCGCTTAGGTCAAGGCCCCAGATCGGTAAACCAGTTAATACCTAAGTCCAACCTAATTTTAACACCCCAGGAATGAATGTAGCCTTTAATCAGTCAGCATAGAATTTCCTGGTCAACACTAGGAAATTTACTGTCAGACCTTCCTGCTCCCCCTAGGAGGGCAACCTTGCTTACAACGATGTACTCCCTGCTAATAAATTCTTCCTTGTTGATGTCCTCTGCCTTTAAGAACCTTTCTCCTGTTTGGCTCAGCAGAGCTCCCCTCCACTTTCTGGAAGGAATGCCGCCCAACTCAGGAACTGCTTGCTAAAGCCCATCAGACCTTCACCTTTACTCACTTTTTTTTTTTAAACACCATGACCCAGGCTCCACCCTCAAAGAGCTCACAGTCTGGAGCAGACAGCCTCCCAGGAAGCTACTCCAGCGGTATGATAGATGCCGCGCAATGTCAGGGCATTGTTCACCCTGCCTCCTGTCTCTGAAGCAGAACTCACTTGGGGCATCAGACCGCAAGTTTTCATGGGACAGGGATGAGGGAGAAATCAATGTCAGCACGAACAACGAGTCCCTGTGCCCCTGGTGACTGCGGACAGAGCTGCTCCCTCATCCCCACAGCCCTGGACAGGGCCGACGCGACAGGACGTCACTAAGCCTGGTTCCATGACATCACTCACACACACACACGCCTCTAGGCCCTGGGTAGCACACCTTCAAGCTAAAGACATCTGGCCCTGCACACGTAGTTCCTTGTATAGGAACAGTGGTCCTTCCAAGGCAACAAATGCACATTTTTCAAGCTGGACAGAGTTAAAGCAGCTACGTGTTCTTACAACTGTCCTAATCAGCCTCCGAGAAAAGTAGAGGCCAACTGTTGTCTGCAAACTTCTGCAGCCTGGCCTGCCCCCTCCTCCCCCTCTGCCTGCTGTTCTCGAACCACAGAGTCAGCAAGAATTGACGTGCTTCTAGGGAAGGGACCACGGGCAGGAGGGGGCCTGGCGGTTAATGCAAACCAGAGTTCCAACAGCTCCCACATGCCTTGCGGACTCAGGAGCGGGCGCAGGGTCACACGCACCCAAGCCCCAGCGTCCTCCGTCAGCCTTGCTGGAGCTGGGCTCTCCCCTCTAGGACAGCGTCTTCCAAATGTTTTTTCGAGCACGACCCAAACGAGAATTACATTTTACGTCTTGAACCAGCATCCACGCAGGCACACATACCCACATCTGACCCAAGATTATAAAATAATACTTCGTGCTGTGCACGGGTGACTTTTGGTGTTCTGCTCGACCTCGTTTTCCAAATAATATGCTGGTTGCAACCCGCCCAACTGATTTTATGATGCGCTAACAAGTTCCAAAGCAAAGTTTAAAAAATGCTGTGCTGGGAGCCCAGGTCAAGGAGCTGTACCTCGATGTACTTTTTTTTGGCTGGGAAATTCTCCCCCGGCAGGACGAAATGAGGTAGTTGATGAGTAACTACCCCCTGAGCTGAGGGTTTGAGTTCACGGGGAGGCTGCTCCTTGGACCTCAGGGAAGCCACGGGGAGAGCATGAACCCCTCCTGTGGCCCGTGTCCTCAAGGGAAATGTGGCTGTGCCCCCCACCCCGCTAGGTGCCCCACATGGTCACGCTGCAGGGCTGTGTCAGGCTGAGGCTCGCGGCACACTCCAGAGCGCCGGGGAGCCCGCTCAGGGCCCCCTGTCCGCAGCCCCGGTGAGCCAGTGCTCTCAAGCCATCAGGACCCTTTCTGTCCGCCTAACCGCCACATCCCCAGCACCCAGGCCGCTGCCGCACCTGTCACTGATGGGAACACCCCCTACCCTGCCCACACAGTCCACAGGCCGGGACCCGCTTAGGGGGGGATGATGTATGGGTCTTATGAGGCAATAACGACGTGGAGTGGGGCTCAGGGTTGTAGAAGCAAAACGATCCAGCTCTCTCCCACTAGCATAACAACGCCTCCAAGCAGAAATAGGAAGAAAGAGCACAA
The DNA here is from genome assembly GCF_007474595.2 of Lynx canadensis. Lineage (NCBI taxonomy): Eukaryota > Metazoa > Chordata > Mammalia > Carnivora > Felidae > Lynx > Lynx canadensis. Next base: position 121,388,711 of record NC_044304.2, read on the forward strand.
GTCGGAGCAAATCCAGCAGGGAAGTGTCTCCTCAAGCCCGGCAAAGCCCAGAAAAGGAGAAGAAGGGGCCCCAAACGCCAGCTACCCCATCCACATCTCAGCCTCCTGAGTCCCCGAGTGATTCACTCTCAGCAGGATCCCTTTCCTGGGCCATCTGCCCCGTGCACAGCGGGGAGGTAGAGGAGGTCAGGGCCACAGAGTCAGGCAGCCTGGACCAGATTCCAGCTTCTCCTCTTAGGTGGCACCTTGGGCAAGTATTCCCTCACTGCTCTGGGGCTCAGTTTCTGCCTCTGTGAAGTGGAAATACTACCAGCCTGCTTTCCTGGACTACTGGAAACATGAGGAATAAGTGGCACATGCTTTAAATTGTGCCTGGCGCCCAGTCAGGGTGCTGAGTAGACAGTCACTGTTCTCATTACTACGACTGGCGCATGTGTCTTACCAAATCTCCATTATGCCAGTGTTCCTCTGTAATGCGTCTGCCAGCTGGGCAATCCCCTTGGCCGTGATCTGGTTCTGGATAAGCCTGAAAGGAGAACATATCTTGTATCAGATACATGATACTGGATTAAATCTGCCCCCTCCGTTAAGGAGTGGTAAGGGCATGGTGGGCATGAGACGGGGTCCGGGGAAGCGCTGTGTCCACGTGATGTTTAATCTGGCTGAGGCTGTCCAGATCAGATCTATAGGGCATCTTTTAAGACGTTTAATTTTTTGGTACATTTCTAGAGTGAGCCTGATAGATCTGTGCACTCACATGTAGATAATTTAATACATGAACCCAGATATGTATGTGTCGGCATTTTTCCCATTTTTTCCTGCAGGGAGGGAAGAGGACGATTCTCCTGCTTCCACTCGTGGGTCCCAGTGGGAAAGCATCGATAATGGGGCCTCTGAGGGTGCACCCCATTATGTCTAGTTGCAGTGATCCAAATGAAACCAAGGTTTCATTCCCCAATAGAGCTGGGGAGCCCGGGCGATCTCTGAAGTGCTCCCTGAGCAGCTATGCTTCCGACCCAAGAAATACACCCAAGAAATTCACCCAAGGCACTGAGGTGTCTCTGCTTCATCACAGGCTCACTCCTCACTCCTGGCTATTGGTAGAATAAAAGCCTACTGCTCAACTTGACCCTAAGAAATCCTGGCCACTGACCCAAGAACGCAGCCCCACCAGGAAGACAGGGTTGCCCCGTCATGATTGATGAGATTATAGAAATTAGGCGAGAAGGGGCCAACCCCATGAAGAGGCAGTCAGTGCAGTGGTTCAAAGCTCCCCTCCTACACACACACCCTCCACCCCCTACTTCTCAGCCACAGATCCTTGAAGAAATAAGCTTACACTATCTATGCCTCGGTTGCCTGATCTGTAAAATGGGAGTAACCAAGGTTTCAGTGGGAGGATGTATATGTAGGAAGTAGTCCTCACGGTCTCTGCCATAGCACCCGATGGCAGGGAGCACCTGTCACCATTACTGCCCGAGCACACGGGACTGTGGCTGTGCTGTGGAGGGGCCCCAATCTCCCAGCCACATGCCCCAAAGGGGGGCGCCTGGGCTCAGTGGCAGAGGTGATGACTCCCTGGTAAGAACGACCACAATGTAACTCGGACATTTTTGCAAGAGGAGCAAAGATAGAACCTAGAAGTGAGCAGAGAATCGTGCATTCAGCCAAACTCTGCTGCTTCCTAATCCCCTCCTTCACGATTGCCACCACCACCACCACCTACACTTTGCTGGGTGAGCTGCTTCCAGCCAAGACCTGGCAAGAGGCCGGGCAGGAAGGGAGCCAGTGAGTATGGCAGTGCTCAGGCGCACCTGTCCCCTGGGGCCACCTTTGAAGACAAGGGCCAGTGTGATCTGTGCACCACCCAACAGCCAAGACTCGCTCTCTAGCCCTGTTCTAGCTCTGTTCTCCCTCCAGGCCGGGCCCCAAGGGAAAGAGATAAAAGAAAGTCTACAGGCCAGGAAAACAACAGCAAAACAGACATAAAAGTAGCACAGTCTGGCTGTTTTACAGAAATTAACAAGGTTATCTAAAACTCATACAGAGGGGCGCCTGGGTGGCTCAGTCAGTTAAGCGTCCGACTTCGGCTCAGGTCACGATCTCGCGGTCTGTGAGTTCAAGCCCCGCGTCAGGCTCTGGGCTGATGGCTCAGAGCCTGGAGCCTGTTTCCGATTCTGTGTCTCCCTCTCTCTCTGCCCCTCCCCCATTCATGCTCTGTCTCTCTCTGTCTCAAAAATAAATAAAACCTAAAAAAAAATTTTAATAAAAAAATAAAATAAAAATAAAACTCATACACAAGCACAAGGGACCCAGAATAGCCCAAACAACCTTGAGAAAGGAGGACAGAGTTGGGAGACTCACCCTTCCTGATTTCAAAACTTACTGCACAGTTAGAACAATCAGGACAGTGTGATCCTGGCATAAAGACAAACAAACGGATCAATGAACTAGAATAGAATGTCCAGAAATACACCCATACATTTATGGTCAATTGAGTTTTGGCAAAAGCGTCAGGGCCATTTAACAGGGAAAGACACTCTCTTCAACAAGCGGTGCTGGAACAGTGGGACATGCCAAAGAAGGAGTTTGGACCCTTTGCCTCATATCACACACAACAATTAACTCCAGAAATTAGCGTTTAGGATCAAAGACCTCAATGCAAGAGCAAAACTATAACACTTAAAGGAAATCTTAGGTGTCAATCTTTGTGACCTTGGATTACGCAACAGTATCTCAGTAAAGTATCTAAAGCACAAACAACCAAAGAAAAAATAAATTGGACTTCCATCAAAATGAACAGTGTTTGTGCTTTAAAGGTCACTAACAAGAAAGTGGAAAACCCCACAGAGGAAATTCATGCAAATCATGTATCTAGTAAATGTCTAGTATGCAGGATGTATAAAGAGCTCCAATAATTCAGCAATAAAAAGGCAGATAACCCAGGGTGGTCGGTTGGTTAAGCGTCTGACTCTTGATTTTGGCTCAGGTCATGATCTCAAGGTTTGTGGGTTCGAGCCCTGTTTCGGGCTCTGCGCTGACAGTGCCTGCTTAGGATTCTCTGTCCTTCCTCTGCTCGCACGCGTGCACCTGCTCTCTTCCCGCCCTCCCTCTCTAAACTTTTTTTTAAAAAAAAAAAGGCAAACAAAATTAAAAATGGGCAAAGGATGTGGAGACATTTCTCCCAGAGAGACACACAAAAAGATGCCCAATGTTAGTGGGCATGAAAATCAAAATTAGTTAGTGGAAATGAAAATCAAAACCACAATAAGACACCACTCCACACCCACTAGGATGGCAAGATTCGAAAAGAGACAGAAATATATTACTGAGACAGCACCTGCGTGCACATACGCAAGCATGAGCTAGGGAGGGGCAGAGAGAGAGGGAGAGAACCCAAGCAGGCTCCATGTGACAGCACAGAGCCCAACATGGGGCTCGATCTCACAAAAATTGGGAGATCATGACCTGAGCTGAAATCAAGAGTCGGGTGCTCAACCGACTGAGCCACCCAGGCACCCCTCAAAAAATATTTTTGCATTTAAGATTTCATTTTTTAATTTTTAAAAAATATTTATTTTTGAGAGAGAGAGAGAGAGAGAGAGACGATAAGCAGGGGAGGGGCAGAGAGAGACACACAGAATCCGAAGGCAGGCTCCAAGCTCCGAGCTGTCAGTACAGAGCCCGACGTGGGGCTCAAAGCCACGAACTGTGAGATCATGACCTGAACCAGAGTCAGTCGCTTACCTGACTGAGCCACCCAGGTGCCCCTTAAGATTTTCTTTTTAAATAATCTCTATACCTAACACAGGGCTCACACTTACAAAGCCAAGATCAAGAGTCGCATGCTCTATCCACAGTGCCAGCCAGGCACCCCATCTCAAAAAATATTTTTCAAAAGTAGAACAGGAGAATTACAGGCCAAAATCCCTCATGAAACTAGATGCAAAAATTCTCAATAAGATACTAGCAAATCAAATTCAACAGTACATTAAAAGAATTATTCACCATGATCAAGTGGGATTCATTCCTGGGCTGCAGGGCTGGTTCAGTACTCGCAAGTCAATCAATGTGATACACCACGTTAATAAAAGAGAGGATAAGAACCCTATGATCCTGTCAATAGATGGAGAAAAGCATTTGACAAAATACAGCACCCTTCCTTGATAAAAACCCTCAAGCAAGTTGAGATAGAAGGAACATACATTAACATCATAAAAGCCATATATGAAAGGCCCACAGCTAATATCATTCTCAATGGGGAAAAAGAGCTTTCCCCCTGAGATCAGGAACATGACAGGGGTGTCCACTCTCACTACTGTTGTTCAACATAGTGTTGGAAGTCCTAGTCTCAGCAATCAGCCAAAATGAAATAAAAGGCATCCAAATTGGCAAAGAAGTCAAACGTTCACTCTTTGCAGACGACGTGATACTTTACCTGGAAAATCCAAAAGACTCCACCAAAAAACTGCTAGAGCTGATACAGGAATTCAGCAAAGTCACAGGATATAAAATCAATGTACAGAAATCGGCTGCATTTCTATACACCAATAATGAAGCAACAGAAAGAGGAAGCAAGGAATGGATCCCATTTACAACTGCACCAAAACCCATAAATACCTAGGAATAAACCTAACCAAAGAGGTAAAAGATCTGCATACTGAAAACTATCGAAAGCTTATGAAAGAAAGTGAAGAAGACACAAAGAAATGGAAAAACATTCCATGCTCATGGACTGGAAGAACAAATATTGTTAAAATGTCAATACCACCCAAACCGATCTACACATTCAATGCAATCTCTATCAAAATAGCACCAGCATTCTTCACAGAACTAGAACAAACAATCCTATAATTTGTGTGGAACCACACAAGACCTCGAATAGCCGAAGTAATGTTGAAAAAAGAAAACCAAAGCTGAGGCATCACAAACACAGACTTTAACTTTTACTACAAAGGTGTCATCATCAAGACAGTATGGTATTGGCATAAAAACAGACCACAGATCAATGGAATAGAATAGAGAACCCAGAAATGGACTGACAAATATATGGCCAACTAATCTTCGACAATCAAGGAAGAACATCCAATGGAAAAAAGATAGTCTCCTTAGCAAATGGTGCTGGGAGAACTGGACAGCAACATGCAGAAGAATGAAGCTAGACCACTTTCTTACACCATTCACAAAAATAAACTCAAAATGGATAAAGGACCTGAATGTGAGACAGGAAACCATCAGAATCCTACAGGAGAAAACAGGCAGCAACCTCTTTGATCTTGGCTGCAGGAACTTCTTACTTAACATGTCTCTGGAGGCAAGGGAATTGAAAGCAAAAATGAACTATTAGGACCTCATTAAGATAAAAACCTTCTCCACAGCAAAGGAAAGAATCAGCAAAACTAAAAGGCAACCAATAGAAGATATTTGCAAATGACATATCAGATAAAGGGTTAGTATCCAAACTCTATAAAGAACTTATCAAACTCAACACATGAAAAACAAATAATCCAGTGAAGAAATGGGCAAAAGACATGAACAGACACTTTTTCAAAGACATCCGGAGGGCTCACAGACACATGAAAAGATGCTCAACATCACTCATCATCAGGGAAATACAAGTCAAAACCACAATGAGATCTTATCTCACACCGGTCAGAGTGGCTAAAATGAACAACTCAGAAAACAACAGAGGTTGGAGAAAGTGGAACACTTTTGCACTGCTGGTGGGAATGCAAACTGCTACAGCCACTCTGGAAAACAGTGTGAAGATTCCTCAAAAAATAAAAAATAAAACTACTCTACAACACAGCAATTGCATTACTAGGAATTTACCCAAAGGCTACAAAAATGCTGATTCAAAGGGGCACACGCACCCCAATGTTTATAGCAATGCTATCAACAATAGCTAAATTATGGAAAGAACCCAAATGTCCATTGACTGATGAATGCATAAAGAAGATGTACAAACATAAAATGGAATACTACTCGGCAATGAAAAAGAATGAATCTTGACATTTATAACAATGTGGATGGAACTGGAGGGTATTATGCTAAGCAAAATCAGTCAGTCAGAGAAAGACATATACGATTTCAGTCATATGTGGAATTTAAGAAACACACCAGATGAACATAGGGGAAGGGAAGGAAAAAATAAGATAAAAACAGAGAGGAAGACAAACCATAAGAGACCCTTAAATACAGAGAACAAACTGAGGATTGCTGGAAGGGGTGGGGTTGGGAGGTGGATTAAATGGGTGACAGGCATTGAGGAGGGCACTTGCTGGGATGAGCACTGGGTGTCATATACAAGAGATGAATCACTGGGTTCTACTCCTGAAGCCAAGACTATACTGTATGTTAACTAACTTGAAGATGGATGGATGGATGGATGGATGGAAGGAAGGAAGGAAGGAAGGAAGGAAGGAAGGAAGGAAGAAGGAAAGAAAGAAAGAAAGAAAGAAAGAAAGAAAGAAAGAAAGAAAGAAAGAAAGAGGAAGAAAGAAAGGAAGGAAGGAAGAAAGAAAAGGACTCAAAAAGAAAAAAAAAGGAAATAAAACAGATGAACATATGGGAGGGGGGAAAAGAAAGAGGTAAGTAAAACAGAAGAGACTCTTCAGCATAGAGAACAAACTGAGGGTTGATGGAGGGAGGCGGGTGGGAGATGGGCCACGTGGGTGATGGGCATTAAGGAGGGCACTTATTGCAATGAGCACTGGGTGTTGTATGTGATGAATCACTGAATTCTACTCCTGAAACCAGTATTGCACTGTATGCTAACTAGAGTAAAAATTTAAAAAAAAACTTGAAAAGTAAATAATAAATAAAAGTAGCACAGCCTGAAATTCTGAGGTTCTCTGAGTTACCATAAATGTTTCAACGTCTGGTTGACTTTCAGCATCTCTGCCAAGCTCTCTGCCACTTCATCATCGAGTTCATTTTTGGTGAGCCTAGAAAAGAAAGCAAGTGTTTACTCAGGAGAGCCCTACCTGGCACACATTTTTAAATGAGTTCTCAGAAGTGGGATCCCAGCCCAGATCTCTCCAGCTCATGCTGCTAATCGCTTGCTGAACTGAGCAAACAGCCAGGCCCCAATCCCAGCCTCTGAGCCCCATAGACAATAAATAAGGCTCATTTCTAGTGCAAATCCTGTCCCCAAGCTCCTACTCCTTAGTCCTGCTGCCACAGAGGAGCCCACGTTCCCTGCCCATCTTTGCTGCACCCTCCGTTCTCACAGAAGCTAGGGGCTACGGCCCACTTCCCCTAAGTCTCCCTGAACACCCCTGACAGCACGTTACCAAAAAGTCTGTCATATGAAGACCTAGAAAAGCCTGCCAACTGCACGTTAAAATGTGCTCAACACTTTGCTCTGACGCCAGTTGCGAAGGACCCAAGTTCAGTGAGTCAAGGTTCAGGAAGCCTCTTAGTTGTTCCTAAAAGCAGCAGTGGTCTGGATAAAGCACTCAGGACTAGAAGCTCCCAGCTGTAAATAGTATTGGACCCTGTCATGCCAGTGGATGAAAGAATAAATAAGGAAAAAGAACGACACAAAACATTAAACAATCGTTCCTCAAAGGGCAATTTGGTAGCGTCTAGCTGAATTTTAAATGTGTTATACTTGGGGCGCAGTCGGTTAAGCGTCCGACTTCAGCCAGGTCACGATCTCACGCTCTGTGAGTTCGAGCCCCGCGTCAGGCTCTGGGCTGATGGCTCGGAGCCTGGAGCCTGCTTCCGATTCTGTGTCTCCCTCTCTCTCTCTCTGCCCCTCCCCCGTTCATGCTCTGTCTCTCTCTGTCCCAAAAAATAAATAAACGTTGAAAAAAAAAAATTAAATGTGTTATACTTTGAGTCAACAATCACACTTCTGTGTGCAAAGATGTACACACAAGGATCTACACATGCAGTACCGATCGCCGCGTTACACGGTTATACTGTGAAATGTGAACACATGTAAGCATCGGCAGAGGCTTCTGGGAAACTAAACTGCAAACACCCATTCAATGGGACGCTGTGCAGCCCTTCGAGGGAACGAGGGTTAAAGAGAATGAGGCAGAAGATGACGCTATTTAAGAGTGCTCCGGAGCCAGACGTGCCGGGCGTGTGTCGCCTACTGGCACGACAACCTCAGGCGGGCGGCTTAACTTCTCTGGGCCTGGGTTTTCTCACCAGAGAAATAAGGGTGAACAGTCACGGTACAGACATTAGGGGGTGGCTGTGAGTCAACACGTATAAAAGGCAGAGAATAATGCATGCTGTACCATCAGCCCTCGAGAAATGCTGGGTATTGGCATTCTTACTATCTGTGTAGAGTAGTGGTTCTCAGCTGGGTGCTTTCCCCTCCAGGGACATTTGTCAACATCTGGAGACATTTTTTTTTTTTTTTAATTTTTTTTTTTTCAACGTTTATTTATTTTTTGGGACAGAGAGAGACAGAGCATGAACAGGGGAGGGGCAGAGAGAGAGGGAGACACAGAATCGGAAACAGGCTCCAGGCTCTGAGCCATCAGCCCAGAGCCCGACGCGGGGCTCGAACTCCCGGACCGCGAGATCGTGACCTGGCTGAAGTCGGACGCTTAACCGACTGCGCCACCCAGGCGCCCCTGGAGACATTTTTGATCATCACAATTGTCGGGGGGGAACGTACTGCTAATGGGTAGATGCCTGGGATTCTGCGAAACATCCTATACTGAACAGGACAGCCTGTTACAAGAAAGATGATTTGGACCAAAATGTCAATAGTGTCGAGACGGAGAAATCCTGACATAAGAGGACATGTAAAATGCGGACACTACACGGTTGAGATGTTTTTTAAAGTCATTTGCTAAATGCTATTCCATGTTGTAAGAAAAGCGATATACATACAAGCATGCATTCAAGTGCTAGGAGGCTAGAGGAGAAAGGTTCTATCTGGGAAACACAAGGGAGGAAGTACTTTCCCTTCCGACTATTCGAGTTTCTTACAGGTTTGTTTGTTTTTGTTTTTTTTTTTTGATATTTCTTTTAAAAACATTTTTAAGGATTTTGTTTAGAGGAAAACCATTGAAAATGCATCTAATGGCCAGCAGGCCTAGTATCAGAACTCTCAAGATGATGACACTGTCGTGCTTAACCAACTTCGCTGATAGCTCATGTGCACTGAGCCCAAACACAAATCCCTCCCTTGGAAGGCAAGTAGAGAAAGTACAAAGAAATAAAATTGAAATAGAGCAAATGAGAAAAAGGAAACCAAAACCAAAAAAAAAAAAAAAAAAGAGCACTGTCAGAAGGCAGCATACACTAAATGAGTACGAAGAGGGGTGAGGAACATGGGCTTCTGGGGAGAGGTGACAGGTGGGCTGGGACCTGAAGGCCAAATCGTGATGTGGCTACTGGGGAAGGAGGAAGCAGCATGAAGAAGGCAGTTTAAGAGGAGGTAGGGAGAAAAGTTTGAGCCAAGTGCATGAAGGTTGGACTCTGCAAGACGTATCTGAGGGTCTCCTAAGCATCATCCTGACAGAATGGCCAGCCTTCGGGTTTTCCTGAGGCTGAGGCTGAGGCTGAGGCTGGCAAAGGCGGCTAAGGTGGAACCCATGCTCCTGGGGTCCCCGTCCCCCTTCTGTACACCTGTCTGTGCTTCTAGGAATGGCTGCTTTCTATTCTAGGAAGAAATTAAAACTATCAACCCAACCCTGAGGAAAGGCCTAGAGCCTTTTCAATTAAAAGGCAGCTTTTCAGTTAGGATTCCAGGCTGTGCAGTCTCTGGAAGAGTCCCTGAGACCCAGCCTCTCAAAATGGCTTTGCTTATTACCAGAATATTCTCAGAGAGGTGTTCCACTGCAGGGCCTGGGCGAGGCTCTTTCCACCCTCCGTAGAGATGCCGTTGAATGCAAGACTAGGAAGGAAAAACACTTGGGGTCAATTATCAGAGACACGTCTACACTTGGCTTTGGCTTCAGTGACCGAAACACCCGGAAGATGCTGCTGGGAGGTGGCTCCTGACTCGAGGCAGGAGGCAGAAGTGCTCAGCCTTGCCTGCTGTTGTCCCAGAGCATACTCCCCGAGCATCAGGACAGGCACAGACGTGTCAAGGAGAGTTCAGACAGGACATGGAACACCAGTGAGACCTGGTCACAGGCAGACGGGGGGGGGGGGGGGTTGGGAGGGCTCTGCTTCAGGTGGCTGACGTTTTCCAGGTGCCCATCGATGAGACCCGGAGAAGTTTCCTCTGTTCTCATAAAGAAGAAAGTCTGCTACTGCCCCCACTATGTTGGACTCTCTTTCAGTGTTAGGAAGGACCCGAGCAACACGGAGATGCCCAAGGCTCTGAGGTTTGGCTCTAGGCCTCCAGGAAGGCCAGGGAGGAGGATGTCTTTACCGAGATGAAGGGTCCCCCTCTGTCTCAGCACCGTCCTGTGAATGCGGAACGGATGGCATCCCTTCCGGTTTTGTCTGGACTTAAGAATTCCTCCCCACTTCCAACTCCCAAGGGACCTGGGCAGACTGCTGAGAGGTCTCTTCCCCGCCGTGGCAACGGCCTAGGTCTTAATCCGGGTGGTGGTTACGCTGGTGTGTACATTTGTCAAGTCACCAAGCTGAACGACGAACAGTAATGCCTCTTACGTGTCAATAAAGATGTTCTTTAAAAAATCCCACACACGCACACGCAAATACCTCCTCTCTTAGGAAAGCCAACCACCCGCGTCCCTTCGGCTCCTCCCTGGCAACCACGAGGTACAACCGAGTGACCAGGTTGGACCCTGGGGACAGCGGGTCTTGGAAGGCAGCGCTTACCTCAGGTTGGTCAGGCTGGGGTGGTTCCTCAGAGCCTCTGCAAAGGCCTTTGCTCCTTCATCACCGATTCTGTTGCCCCACATCCTGAGGGCAGAGGCAAGACGGTGAACGTTAGCCTGCGCTCACCACTCACTTTCTGCTGGTGGCTGAGCCCACGGGACACTCACCGGCAGATGTCTGTCCTCTGTCCCTGGAGCCGTGGCCTGGAGCAGATTCCCACACCAGCCCCTTAGTGAGCTGCTCTCGGTTTCCAATTCAAAGGGAAATGTAAGGGTAAGAGCAGCAGAAGCCTCAGGAACAGAAGCCCATCAGGTAGTTGCACAATTAGAGACTAAGTTCACGCCGCTGGGCTTTCCGAGAGGCGTTGGGGGGGGGGGGAGGTGTCTGAGCACAGGGCAGTCCCAGATGCCCCTCGAGGAGGAGACAGGTTTGCAGAAGCCTAAACAGGAGGCCTGTGGAATTGCCAACTCCAGCATCCATTTGGCTCGGTGCCGGGGCGCGAGACATTGGTGAAGACACAGTCAGTCTTCCAGGAAGCAAAGATCAGGAAGCACCCTTGGAAACCTCACCAGCAACGCTGCTTTTCCGGAAGAGAACCCTACTACAGCGTGCTGGCGGGCCGATGTGGTCTAGGGGGGAGCTGCAATAATGAAGCCTCGCCCCCTCCTTCCCCACAGCGGATAACCTGCGAGGGTCTGCGCGGCAGGATGCTGGGCTCCAGAGCCACACCGCTGGCCTCCCATTTTAACTGGATTTTTATCTGGATTTAAGGTTCACTTGGGTGAATGATATAAGCTCTTGGATCTTTGTCTCCTCATCTGTAAAATGGGGCTAATAAGAAAATTCCCCCTAGAGTTGTGAGGATTAAGTTAGTTAACATATGCAAAGCCCTTAGAACAGCACCTGGCCTATGGCAGGCGACAGCTATTGTTATTAGGCTGAGGGCACTGCCTGCCCAGCCCATGCACAGCGGACCTGGGGCTGCCTGGGCACCATGCCCTGTACCCTGCCACCATCCCTCCTGGGGACGCTAAAGCCCTGGAATGAATTCTCAGTGTTTTGTACAGAAAGTGTGTGTACAGGAGGAGGTGGAGAAAAGGGAAACCTCTTAACGCTGCTGGTGGGAATGCCAACTGGTGCAGCCACTGTGGAAAACAGTATGGAGGTTCCTCAAAAAGGTAAAAATAGAATTATCCTATAATCCAGCAATTGCACTACTATGTATTTACCCAAAGAGTACAAAAGTACAGATTTGAGAGTGCACAGGCACCCCCATGTTTATAGCAGCACTATCAACAATAGCCAAAGCATGGAAAGAGTCCCAGTGTCCATCGACAGATGAATGGATAAAGAAAATGTGGTAGATACATACAACGGAATATTACTCGGCCATTCAAAAGATGAAATCTTGCCACTTCCACCAATGTGGACGGAGTTAGAGTGTATTATGCTGAGCAAACTAAGTCAGAGGGAGTCAGAGGTGGCTCAGACGGTTAAGCGTTCAACTCTTGGTTTCAGCTCAGGTCATGATCTCACAGTTTGTGGGTTCCAGCCCCACGCCGGGCTCTGCTGCTTACAGTACAGAGCCTGCTCGGGATTCTGTCTTTCCCTCTCTCTGCCCCTCCCCGCCTCGCTCCCTCAAAATTAAATTTAATAAACATAAAATAAAATAGGCACTGGCTGTAATGAGCACTGGGTGTTATATGTAAGCAATGACTCACTAAATTCTACTCCTGAAACTAATATTATACTATATTATGTTAATATATACTATATATATATTATACTATATATATACTATATATATATATACTATATATATATATTATACTATATATATACTATATATATATACTATATACTATATACTATATACTATATACTATATATATATGTTAACTGGAATTTAAATAAAAACTTGAAACTACAAAAAAAAAGTATGTGTACTATACAATTGAACGATATCAAATTTTTTTTTTTTTTAAATTTTTTTTTTTTTTTCAACGTTTATTTATTTTTGGGACAGAGAGAGACAGAGCATGAACGGGGGAGGGGCAGAGAGAGAGGGAGACACAGAATCGGAACCAGGCTCCAGGCTCTGAGCCATCAGCCCAGAGCCCGACGCGGGGCTCGAACTCACGGACCGCGAGATCGTGACCTGGCTGAAGTCGGACGCTTAACCGACTGCGCCACCCAGGCGCCCCTCAAATTTTTAATGAAGGGGAAAACTACTCATGAGATTAAGTGAAAAGGAATAAAATTCTGTACATATGGCCTGACCTCTACTAGAGTTTAAAAAAAAATTTTTTTTTTAACGTTTATTTATTTTTGAGACAGAGACAGAGCATGAACGGGGGAGGGTCAGAGAGAGGGAGACACAGAACCCGAAACAGGCTCCAGGCTGTCAGCACAGAGCCTGACGTGGGGCTCGAACTCATGGACCGCGAGATTATGACCTGAGCTGAAGTCGGCCGCCCAACCGACTGAGCCACCCAGGCGCCCCTCTACTAGATTTAAAAAAAAACAGTGGCGAGCACACACTGCATGAGAGAACACGGAAGCTTAAGTGACCTCAGGTGTTGACAATATTTCCGAGATGATTTTTATTATCTTTTTCGTATTCGTCACAGTTTCCAGATAAAGTTATCGGTGTTTCTTTTGTAATCAGGTAAAAATTATAACACTATAAAAAGCTTTTTTAAAAAGCCTCTGGAGTCCAAACCATAATGAGATACCACCTCGTCCCTGTTAGGGTGGTTACCATCAAAAAGAGCAGAAAATGACAAGTGATGGGGAGGGGAGGGCACGGAAAACCTGGATGCACTGCTGGTGGGAAACAGTGTGGTGGGCCCTCACAAAATTAAAGACAGAATCGCCAGGGGCGCCTGGGTGGCTCAGTCAGTTAAGCATCCAGCTTCGGCTCAGGTCATGATCCCGTGGTCCGTGAGTTCAAGCCCCGCGTCGGGCTCTGTGCTGACAGCTCAGAGCCTAGAGCCTGCTTCCGATTCTGTGTCTCCCTCTCTCTCTGCCCCTCCCCCACTCGTGCTCATGTACTCCCTCTCTTAAAAATAAACGTTAAAAAAAATTATTTTAAAATGAAATGACCAGGGGCACCTGGGTGGCTCAGTCGGTTAAGTGTCCGACTTCGGCTCAGGTCATGATCTCATGGTCCATGAGTTCGAGCCCCGCGTCGGGCTCTGTGCTGACAGCTCAGAGCCTAGAGCCTGCTTCCGATTCTGTGTCTCCCTCTCTCTCTGTCCCTCCCCCACTTGTGCTCACGCACTCCCTATCTTAAAAATAAACATTAAAAAAAATTATCTTAAAATAGAATGACCAGCCGATCCAACAATTCCACTTCTGGGGACACAGCCCCCAGAAATCGATGAGACATTTGAACGCCCACATTCATAGCAGCACTGTTCACGGTCGCTAAAATGTGGAAGCCACCCAAGTGCCCAGATGCATGGACAAGATATATCCAATGAACCGCTACTCAGCCTTAAAAAGGAAGGAAATTCCAACACATGCTACAACACAGATGAACCTCGAGGACCCTGGGCCGAGTGAAGGAAGCCAGTGACAAAGCGACACATGCTGTATGACTCCACTTAGGTGACGTACTCAAGGCAGTCAAATTCACAGGGACAGGTAGCAGAAGGGTGGTGGCCAGGGGCTGGGAGGAAGGGAGAAGGGGGAATTATCGTCTAACGGGTAGAGTCGCTTTTTTGCAAGATGGAAAGGGTTCTGGAGATGGATGGGGGTGATGGCCGCACGACTACGCAATAAACAAAACAAAACAAAACAAGCCCCCGGGGGCACCTGGGTGTCTCAGTCGCTTAAGCGTCAGACTTCAGCTCGGGTCATGATCTCACGGTTCATGAGTTCAAGCCCCACATCGGGCTCCCTGCCATGCCATCCGCACAGAGCCTGCCTGGGATCCTCTGTCCTCCTCCCTCTCTGCCCCTCCTCCACTCCCACACATGCTCACTCGCTCTCTCTAAAATCATAAATCTTCAAGGGGCGCCTGGGTGGCGCAGTCGGTTAAGCGTCCGACTTCAGCCAGGTCACGATCTCGCGGTCCGTGAGTTCGAGCCCCGCGTCAGGCTCTGGGCTGATGGCTCAGAGCCTGGAGCCTGTTTCCGATTCTGTGTCTCCCTCTCTCTCTGCCCCTCCCCCGTTCACGCTCTGTCTCTCTCTGTCCCAAAAATAAATAAACGTTGAAAAAAAAATTAAAATCATAAATCTTCTTAAAACGCCTTCCCAAGATGAAGAACATCGGCCCGCAGAAGCTTACCACCTCGGGCTAGAACGGCACCCCCTCCGTTTGCTGGTGGCCATCACCGACTTGTGCAGCAATGAAATAAAAGTCTGCGCAGCTGAGGTTGCCGGCAATCCTGGGACTTCCCCAAACGGTTCCCAGTCCCCGTGCAGAAGCCAGAGGCGTGCCAGGGAGGATGCCCTCTGCGGCCTCCCCACAGCCGGCGCTCTCGCGCCCAGGACAGGCTCAGGTGCCTCTGCCTCTACTCACCCAACTTCAAAGATGGACTTGCTCTTCTTCACAGCCAGGGCGAGACACTTTCCTCCTTCACTCGTTATTTTGTTCTCCCCCAGTCTGCAGAGAGAGCCGTGCGCACGTCAGCTCCCAGCTGTGAGGGGACTCCGCTGTCGGCACCCTCGTCCCCAGCGCGGGGCCCCTCTTGGGAGGTGTGGGCTTTGCCCTGGGACCCGCGGCACCCATGCCCTGGGCTTCCTCTCGAGGAAGGACCCAAAGCCCTAAGGAGAGCCGCCGGATTCCTCTCCAGGAGGTGGTCGGGTGTCTGCCGAAACTTAGGGACCCGTAAATAACCGCCTTTAAACGTCACTCGTTTCCATCAGCAGGCCAGGGAGGCGCCCCGTTCAAGTGCAAGTGGCCAGCCTGTGTGTGTTCCCGGCCCCAGTGCCGTTCCAGGGGCTCCTCCGGGCCTGGCGCTCCGTCACCTTTGGCAGAGCATTTCTGTGACGGGACCGAGGATCAAGCCCCTGCTTGCAAGCAGATGGGTGCTATGTCTGAATGGCTGTGTTCCCCCCCAAATCCATATTCTCAAATCCTAACCCCTAAAGTGATGGGATTAGGAGGCAAGGCCCTTGGAGGTGATTCGGTCGTGAGAGTGGAGCCGTCACGAATGGGATCAGTGATTTATTAGAAGAGGCCCCACACAGCTCCCTTGCCAAGATTTCCCCCCAAGGTAGGTGGCCCTGCCTCACCCTCAGGGCACGATTCCTCCCTGCGGTCAGCTCTCCTTTCCACACACAGGTCTCTCAATTTGACCCACGTGGCCTGGGGCAAGTGGAAGGCTTTAGGGCGAGTGCACCTTCTGGTGACTTATATTCTGTGTCTGAATGATGAAGGGGTGACCCACAGGGGCTCCCGAATAAGCCGCCACACCCAGCCCACTCACTTCAAGTGCGTGAGGCCCTTGCACTCGTCCAGGATTCTGGCGATGTACCGGGCTCCGACATCGGTGATCTGGTTGTTATACAGGCTTGGAGAGAGAGCACAGCGTGAGACTTTGGGACCCCCGGCGTCGGCTTTTTTGGGTTTTTTTTTTCTTGGTACAGTTGACACTGTTGCATTACTTTCAGGTGTACAACATAGTGAATCCACAGGTCTACGAGTTATGCTACGTTCGCTACAAGCGTGGCCACCGTCGGTCACCAGACAATGCTCTCACAGTATCACCACGTTCCTTGCGCTGTCTGTCCCTTTTATTCTCGCGTCCCCACGGGACATTTTTAAGTGGGTATGTGCTGGCTGCCGATACCTGAAGTCTGGGCTGAAAGGAGAGAGGAAGGGCACACAGAGAGCAGTTTGGGGCTCGGGGGTCTCGAAGGCCGGGTGCAGAGCCAGCTCCGCCACTTTCCCAGCCTCTGCTGCTGCCTCTGCGATGACGAGGAAGAATCACCGTGCCCCCACGGGGTCATTAGGATGATTATGTGCGACCAGTCAAGCAGCAAGTGATGGGTATTTTTCGATTAAGGTCACAAGCAGCAGCTTGAGGGACAGTGAGTGTTGGAAGCTCCCGTCTCCCTGTTAGTCATTTTACCGCCTCGTACCAATTCAACAAGAAGGCAGAAAAAAGCGGAAAGTGATAAACAGACAGGTTTCAAGTGCTCAGCAGTTTGGCGACTGATGTGGAGCCTTTTGTGGGCTTTATCCCAACTGCTCTGAATATTCATACGTTTTGCTACAGGTAGATTCAATTACTTGAAACCCGGGTAATGCCCTCGACCTCACTGGCCATATCACTTTTACATGGCACATACACTGACTCCGGATTTGTGTCTTTCGCTCAGGGCTCTGGATGAGGGATTGTGGATCCACAATCTAATACGTAGACAGCATCTGGCATTTATAAAAGGCAGCCCTAGCCACTCCCTCAGCAACCCCCAGTCACCGCTTGTAAAATACTGGCCTGGATTAGGATCTCAATGGACAAGTGAAAGACACTTCTGGGCTTGCTCAAAGAGTGGGCTGCTGGCCGAGCCAAGAGCAGAACCCAAGACTCCTGGCCCCCTGTCCAGGGCTCTTTCTGGTGGCTCGGCCATCATTCCAACCCTCCAGTGACTCGCACGAACGGCAGTTTCCTGCTCCTCTGTATTATCACTACACAACTGATCTGGTGCTGTAGAGGAATACGTACCCTAAAAACGTCAGAATTTTGTATTTGGTCAGCTCTTCACATAACACCTTTACCCCGCTGTCAGTGATCTGGTTTACGCTGAGTCTGAAACAAAACAGCAAAGGAAGCTGAATCACGGCAGCTGCTCACTATGGAGGAGTATGAAGGCCACAAGATCCAGAAGCCTGTAGGTCCTGGAGTTTTCCCAGCTATAAACGCTCCCCTGAGACAGTGGCCATGGCAGTCAGCCACAGAGCTCCTAAAGGATCTGGGCGTCGTGGGGCCAACAGACCCACGCGGAACTGGCCCGTCAGCAAGACCACAGCAGAGCCCTGACTCGACACGAGGGCTACGAGAGACACATAAAGGACACGTGAGGCCGGTCACCTCTGACAGCCTGCATTTGCGGGTGGCCTACGTGTCGGTCAGGCCTTCTCTGTGGCTCTCACAACACAGCAGGGGCTGTGGATTTGGAAACGTGTGGAGCGGCTTGTAGTGATGGCAAGGCTCGGGGAGGGAAGGCCCCGCCACCTGGCAAGGGGGGGCCAGAGCTATCAGGTGTCCTGCGAAAGGCTGGACAGTCCCCACAAGAACTGTCTCACCCGCAGCGCCAACAGCCTCCCCATCTGGAGGTCACATTTACAGATGGGGGCAGGAAAAGAGAGCCTTCGGGATGATGGATCTCTCCTGCACAAGGGCGGGCCATTCACGGGAACTGTTCTGCACAGTCCCTGTACTAACAGGATATTTTGATGTGGCTAACATGTGAATTTTTTTTTTTTTTTTTTTTTACTACCAAGTAATCTGTGTAACAAACTACCCTGATTTTCTCAATCCTTCACCCCGTTGTTTACATGAGGCTGAGGGACAGAGGGAGGCTCAGGGATGGAGGAGGGTGAGGGAGCAGGGGTCGGTGAGACAGTAATCCAAGGGTCAGCAAACTTTTTCTGTAAAAGGCCACAGAGCAAATATGTGAGGCTCTGAGGACCATGTGGTCTCTATTGCAATTATTTGGCTCCACAGTATGAAGCAACTGTGGGGCGCCTGGGTGGCTCAGTCGGTTAAGCGCCTGACTTCAGCTCAGGTCACGAACTCATGGTTTGTGAGTTCGAGCCCCGCATGGGGCTCTGTGCTGACAGCTCAGAGCCTGGAGCCTGCTTCCGATTCTGTGTCTCCCTCTCTCTCCCCCCCCCCCCCCCCCACTCCTGCTCGCGCGCTCTCTCTCAAAACTGAATAAACGGTAAAAAAAAAAAATTTTTTTATAGTGTGAAGCAGCTGATATGTAAACATATGGGTGTGGCTATGTTCCAATAAAACTTTATTTACAAACACAAACCCTGGGACAAACTGTGCCAGCAAGCTGACATCTCTAATAAGTGAAAGGCTGAACACGTTTGATTTTTAGGCCACGTCAAAATGATCAGGTCAGCTACTCAGGGCCCCTCCTCCCAAGGTGCCCACCTTGGTGCTGGGGCACACTGTGTACACACACCGCGTGGCCATCCCAGGGTGGCAGAGGCTGCTAGTCACTTCCAATATCTGTGCTTTCTTAGAAATAGGATCCCCCATTTTTTGAACTGGGCGCATGATTAAGTTTGCCCCTGTGAAATGTAAGCAGAAGTCTCATTAGCCATAGCTGACAAGTTCTCAAAAGAATGAGGTATGTCCTTCTTTGCTTGCCCCTTCTTCTTCCTGGAGGCTGGAACGTCAACAGAATGGCTGGAACTAAGCAGCCATATTGGGCCAAGAGGTGGAAATCAGGTAGTGAGGGCAGCAAGGCCACTGTAAGGCTGAAGACAGCCTGGGCTCCAAAGATAGCTACTTGGGGCAGGAGCGCCACCTTGGAGCACTCCATCTTAGGAGATGAGCACAGGGAGACCACGGTGTGTGAGAGTGCCCCAGGCGGAGAGCACAGGCCTGGGCTCCTTGCATCTCACTGCCCCCACATAAAGTACACTCTAGCATTGGTGTAACAGGTACCCAGAACCAGTTCCAAATCCCCTCTCCCCATCAGAAATGCATGAGCCAAGTTATGGAGAACTGATACCGTCAGAGAGATTTACAAGCTGTCTTTTATACAGGAAATGCTAACAGGAGAAAGCAGACTGGCCTCCTTCCTCTAAACCACCAAACAGGAAACCACTCAAAAGTGAGCATTCTGTACTAAGATCCCTGGCAGCTCAGGGCAGCTGGCTTTGATCGTGGAAAGTAACAGAGGCCAGTGAGCACACAGTCTGCTTTTTATGCAATCCCAAAAGCACCCACGTGCCAGAAACCCCTCACTGGCTATCTTTGAGCCTCCCATGAATCTCACAAGATTCATTCTTTAGGATTCTGCCTCTACCATGGCCCTGCTGTGTGACCTTGAGAACATCTCTGTGCCTCCACACCCTCGTTTGCCAGAATGAAGGTAAGAGTCCCTACCACCTTAGAGGGTTGCTAAGAGGATTAAATCAGATAAAGTTTGTAATGCACTTCACCCTTTCTCAATAAACGCCGGTTGTTATTACTGTAATTGCTAGGATACCAGCGTCTCCTTCTTCCAGATGAGGGCTCAGAGAGGCTAAGCAACTCACTCGATGCCCAGCCGGGGCCGACCCAGCTCTGCCCGCTGCGGAGGCTTCTCTCCCAGCTGTCTGCCACCGTGAGATAGAATAGGCTCGGGTGCCCCCAACACCAGGGGTCACGAGTGCCAGGGTAATTCAGGAGCTCCTACCCCAGGAGGCTCCTCCTGGTGTTTCCCCGAGCTCGGCCCGCCCCGGGCTGCTCCCTGTGCCTGGCGGCCTCACCTGATGACCGTGAGGCGGCTGAAGCAGGGCTGCAGCTCCCGCACGCCGTAGTCGTTGAGGTTGTTGTTGTCCAGGTCCAGGGCGAGCCGCTTGCGGAGGTGGTGCAGGACGAACGAGAGGGCGCTGCAGTCGGCCGAGCAGGCGTTGCAGTAGGTCAGCTTGAGGTAGTTGGCACAGATGCCCTTGGCCGCCAGCCGCCCCACCTTCTCGCTCTGCGTCTCGTAGATGCAGCGCAGCATCCAGATGAAGGTGGGCATGGCCTGCACCTGGTTGTAGCCCTGGTACTGGAGCCGGGGCAGGCTCTTCAGGTGGGCCCGCAGGCTGGCAAACAGGTGCGCCCACAGGGCCTTGCGCTTTCTCCGCAGGACCGCCGCGGGCACCAGGTGCCGCAGGAGTTTCTGCTTGGCCTTGGACAACAGCCCGCACAGGAAGAGGTTGGTGAACTGGAAGTGATCCTTGTTCTTGAAGAGGTCCTCCCCGGCCAGGCCGGGGCCCCTCAGACACCGCACAGGGAGAAAGGAGGGGTAGCAGGACTCCGCGGCCGCCTCGCCAGGAAGCCCACACTCCCGGAAGAACCTGAGCAGCTGCTGCGTGCCTACCTTGTCGTCCGCCACGAGAAAGAAGGCGGTAAAGAAGGCCTGGAGGGTGACGTGGAAAAACTCATAGGCCTGCTGGTCACCCCCGAGGCCCTGCTCTGGCACGGCCCGCAGGAAGCCCAGCTGCAGCTCTCCGTCCTGCAACTCGGCGGCCCGCACGTCCTCCTGGCCAAAGACGAAGAGGTTCTTCTCCATGCCCTGGTGGGCCACCCGCCCCAGCGAGCGCAAGGCGGCGCCGCCGGCGCGGAAGGTCTCCGTCCGGCTGCGCGTGTTCCGCTGGACCAGGCTGGTGGGCTGCGTCCTGTTCAGGTGGACCTCGGTGATCAGCAGGAAGACGTCGGTCAGGGTCACCGTGCAGTCAGGCAGCTGCGTGGAGATGTCCGCAACACTGTGGAAGTGCTGGAAACAGCGGAAGACGATCCAGCAGAAGAGGGGCACGGCGCACAGGCTGCAGAGGTTGGGGTTGGCCTCCAGGTGGGCCAGCAGGCGGTCCCGCACGGCGGGCTCGGGGAACACCCTCTGGGTGTAGGCCCGCAGCTGGCTGGGCGAGAAGCCCCGCAGAAACACCTTCTTGCGGAGGAGCTGGCGCGGGATCTCGACGCCCGTGCGGGCCGTGAGCAGCTTGGCGGCGCCCTTGAGCAGCTTCCCGCTGAGCAGGTTGGCCAGCAGGGCCAGGGGGTGGGCGGGCTCCCAGGGGGAGGAGGTGTCAGGCACGCTGCTCAGGTCGAAGTCCGAGTGCAGCTCGTCCAGGCCGTCGAAGGTGAAGAGGGCCGTGTGGGGGAAGCGCAGCAGGAAGGCGAACACCTCATCCGGGTCCTGCTCCGGGTAGCAGTAATGCTTAAAGAGCAGGTCCTGCAGGCACAGCGCGTCGTCGTCCTTGAAGCAGCTGAACACGCGGCAGCGGAAGTGGAAGAAGAACTTGAACTCCGCGTCCAGCAGCCCCGCGGCCCACAGGCCCTGCAGCCGCTGAAGCAGCATGGACTTGCCCACGCCGGCGTCCCCGAAGATGAAGATGGTCTCGCCCTGCTCGCTGAGGACGCCGGTGGCGTGGTCCAGCAGGCAGGCCAGGCTGCCCAGCAGGCCCAGGCTCTCGTTCCTGAAGCCCACCAGCTCCACGATGGTGTCCGTGTACATCTCCTCCAGCAACAGCTCCTCCTTCTGGGCGTAGCACAGGATGAACTTGGAGTCGAGGCCCAGTTGCTGTCGCAGCTTCTGGGTGTACCTGCTCACTGGAGGGGGTCGGGGGGAAGACAGCCAGTTCCATTGAAACTCTTTAAGTAATCTCCACACCCAACATGAGTCTCGAACTCATAACCCCGAGATCAAGAGCCATATGTCCCCCTTGACTGGGCCAGCCAGGCATCCCCTGAAACTCCTATTGTTGAGGCAGAGATTGCCTTGACCATTCTTTTGCTTATCACTCTGCTCTGAAAACAACCGGTAGTCTTACAAAACTACATGCCAACACTTTTGGTGAGAAAATACATTTGACATTAATCCCGATTATAAATGAGCTGTGCCAAATCGCCAAAACGGAGTAAACTGAGATGAAAACTAGCCTTATTCAACCCGAGGGTCACTGACTTAGCGCCTGCCCACAGGGGAGCTGGCAGTAACATGCTCTCATGGGCGTGGACTTAAGCAAACCTGAGCTAGAGATGGGCCTTACACAGAGAGGGAGGTGGTCCTTCCCCAGACGAGAGGCTCTTCAATAAATGCCTTGCAGATACTTTGGTGGGTGGGGGGCTAGGTGGTTAGTGGGGTAAGCTTCCCAGTTGGGCTCAGGTCAAGATCTCCCGGTTCGTGAGTTCAAGCCCCGCACCGGGCCCCACGCTGGCGGCACAGAGCCTGCTTGGGATTCTTTCTCTGCCCCTCCCCCCACTCATGCAGGAGAGCTCTTTCTCTCAAAATAAATAAACTTTAAAAATACTTCGGGATTTTAATTATAATTCAGGTACAAAAATGAGACATACATGCCCATTTCCAAATTCATCTATAACTTTTTCCCATCAACTTAGACCAGCTTGGCTGCCTGCTTAAAATTTGTGAGTTATATTTTTTATAGCTTTCGTAAGGCATAACTTACATACTATAAACTCACATATTTTACAATAGGCATTGTATACTACTCAACGATTTTTTACTCAATTTCCAAAGTTATGCAAACACCGCCACAATCCAGTTCTAAAATATCTCCATCATGAGCCCACTTCTAGCCAATCTCTGCCCCTGGCCCTAGGCAACTACCAGTCTTCTTTCTGTCTCTATTAGTTTGCCTTTTCTGGACATTTCATATAAACAGAATCACGCGATATATAGTCTTTCATGTCCGGCTTTGCAGAGTGACTCATACTTTAAAAGCAAGACCAAAGTAGCTGGTTAAAGGAACCAGTGGAGACATCTTTTGAAAGAATTATTCCTCACAGGCAGGAACATTTTTCTTTTCTCCTGTGGAAGGAAACAGAATGAAGCAGGAAGGAGCATTAAGTGCTAACAATGGCCACAGGTATCTGCCAGAGCTTGGCCCTGACATTGCTGGTTGGCCTGGTTTCCCCTAAACACACACCTGATTGTCTGGGACTTTGTCCTTTTTTGTGTGTGTTCAAGGTCAAACTAGGTTCTTTAAACATCAGAGTCTGGGAGCCTGGTGCGAGGATATTTTCAACAAGTGTCTCAAACTAGAGAGAGCACAGGCATGGAGAGAAGACTCCCTGGTTCCCAGACCAGATCATGGCCCCGATTACGTGGGCTCACTGCAGCTTGAACTGCTCTTGTCCTTATCACCATGCGCAAATACACATTTTTGTGATTACCGTCGGGGCTCCTTCACTGGCCTCCGAGCTCCCTGAAAACAAGAACCACGTCTGATCTGCTCCACACGGAACCCGTGGCACCAACACAACGCCTTTGCCCATAGTGGGTACATCATTAATACCTGTTGGACTAATGGATTAGCTAATGCAGTACCACTGTGCTTTG
The DNA here is from genome assembly GCF_007474595.2 of Lynx canadensis. Taxonomy (NCBI): domain Eukaryota; kingdom Metazoa; phylum Chordata; class Mammalia; order Carnivora; family Felidae; genus Lynx; species Lynx canadensis. The sequence continues at coordinate 121,412,501 of NC_044304.2, forward strand.
GAAATAAGGATTGGCAACTAGAGGTGATAGAAGAATAATTTGCCTAGAATAAATCCCCCAACGAGTAAGAATCCTGGGCCAGATGTCTTCCTACAGACCATGTGAAGACGAGTTAATACCTATTCTTCTCGAACTGTTCCAAAAAAATAGAAATAGAAGGAAAACTTCCAAACTCATTCTCCAAAGCCAGCATTGCCTTGATTCCAAAACTAGACAAAGACCCCAGTAAAAAGAAGTATAGGCCCATATCCCTGATGAACATGGATGCAAAAATTCTCGACAAGATACCAGCAAATCGAATTTGACAATACATTAAAAGAATTATTCACTGGGGCACCTGGGTGGCTCAGTCGGTTAAGGGTCTGACTCTTGATTTCAGCTCAGGTCATGATCTCACAGTTTATGAGTTTGAGCCCCGCATCAGGTTCTGCACTGACAGTGTGGAGCCTGCTTGAGATTCTCTCTCTCCTTCTTCATCTCTCTCTGCCCCTCCCCTGCTTGTGTGCTCTCTCTCTCAAATAAATAAACTTTAAGGAAAAAAAAAAAAGAATTATTCACCATGATCAAGTGGGATTTATTCCTGGGCTGCAGGGCTGGTTCAATATTCACAAATCAATCAACGTGATACACCACATTAATAAAAGAAAGGATAAGAACCATACGATCCTCTCGGTAGATGCAGAAGAAGTATTTGACAAAATACAGCATCCATTCTTGATAAAAACCCTCAACAAAGTAGGGACGGATGGAACATCCCTCAACATTAACTGTTGCCGTTAACTGTACCCCAAACGTAAAGGTCATATATGAAAGACCCATTGCTAATATCATCCTCAACGGGGAAAAACTGAGAGCCTTTCCCTTACGGTTAGGAACGAGACGAGGATGTCCACTCTCACCCTTACTATTTAACATAGTACTGAAAGTTTTAGCCTCAGCAATCAGACAACAAAAAGAAATAAAAGGCATCCAAATTGGCAAGGAAGAAGTCAGACTTTCACTATTTGCAGGCAACATGAAACTGTATGTAGCAAACGTGAAAGACTCACCAAAAAAATTGCTAGAATACATGAATTCAGCAAAGTCACAGAATATAAAAACCAACATGCAGAAATCTGTTGCGTTTCTATACACCAATAAGGAAGCAGCAGGAAAAAAAAAATCAAGGAATTAATCTCACTTGCCATTAACTGTACCCCTAAACAATAAGATACCCAGGAATAAACCTAACTAACTAAAGAGGAGATCTTTGGGAAGATTTTAAAGAGGAAAAAAATTCATTCTTGAATTTGTGCAACCATTAAACTGTCTATATATGTCAGAACAGTAAGTAACCAAGAGGTCACGAGAGAGGCCATTCCCACAATTGCACAGGCCTCTATACAGATCAGACCAGCTATGTGGGCTCGGTTCAGTCACAGTCCCCAGGCTGCCCTTGGACAACAGGGAACACAACACTGGGCCTACTGCCTGATGTAGAGGCCAGGGCTGACCGTGGTGGACCACGCTTTCATGCGCTGCTGGGCCCACACACCGCAGCATTTCCAAACCCCAGGGCCTGGCTTGCTTGGTGTCTGCAGTTCCCCATGGGGAGGACTCGTACCTGGGTCAGTGTTGACGACAACTCTGCTCCGAATGAGCTCGGAGGGGGAGAAGCCAGTCTCCAACAGCCAAGGCCTGAGATCCACGTAAGCATCTGCAAGTTGCTGGAGCACGTAGAGGAAGAACTCGGACACTTCCTCGCCCTTGCTCTGTACCAGATCCAGAATTTTGCGAACCTTGGTAAGAAATTAGACCACACGGCTCTGAGAAACCAGGCTTCCATGAACCCAAAAGTAAAAAGGTCAGACTGGCCCAAGAGGTGTGCCCACCCCCAGGATTCTTCCTGTGTCTCCTTGTCCCTCGTCACCTAACACTATTGCCGGCCAGGAGTGAGTGTTGCAGGGAGAAAGTTACCTCTTGGGCATAATGAGGTGGGTGCTGGGCCACAGAGCAAGGGGCTAACAGACCCCCATGGAAGTTACACCCTAAAAAAGGCTTTTTGTGTTATTCAAAATGCACGAAAAAATCACGTAAGTCAGTTACTGGGCTTCCCCCAGAAACCCTCTGTCTCCTCAGAGCCTGGCAGGATCACGTGACAAACAAGTTCTGTCACTCCTTGACCCAAAGAGTGTTCAGTCTTGCAATTCTCTTTTTCAGGAGATGACACAAAGCTAAAATGAAACTAAGGGCTGTTAAGACCTCCTCCAGTGGCGTATGGAAAAGTCTTTACTGTGGACCCAGCCTGGGACACAGTTGTTCCCAAATCAGAGGCAAGGCCATTCTCAGAGCCTTACCCAGCAGTGAGCAGCTCTTTGGAGTCTAAAGGCACTGAATGAACATCACTGCTAAGGTGTGAGGTGGTCATTTTCTTTTTCTCTCCTCCTACTCGAAAGTGGATTGAAATCAACCAGTTTGGGAGGCAGTACACAGAGCGAGGAGAGCAGAGACGTAAGAGGAGTCTGCCCTCAATGCGCACACAAAAAGCAAAATGTGCAATTGTGTAATCAGCTGATAACCCCAGCGTTTCTGTTTTATCAACGACCCCAGTGGGAAATTCCGCCAATGTACTAAACTCTCAGAGGTCCTCACTCAGATCAGCGGGAGAAGCCTCTTCTGGCTACCAGCCCCTGTCACCCGCACCTTGTCAGGCTGTGTGGGGCAGGCACACACGATCTCCGCATCTTCAGAGGAGAAGTAGTCATTCTTCAGCAAGTTGTCCACCAGACACTGGGTGTTGCGGATGTGAGTGACCAGAAGTTCCCGGTTGATTTTCAACAACTTAACGTGGGAGTGAGACTCCGATGGAATGATTCCCATCTCACCGTGGCCCTGCTTTTCCATGGCTAAAGGAGCAAGCAGCTACTCTGCCCAAATTCATCTTTGGCTACACGTATCTTCCTGGCAGAAGGGCAATCAGGATCCAGGGCTCCTGCCTCTCTCTCCGTAATGCCCCTAAAGAGACCAACGAAGTCACCAGTGAAACCAAAGCCATGGGAAAGATCCCTCCCTGCCCTTTGGTCCTGGAATTTCTCTACTTCAAGCAGGAGGAGTCCTGCTTAAGATGGTGATCCGAGATGTATTAAAGAAAAAAATCTTAATTGAATGGCTTCTGCTTGTGGGTTACATGCCTAGAGAGGGTGACCAGAAATATATAGCAAATATACAGCAAAACTTGTTTATTTCCTTTTGAATAAAACAAAAGTGTGCTTCAATCCTAGCCTGGAATAGGGATGGAAAGATATATTATTTTCCATAAAAAGGTTAACCGGGACTGGAGGTTTCCACATACCCCAAGAGGGGAGCACCCAGAATTGGGAGCAAAGGAGCCACGGGGTGGGAGGGGTTGTTGTGGGGGGTAGGGTCTGAGCGCAAAATGGCCTGAGGAGGGAGACAGGCAGCATGAAGTCTCCTGTGGTAGCGAAGCCTCCAGGAACCTGGGCACAGTGACGTCTCGGTCATTACTGCCCATTCTGGGTTGTGCTGTAGCCCTCCTGCATCCCTGCTCTAGCTATCCTCACACCTCCAGCAAAGTCTGCCATATACAAGCACCTCAGGCAATTAAGGAGGAGCAATGGCCATGTGTGGAATAAAATGGGGCAGGGGGAGGGCAAGAAGGAAGGTGACATGGACTTCAAGTGGCAGATGACCAGGAAGGGCCATCTCCCTGGAAACCCTTGAAACCCTTGTGCACCTGCTGAGCCTTCTGTCTGGGTAGAAATAGGGACCCAAGCCATTTTATGTGGGTATTAAAAACTAACTTGGGGGGCACCTGGGTGGCTCAGTCAGTTGAGCGTCCGACTTCAGCTCAGGTCATGATCTCACGGTTTGTGGGTTTGAGCCCTGTGTCGGGCTCTGTGCTGACAGTGTGGAGCCTGCTTGGGATTCTGTTTCCCTCTCTCTCTGCCCCTACCCTGCACATGCTCTCTCTCAAAAGAAAGACAAACAAACATTAAAAACTAAAAAAAAAAAAACAAACACAACTAACTTGGGTTCACCTGAGCTAGATGAGATAAATAAACCTTCAAAAAAAATTTAAAAACCTAACTTTAAAACCTAATTTGAGCTACCCCAAATTGCGCTCATTATCTTTCTTGTTCCCTAAGATCCTGTGGCCATTTCTCCACTCATCCTTGTGTATATAAAATGGGTCATCATCTTAGAAGCAGAAAGGCCCCGACCTGGCCACTCAGTCCCTCATCTAGGTAGGAAAACTCATAGATTCAGACAGTGTTTAAACTTTTTGTTGTGCCCTGCCCGCACTCCCCCCCCCCCCCCCCGCCACAGCCACACATGACAGACCTGTAAACACAGCATCATTCATGTTTTACGAGCCCACGTCCGTTAACATTCAAGTCCAGCGGTTCTCAGCTTTTTCCCCCAAGTCACACATGAGGCTCCTGGTCTTTGACACACTTCCAGTTTTCCTTATTTTACTTATCAATTTGCTCAACATTGCAAGCCTTCCAGAGATTTCCCAGTGGGACCCCACGCAATAACTTTCCTTTTATAACCTGAGTGACTGAGCAAGAGAGACTACACTTGAACATTCTAAGCAGCAGGAGGCCAAGACATCTTTACCAAAAAAAAATAAACCAAAACCTTTCAGGGATGGAAATGATTGGTTAGTTACTGTTGTGCTAGTAACATGCTCACCTCTTAGATGTTAATGCAGCCTTTTCCGCTGAGGTCAACTGTATGCCCCATTTTAGGATCCACAGCTTTGGAAAACTGGTTCCCTGAAGGGACACCAGGTGATAATATTAAATTTAAATTAGGGGTTAACGATACCTTTTCAAGTTTCTGGCCTTATTCTTTGAAGTAAGTCAGAATATTTTAGAACAACATTCTCTCCTTAAATCTTCGATTTCCAACTTCTTTCTGGAACCTGCAACATAAAAAAAAAAAAAAGGTTTTCTTTGAAAATACTATTGCAATGAATGGCGAACAAACAAATGAAATTGACGACTAGATAGTTTCGAACCCAGAACTCAAGGATGCTGGGTACCACCTGGAGGGTCTTCCTCAGGGCAATGTTTTCTACATGTCATTCAGACAACACACTCACCTTTTTTTTTTTTTTTTTTTTTTTTGGCCATAATTGAGTCCTACCTGTACTTTATTTGCTTCACTTTGTGCTTTAAATTGACTGTTTTATTCTATTTTTTGTTTTACTTCTAGTATAGTTACTACACAGTGTAATAGTAGTTTCAGGGGTAGAATAGATTGATTCAGCACTTCCATATGTCACCTGTCACCCAGCGCTTATCACAGCAAGTGCACTCCTTAATCCCCATAAATAAACTATTTCGAAACCCAGATTTTTTTTTTTTTTTTTAAGTAGGCTTCCCACCCAGCACAGAGCCCAACGCGGGGCTTGAACTCATGACCCTGAGATCAAGACCTGAGCTGAGAACACTAAGCCACCCAGGAGCCCCAACACTCAGATTCATTTTATTTTTTTTATTTTATTTTATTTTATTTTATTTTATTTTATTTTATTTTATTATTTATTTTATTTTATTTTATTTTATTTTTATTATATGACATTTATTGTCAAATTAGTTTCCATAACAGATTCATTTTAAAGGAAATTTTATACTGCCATTGTAAGTGAAAACGATCACTTTCGATAAATAGAAAGTTACACAAAAATAAATCCGTCGGAAATAAAACCATTCTGTTGGATTCCAGCTCAACGGTGCTGCCTGGGGAGATCCGAGGTCTGAGGCTTGAGGGCTGTGTGCTCTTAGAAACATTGGAGGCCATTAAAGACACAGTAGGACAAACTGAGCCCTTTTTTCCCCTTTGGTGATAATCCTAAATCTGAGAGAACTGGAGAGAGAACTGCCCACTTCACGATGCTGTATTTTGCCGGCCACCACTCCTGCCGAAGGCAGCTTGAGATGGGTGTTACCTCTCATCTGTTCAAACCTAATCTGCATCCATCTGCAATGAGGGTCCAGTTTTACTCATGGCTCTAGCCTCTTCTGAGCCTGCGATTCCCACAAAACCAATGATCTCTCCCCTCAGCCTGCCCCATAATAGCCCCACAGACATTTCTACTGCTTACCATCAAAGGCAGAAACTTCAGTCTCCTGATTTAGAGCCACTTAGGCAAAGCAACAAATTATGTGCCAGCCAGCTGGCAAGGGGGCTATTGTACTATAATTTCCAAAGCCCTGGTTTGAGATTTAATCAGATTTGCAGAATGAGCTCAATTCAGCAGGAACTTACAGTAAAGAAAGCTGAACCTGCCCAGGTATACAGAATCCAAGGGTAGACGGAATATATATCATAGGACACGATAGAGAAATTCAGTTCATAGGCATCTGGAATACCAAGCAGAGTCAGGGATCTCCTGGCCCTAACAGGGGATCCATTACTATCTTTGCCTGGTAAAAGGTGGGTCTGGCTAATGAGGCCAGTCTAGTTGTCACTTCCAGGCAAACAGAAGACCAAGGTTGGCCAGGGTCAGGTTTGGTGAGCTGGGCCTGCTCCGATGGGTGGGGCTCTCCCGGGCAGTGGTGCAGAGCCAAGAAGACAGAAGGTGGAGATCCTGGTGAGGCATGTCCAAGAAACAACCATAGAAAACATGAAGCCAATGGAGGTGGCCGGAAAAACTAGACAGACCCATGGCAGAATAAAAGAGGAAGATGAAGCACAGGAACGAAGCAGAAAAGGTCAGGGAAGGGCCAGTCTACCACCTGAAGCCATCTCTTGTGACAAAGGCAAGCGGGGGTAGAGCCTATTGGTGGGGAGGGAGCCTCTTGGGAGCTGAGGGGTTTAGATGGCACCCCCACCCACTCCTCTTCTTCCTGGCTTTCTGATCTGCCCTCAGAGAGGTTTAGTTCCCAGGTAACAGAATGCCAGGGTCCATCCACCACCTTAGGCTCCTTATGGAAATCTGTGCCCAGGTCCCATTTTGGAATTTGATCTTCTAAGCTAAATATAAAGTCTGCAGAGCCTCAAAATAAATGAATGAATGAATGAATGAATGAATGAATGAATGAATGAATAAATAAATAAATAAATGGCTCAGGGAAGCTTCTCTGAAGAAAACAAAGCAAGTATTGGTGAAAGGCAGGCATTCAAAGGAAAAAAGAGGTAGAGACAGGAGAGAGACATTCTGTAAGACTATACAGCAAATGGTTGACTAGAAATGAAACGCAAGCCACATGTGCAATCTGAGATTTCCTAGTAGCCACATTAATGAATGTCAAAAGGAATCAATTTTAATGTTTTATTTAACCCAATGTATTAAATATATTATTGCAATATGTAATCAATATAGAATTAAGGAAATATCTTACATTCATTTTTTTTTTTCCATACTAAGACTCTGAAACCCAGTGTGCATTTTATACTTAGACCACTTCTCGGTTTGGACCAGCCACACATCAAGTGTTCGCCAACTACATGTGGCCAGGGGCTGCTGTGTTGGCACAGCTGTAGAGGAAGCACTGGATGCTGGTGTAGGAAGACATCAGAGCTCCTTCCTGTCCCTGTTGCATTTTAAATACCAATGCCACGAATGACTGAATTGGCTTTTCAGCTTAGTTTCGCAGAAAGTCAGTGAGGCAGGTAGTTAAAAAAGTGAGGTCACTGATAGTTCTGCCAGCTCAGAAAGGAAGTAAGTACTGGTTTATAGACCTACTGGTTTATAGTCGGTGTACAATTCCTTTCAACTATCACATACAAATTTACAGCTTTTTATGCTTCCAAAGATTAAAACTAAGAACTATTTTTTATCAAAGCATTTTTGTGAGGGGCGCCTGGGTGGCTCAGTCGGTGAAGCGTCTAACTTTAGCTCAGGTTGTGATGTCCCAGTTTGTGAGTTTGAGCCCCGCGTCAGGCTCTGTGCCGACAGCTCAGAGCCTGGAGTCTGCTTCGGATTCTGTCTCCCTCTCTCGGCCCTTCCCCGCTCACACTCTCTCTCTCTCTCCCTCTCAAAAATAAATAAATATGAAAAAAATGTGTTTTCAAATGCTATAGATAGTATAATGAGACGTTCACACACCATGGGTAGGAATGTACCCTGGTGGAGACCATCTGGGAACCCATTTGACAGAACATATCAAGAGCCTGTGAAAAGTTTGTTTTAGTGATTTCCCATTCTAGAGACCTGTCTTCTGCAAATATTTCCTATTCTAGAAGTCTGCCTTCTGAAAAGATTCAGAGGCTCTGACAATTTTGTGGGTTTTTTTTTTTAAACAGTTTTCTTCTGCTTCTAGCTGTAATACAGTAGCTTATGACTCCCACAGAGGTCAACTGCAGGTGAAGTGATCAACAAATTGGGGTATAATCATACAGTACAGTGCTATTCAACAATAAATATGAATGATACAACACGAATATCACAGATATTATGCTAAGAGAAACCAGACTCAAAAGAATCTGAATGATTCCATTCATACGATTCCAAAAATCTGACCTAGAAATCAGAGCAGTGGTTCCCTGGGGTGGGGAGTGGGAAGACAGGAGAAACTGCCTGCATAGAGAAACACGAGAAATTTCTGGGGAGACAGAAATGTCCTTTATCTTTTTTTGATAAGTTTTTTTTAAATGTTTATTTATTTTTTGAGAGAGAGAGAGAGAGAGAGAGTGAGTTCTGCAGCTCTGTGGAGGGTAGGGAGCCATTTTGGCAGAGACAGGACAGAGAGAGAGGGAAAATGTGGCGCGTGAGATTGCACAAGAAGAGCACTTCCCCTGGAAAGGAGCTTGACAGAAAGAGTGCAAACACAGGGCGCTTGACAAGAAATCTGTCCCCCAAAACCATTGATGGGTAGAAAGGAGAGGGTTTCAGTTCCACCAGGATTCTATAAACAGTGGAGGGCAGAGTCTGAAGGTTCAGAGCTCATTAACTGGTGGCGCTCCAGTGATAGAGTAGGGCAAAACCCCAGGAGTGGGCAGCACAGTCTGAGGGTTCCCTGTGTCTTGTGGGGAGAAGCTGTTCCCCTGCTTGGAGTACATGTGGTAGAGGCCATATGGCCTCCTCACAGGCAAAGTTCTCAGTGGACCCCAGAGAGAAGCCATGTTTGCTGGCATTGGGACAAAGACTTTAGAGTGTGGCAAATTGGCACTGGGTAGGTGTTGTGATTTGCCATAGACTTTTTTTTTCCCTCTATTCTATCAAGCTTCTTTCAACAAGCAGACTGAAACACACCTAGGATCAAGCTTCCTTTTTTTGATTTTGTTTTGTTTTTAATTTTTACGTTTTTATTTTTTATTTAATTTTTTTCTTCCTCCAAAATGACAAGATGTAAGAATTCACCCCAAAAGAAAGAATAGGAATAAATGACAGCCAGGGATTTAATCAACACAGATATAAGTAAGATGTCTAAACTAGAACTTAAAACCATGATTTTAAGAATACTAGCTGGGGTTGAAAAAAGCATAGAAGACACCAGAGAATCCCTTTCAGCAGAGATAAAAGAACTAAAATTTAGTCAGGCCAAAATAAAAAATGTTGTAACTGAGATGCAATCTTGAATGAATGCCGCGATGGTAAGGATGGATGAAGTAGAGCAGTGAATCAGTGATATAGAGGATAAAATTATGGAAAATAATGAAGCAGAAAAAAACAGGGAAACAAAGGCAAAAGCATGATATAAAACTTAGAGAACTCAGTGACTTATCAAAAATTAATAACATTTGAATCAGAGGAGTCCCAGAAGATGAAGAGAGAGGAAAAGGGACAAAAGGTTTATGCGAGCAAAATATAGTGGAAAACTTTCCTAATCTGGGGAAGGACACGGATATCAAAATCCAAGAAGCACAGAGAACTCCCATTAGATTCAACAAAAACCAACCATCACCCAAGGCATATCATAGTCAAATTCACAAAATATACAGAGAAGGAAAGAATTAGAAAGCAGAAAGGGGAAAAAAGTCCTTAACCTACAAGGGATGACAGATCAGGTTCGCAGCAGATCTGTCCACAGAAACCTGTCAGGACAGAAGGGAGTGGCAAGATATATTCAACGTGCTGACTCAGAAAAATATTCAGCCAAGAATTCTTTATCCGGCAAGGCTGTCATTCAAAATAGAAGGAGAGATAAAGACTTTCCCAGACAAATAAAAACTAAAGGAGTTTGTGACCATTAAACCAGCCCTACAAGAAATTTTAAGGGGACTTTTTGAGTGGAGAAGAAACTAAACAAAACAAAAAAGACCAAAAGCAACAAAGAAAGGACCAGAGAACATGACCAGAAACACCAATTCTACAAGCAACACAATGGCACTAAATTCATATCTTTCAGTACTCACTGTAAATGTAAATGGAATAAATACTCCAATCAAAAGACACAGGACATCAGAATGGATAAGAAAACAAGACCTATATATATGCTGCCTACAAGAGACTCATTTTAGACCTAAACACACCTGCAGATTGAAAGTAAGGTAATGGAGAATCATCTATCATGCTAATGGACATCAAAAGACAGCTGGAGTAGCCATACTTATATCAGACAAACTATATTTTAAAACAAAGGCTGTAACAAAAGATGAAGAAGGGCATTATATCATAATTAAGGGGTCTATCCACCAAGAAGGTCTAACAATTATAAATATGTATGCCCTCAGCTTGAAACAACCCAAATATATAAGTCAATCACAAACATAAAGAAACTCATTCATAATAATACCATAATAGTTAGGGACTTTACACCCCCATTTACATCTAAGCAGAAAAATCAACAAGGAAACAATGGCTTTGAATGACACACTGGACAAGATGGGCTTAATAGATATATTCAGAACATTTCATCCTAAAGCAGCAGAATACAGATTATTCTCAAGTGCACATGGAACATTCTCCAGAATAGATCACACACTGACTGGGTCACAAATCAGCCTTCAACAAGTACAAAAAAACTGATATCATACCATGCAGATTTTAAGACCACAGTGCTAAGAAACTTGAAATCAACCACAAGAAAAAATTTGGAAAGACCATGAATACTTGGAGATTAAAGAACATCCTACTAAAGAATGAATGGGTTAACCAAGAAATTAAAGAGGAAATTAAAAGGTACATGGAAGCCAATGAAAATGAAAACACAACAGTCCAAAACCTCTGGGACGCAGCAAAGACAGTCATAAGAGGAAAGTATATAGCAATCCAGGCCTTCCTTAAGAAGGAATAAATGTCTCAAATACACAACCTAATCTCACACCTAAAGGAGCTGGAAAAAGAATGGCAAATAAAGCCCAAAACCAGCAGAAGAAGGGAAATAATAAAGATTAAAGCAAAAACCAATGATATCAAAATCAAAGAAACAGTAGAAGAGATCAAGAAAACCAGGAGCTGATTCTTTGAAAGAATTAACAAAATTAATAACCCCCTAGCCAGATTTATCAAAAAGAAAAAGGACCCAAATAAATAAAACCATGAATGAAAGAGGAGAGTTCACAACCAACAACAAAGAAATACAAACAATAATAAGAGAATATTATGAGCGATTATATGCCAACAAATTGAGCAATTTAGAAGAAATGGACAAATTCCTAGAAACACATAAACTACCAAAACTGAAACAAGAAGAAATTGAAAATGTGAACAGACCCATGCCCAGGAAAGAAATTGAATCAGTAATCAAAAATCTCCCAACAAACAAGAGTCCAGGGCCGGAAGGCTTTCCAAGGGAATTCTACCAAACATTTAAAGAAGTGTTGACACCTACTCTTTTGAAGGTGTTCCAAAAAATAGAAATAGAAGGAAAACTTTCAAACTCGTTCTACAAGGCCAGCATTACCTTGATCCCAAAACCAGACAAAGACCCCACTAAAAAGGAGAACTACAGACCAATTTCCTTGATGAACATGAAGGCAAAAATTCTCAACAGGATACTAGCAAACCAAATCCAATAATACATTAAAAGAATTATTTACCACGATCAAGTGGGATTTATTCCTAGGCTGCAGTGCTGGTTCAATATCCACAAATCAATCAACTTGATACATCACATTAATGAAAGAAAGGATAAGGACCACATAATCTTCTCAATAGATGCAGAAAAAGCATTTGACAAAATACAGCATCCTTTCTTGATAAAAACCCTCAACAAGGTAGGGATAGATATAACACACCACAACATCATGAAGGCCATATACCAAAGGCCCACAGCTAATATCATCCTCAACGGGGAAAAACCGAGTGCCTTCCCCCTAAGGTCAGGAACACAACAGGGATGTCCACTCTCGCCACTGTTGTTCAACATAGTGTGGGAAGTCCTCGCCTCAGCAATCAGACAACAAAAGAAATAAAAGGCATTCAAATTGGCAAGGAAGAAGTCAAACTTCCACTCTTTGCAAATGACATGATATTCTAGGTGGTAAACCCAAAAGACTCTGCCAAAAAATTGCTAGAACTGATATGTGGATTCAGCATAGTATCAGAATATAAAATCAACGTACAGAAATCTGTGGCATTTCTATATGCCAATAATGAAGCAGCAGAAAGAGAAATCAAGGAGCCGATCCCACTTACAACTGCACCAAAAACCATATAATACCTTCAAATAAACTTAACCAAAGAGGTAAAAGTTATATATGCTGAAAACTATATAAAGTTTATGAAAGAAATTGAAGAAGACACAAAGAAATGGAAAAACATTCCACACTAATGGACTGGAAGAACAAATATTGTTAAAATGTCAATATTACCCAAACCAATCTACATATTCAATGCAATCCCTATCAACACCAGCATTCCTCACAGAGCTAGAACAAACAATCCTAAAATTTATATGGAACCAGAAAAGACCCCAGATAGCCAAAGTAATTAATTTCCCCCAAAAGGAAAAGAAAAATTAGGTATATCCTCACCAAAAAAGAGCTGGCATAGCTACATTAAAATTAAATAAGGGAAGAAATGTTACTAGAGGTAGAAAAACATTTCATAATGACAAAATGATCAATTTTAAAGGACAATACAAAGATTTTAATTTGTATGCACCTAGTAACATATTTTCAAAATAATAAAGCAAAAATTGGGGCACCTGGGTGGCTCAGTCAGCAGATAGATCCTCTGACTTCAGCTCAGGTCATGATCTCATGGTTTGTGAGTTCGAGCCCCACATCAGGCTCTCCGCTGTCAGTGCAGAGCCTGTTTCAGATCTTCTGTCCACACCCACCTCACTACCTTTCCCCCTGTTGCACTCTCTCTCAAAAATAAACACTTAAAATAATAATATAATAATAAGGCAAGAATTGGCAATCCTAAAAGGAGAAATAGACAAATCCAAAATCACAATGGAGTTTTTTTTTAAGTTTATTTATTTATTATTGAGCGAGAGCGAGAGAGAGAGAGAGAGAGAGCACACAAGCTAGAGAGAGGTAGAGATTAGAGACAGAATCCAAAGCAGGCTCCAGGCTCTGAGCTGTCAGCACAGAGCCTGACGCGGGACTTGAACTCATGAATGGTGAGATCATGACCTAAGCTGAAGTCAGACACTTAACTGACTGAGCCACCTAGGTGCCCCACAATGGAGGACTTTAATACATGCTTCAGAGTAACTGAAAGAAAACACCACAAAAATTAACAGCCAGTAAGAACATGGAGAATCTGAACAGAATAACAAGTCTTCTAACTGACATCTATAAAACATGTACCCAACAGCAACAGAATGCCTCACATTAAACTGACATATCATAAAGCAAGTTCTTAACATATTTTTTTTTAATGTTTTTATTTATTTTTGAAGGAGAGAGAGACCGAGCATGAGCAGGGGAGGAGCAGAGAGAGAGGGAGACACAGAATTTGAAGCAGGCTCCAGGCTCCGAGCTGTCAGCCCAGAGCCCGACGTGGGGCTCGAACTCATAAACTGGGAGATCACGACCTGAGCCGAAGTCGGACGCCTAGCCGACTGAGCCACCCAGGTGCCCCTTAACATATTTTTTAAAGTTTATTTATTTATTTTTTAGAGAGAGAGAGAATTCCAAACAGGCTCTACACTGCTCCAATGCAGAGCTCGAACTCAGAAACTGTGAGATCAGGATCTGAGACGAAGTTAAGAGCCAGATGCTTCACCGCCTGAGCCACCCAGGTGCCGCTTAGCACATTTTAAAGGACTGAAATCATTCAGAATATATTCTCTGACCGTAGTGGAATCAAGCTAGAAATCAAAAATAAAAAGACACCTAGAAAATCCCCAAATCAACTGGTCAGAGAATAGAAATCAGAAAATATTTTGAACTGCATGATAATGAAAATACAACATACCAAAAATACAACACGTGTGGGATACAATTAAAGAACTCATAGAAATGTATAGACTTACATGCATATATTAGAAAAGAAAAACAAAAATTCTATTTACAAAGTGGGTTTAGGGGGAACATATGTCAACCTAACAATGAAGGTCATATATGAAAAGCCCACAGTGACCATCATACTCCATGGTGCAAAACTGAGAGCTTTCCCTTTAAGGTCAGGAATTCATTTAGAATAACAAGCAGATGAGGACAAGCACATGGTCAATGCAGGTCGCTGTGTTCTCTAGCTGCCCCCACACCCTCCTTCACTGGCCAGCTGCCAGGAGAAGCTGGAGGGGAAGTGGGTCTGGAGTGGCAAAAAGCTACACTTTCCAGAGAGTGCTCCTGTAAGTCAGTCTTACTGCAAAAGGGTCAGCAGGGCGCCTTCCCAGCTGAGGAGCACAGTGAGAGTGAGCAGGCCTCCTGGAGAGTGGAGACCTCCGTCCATTTCATTTGTTCATTTACACTCATCTTGCACAAAGGCAACTGGACCCAAGGGGGCTCACAGACAAGAGAAACAGCACAAACAGAAATCTAGCCGCTCACCAAATGCAAAGAAAACAAACTAATAGAAGAACGGAGGAAACAAAGCAAAGACTTCTGCCTTTTGTAAAGTTAGAACCCTAGAACGGAGTGAGGTCTGTGCTAGCCAAAAGTCTGCAAACGGCAAGCAAGGCCCGGGGTGCTTAGAAGAGCCCTGCGACCGACCTGCTGTCAGAAGGCATGTGATGAGGTCACAGGAACACATTGGACAAAGTATCACTTAGAAAGGAGCCCCACTTGGGGGTGCCTGTGTGGCTCAGTCCATTAAGCATCCCACTTCGGCTAAGGTCATGATCTCCCGGTCTTCTCCCCATCTGTGAGTTCGAGCCCCACGTGGGGCTCTGGGGCTTGGAGCTGACAGTTCGGAGCTTGGAGCCTGCTTTGGATTCTGTGTCTCCCTCTCTCTCTGCCCCTCCCCTGCTCACAGTGTTTCTTTCTCTCTCTCTCTAAAAATAAATGAACATTTTTTAAAAATTAAAAGAAAGAGAGAAAGAGAGAAAGAGAGAAAGAGAGAAAGAGAGAGAGAAAGAGAGAAAGAGAGAAAGAGAGAAAGAAAGAAAGAAAGAAAGAAAGAAAGAAAGAAAGAAAGAAAGAAAGTCAGTCCCACCTGGGGAAAGAACAACTGGGACTCACATGCAGAGACTGAGCGACTTCTGTTCCCCTTTCATCTCGGAATCACAGGGAGGCCCTTCCCCTACATTCAGTTTCACTTTCTAAAGAGGGATTTTGCCCAGTCCTGCGGCTTTCTTCCTTTTCTACTATCCCAAGGGATCCTGAAAGTAAATGCGCACTCTTTGTAACTAAGATAAAAAACATTTTATAAAGATGCTCATCTCTATAGAGGTTTCTTTTTATGTTTGAATAACTTTCCCCCTAGTAGGAAACTGTGGAAACTTTGGGAAATGCAATAAGTAAATAAATAAATAAGACAAAAAAAACCCAAATCACCTACACCACTGTTAACATTCTAGACTAACCTTCTACATTTTGGCATCACACTATATATATATATATATATATATATATATATATATATATATATACACACACACACACACACATATATATACACACACACATATATATACACACACACATATATATACATGTATATGTGTATATATATACATATATATGCTGTCCCTATGTCTGTGTACATATATATGTGTATATATACATATGTGTATATACATATATATGTATATATATGTGTATATATGTGTATATATACATTTATATGCTGTCCCTATGTCTGTGTACATATATGTACATGTATATACACATGTATATATATACACACATGTATGTATATATACACATGTATGTATATATGTGTATATATACACATGTATGTATATATGTATGTCTGTATATATGTGTATACATGTATATGTGTATGTGTACATACACATGTATGTATATATGTGTATATGTGTGTGTGTGTGTATATATATATATATATATATATATGCTGTCCCTTTACCATTATCTTGTGTTTCTGTGTAACCACCAAGGCCCTCTCTTGAGCTGCAGAAGCCAGTTTCTGACAGATGCTTTACTTCCCCGGTTTTTATTTTATAAAGAAAAATAAGAGCCACCTGCCACTCTTTGATCTTTTAAAGCCCGTAACTGAGAAATTCCACGTGCCAAACAAAGGATCAAACGTGATGCCGGCTGGTGACACCTCCGCTGGCCTGGCCCTGCCTGCCTGAACCCCCACAGCAAATCCAGAAGCCCCCATCCGTGGCCAATCACAAGACAACACAGTATCGTCAACAGGGCCTGCAGACGGGCTGCCAGGGAACAGGCGGGGGAGGGGCACTGGAAAGACTCCAGGATGTCGGCCTCCTGTGTCCTTCTGCAGAGGTCGGGTGTCACGGGCTGCACTGCATGGTGGCTCCAGCAGGGCACAGAAGGACCATCACTAACACTGAGTAAGCACTTTACTAGGGGCCCGGCATCCAGCCAAGGCTTTCCAGTACCTGCGAGAGATACAGTAACACAGGGCTAGATGTGGTCTCTAGAGCCAGCCAGGCCGAGGGACTGAATTCAAACCCTGTTCCCTTACTCATTCGCAAGCTAGCCGCAGCTTCTCTGAGCCTCAGTTTCCTCACAGTGACAGCCCCTGCCTCAAAGTGTTGCTACAAGGACTGAGTCATTATTCAAAGTGTCTAGACTGGGCATCAAGTAAACATCCTCAGTGATTATCACCTAATTTAATCTTCTCTATTATCTCCCTCAATTCTTCGGACAACCCTAGGTGGCAGAGGCCATTGTTATGGCCGATTCACAAATGAGAAAGCTGAGGCACACAGAGGTTAACTATCTTCCCAGAGTCACCGAGTTTATAACCTGGCAGGGCAGACGGACAGAACACAAGATTTCGAGTGTGGGGAGCACACCGAGTGGGAAATGAACCAAGAGCGCCAGTGAGATGTGCAGCGGCCCGCGGGCCTTCCTTGGGCCCCACTGGAGCCCTCTGCAGCGGCAGGTGGCCGGGAGACGTGCTCAGAACCCCTGTCTCTTAGGAGCGTGAATGTGAGACACACTGAGTCCCAGGAAACCCCCAGCACATGAGGACTGGGTCAGGGCTGCCCACTGCTGAGGGACACGGTCTCCACAGCCACCCAGGGGTCATACTCCTTAAATCCCGTGTATCTTTATAATAAACCTCCATGCACAGAGAGGACCTCAGTGTTATCTCCGAGTGAGATCGTGAGTTACATGCAGCAGCTTTGCCCTGAGCAGAATCACCGAGCAGAGCCCGGGGGCAGAGGTCACCCTGCCCACGGCATAACTGTGCATGTCAGCTACCAAATTTGGCTTCTACCCCCACAGACAGGGCCTCAATCAACAACAGAAGCCTCAAGAAAATCTTTCCCCATAATCTACACTGATCCCATGATTTCACTCTTCGACACTCAGCTGCTGGGAATTCATCCTGG
Organism: Lynx canadensis; assembly: GCF_007474595.2. Lineage (NCBI taxonomy): Eukaryota > Metazoa > Chordata > Mammalia > Carnivora > Felidae > Lynx > Lynx canadensis. Next base: position 121,430,287 of record NC_044304.2, read on the forward strand.
GCCTGGAATACTTGTATTTCAAGATAAATGACACAGCTTTCCATAAATTGGTGTTGCAATACCAGGCAAGATGAACAGATCTGAAGCCTAGTCCTTCCAACATTCTTCAACAATGTAGCAGATGCAAACTGCTACATTGTGTAGTCAAGCCATTCTACAGGCATTTCTGCTGCTGTCGCTTTCGGAGGCTGGGAACACATACTAACAGAAGCAAAACCAAAGCCAGCTTTGCTGGCATCCAGCTGCTATGGAATCTGGCCAGGGCTATGAGCGCCTGTACCTATGCTGACCCCAGCGCCACCTACATCCCTCACTGCCCTCCCCCCCACCCCCAGTTCAGTTCATTTCTCTGAGGTTTATTTTTGAGAGAAAGAGAGAGAGAGCGTGCGTGCACATGTGTGAGAGGGGCAGAAAGGAGGAGACAGAAGATCGGAAGCAGGCTCCACACTGTGAGTGCAAAGCCTGATGCGGGACTTGAACTCACAACCATGAGATCATGACCTGAGTAGAAATCAAGGGCTGCTTTGGGGGTGGCAGGGAGGGGAGGGTGGGTGATGGGTATTAAGGAGGGCACCTTTTGGGATGAGCACTGGGTGTTGTATGGAAACCAATTTGACAATAAACTTCATATATTGAAAAAAAAAGAAAGAAAGAAAGAAAGAAATCAAGGGCTGCTTAACCAACTGAGCCACCCAGGTGCCCCTGTTCATTTCTCTAAATGTGAGTTCCCAAACAGGCTGATGCTCCTTGAAAAATAGACACAGTGATAGAAGTAGGTGGCTCATTAAATAGTTTGGATTCTTGGGGTGCTCGGCTGGCTCAGTCAGTAGAGCGTGCAACTTCTGATCTCAGGGTTGGGAGTTCGAGCCCCACACTGGGTACAGAGCATTACTTAAAAATAAAATATTTAAAACACATAAATAAGTAGTTTGGACCCTCTTCCTAGGTACCAGGGAGGGTTACAGTTCCCTACCCCCTTGAAGTCACTTGCTTTGAATCATGACCCACCAATAATGACAACAGGGACGGTATGAGCAAGACACAAACCTGTTGTTTGAGCTGCTGAGATTTTGGAATTATCTGTAACCCAGCCCAGCCTGAGGGAGACCACGCTTTTGGACAAGAACAGCGTTCAGCACGGTGCGAAACTGAGGCCCAGAGTGGAGAAGTGGGTTGTCAAAGTCCAGACGGCTAGGCAGGGCTGGATGCACACCACGGCTCCCACCCTTCCTTCACAAGACGGCAGTTTCTGGAGGACAGAACCCCGGGACATTAAAGGACCACGCGTAGTAAAGAGAAGCCGCTACAATTTTTTTTTTTTTTTTTAGATACCATAAAAACTGACTGTATTTATGGAGTTCAGGGTTAGATTAAAATAAAACACCATTCTCTGTCTCGCTCTACTTACAGTCATCCATAAAAGAAGATACTAACATATGAAGCAGAAAACAGGCACACGAGCAAGTCCTGCATATCCTTGATTTCTACCGCAGCGGCCGCATCTGCTTGTTGTGGTCCCACATCCTGTCGTTTCACCCGGCTACCTGCCCGGTGCCAGAACCGCTGCACCTCAGCCCAGTCCACCGTCACCACGTCAGGACTGTCACGTACGAACCATCGTCAGTGACGAAGACATACGTACTGGCACAGAAAGGTCTTCCAGACCTATCATCACTTGAAAAACACACACTGCTGGGGCACCTGGGTGATGATCTCGCGGTTCATGGGTTCGAGCCCTGCGTCCCCATCAAATGAAGCGACAGGTCATGGAAACCAAGCAAACTCAGAGGAGATGCTACGACTCTTTCTGGGCACCTGTGAATAAAAGAAATGCTCTTTCTGGTTTGGTGAAATATCACAGTCAAGCTGACAGGTTTGTGGGCGGGAACAATTTTATTTTGTCTTCAATTTCGTAGGAGGCTGTCCACTCATGGTATTGCCACTTAACTCCGGTTTGAAATAAGGAATCAAAAGTGAAAATATCAATCCTCACGAAAAAAATTATAGAGCAAAAGAATCAACAAAACTGACTTGTAAGTAGATATTTTTCCATCTTCGGACCTCAAGCAATACCTTATTGAAGAAATGCTCCGTGATCACCAAATATTTCATCTCCTTTTGTATTTTCCCCTTCCTTTCATGGAACACAAGCCTCTCAATGGTTTAAAACAATATCGGCTCATTTGCCTTCTGTGGAACATCTTGCCCCTGAGTGATGTTTGCATTTTGATGGAGGACTGTCGCAGGAAGCTCACATTTTCCCACCCGATATCCGCTCCCCACCCAAAAGGTACCGTTACCAGTGAAACCATTTGAGATTCTTTCCCCTCTCTGTTAAAAGCACATCCTATCATGAATGTCAAACCAGCAAATACCATCTCAGCAAAGCCGCAAGCTGCCGCACGCACTATGGGTTTCCAAAACATTCTCACTCCCACAGCCCTGAACAACAGAAATCGATCATTGATATCAGATAATAGATAACTGGTGTTTATTTATTGAGTTCAGATTTAAGAGGAGCTCAAGAAAGCCACCATTCCCGGCCTGCCTCGGAGATATTCCCCAGATTATAAAACATCAATCAGAATGGACTCTGCCAACCTGAACATAGACCCCAGCGAAACCCACACACACCCATGAGGGTCGACGATTACACCTGCAGTCTCCTCAAGGAAATTTCTCCTCTCTTGAAGAAGATTCATTTTGGTGAATAGGACCCACAGCCTCCTCAGACCAGTCTTAAAATGACGATGATAATTATACTGTGTTTATTGACGTGGACTGGCTGGAGTGAGGATTTTTTTTATTTTTTATTTTATTATTATTTTTTTAACGTTTTATTTATTTTTGAGACAGAGGGAGACAGAGCATGAATGGGGGAGGGTCAGAGAGAGAGGGAGACACAGAATCCGAAGCAGGCTCCAGGCTCTGAGCCGTCAGCACAGAGCCCGACGCGGGGCTCGAACTCACGGACCGCGAGATCGTGACCTGAGCCGAAGTCGGCCGCTTAACCGACTGAGCCACCCAGGCGCCCCTGGAGTGAGGATTTGAAGAGCATGGCCCCACCGTTCTTCAAGGTGCCCATCCACGGGGTGGGTGGACTAACCCATCCCAACAGCAAGCTCACAGAAAGCGAGTGCCTAGCATATGTTTACACAGTATTGGCAGTGCTGGGCAGAGAACACGCACAATGGGGAGACTCAAACTGCCTCCACTTTCCCTGCTGCGTAATCCACAAAAACATTAGCTCAGTTATGCTCCCAGGCTTCTGACATTAGACAAATGCAAACTGCCATTCTTTAATGGGCCTACATAGAACTCTTTCCCTCGCTCTCATGGGCTGGTTGTTGTTGTTGTTCCTATTAATTTTTCTTACTTTGTTTTCAATTTCTTATCCTGGGACACAAGCCCACTCCTGTATGCCTCTGCCATGCCGGAAAACGACTGACAGTTTCCTCTGGAGAAAACGTAGCAGATGGGTGAGGCTACAGTTTATTATTTGAAGCTTTTAAACTCCATTAACACTCGTTCGCTTTAAGTATCTGAAAGCCCTTAATCCCTCAGAATTTCCAAGCAGATACAGAAGTCGATCTCCCATCATCTCTCTTCTGTGCCACTGCCCCCCGCCCCCTCTCCTTCCATCTAGCTTCCTTTTCTTCTCTATCTTCCTTTCTTGGGCAAGTGCCACAGAACTCCAGATGCAGACGCAGCCAGCCACCCTGCCTACAAAGGAAGGAATGCTGCCCCAGCTGATGTAAGCCCTTGGGAGGGGATGGAAGCTGACAGAATGCAGACCTCCTGTCGCGGAGCCTTCTGGGAAGTCCCACTTCTGACTCCACATGGCTTAGAGTCAAGCCTCCTGGTTGAGAAACACTGCATATAACGTATGCAGAACCAGCCCCTTGCTTCTCTGCTGGAACCCTGGGTTGTTTTGTTTTTTTTTTTTTATCATTTATTTTTGAGAGACAGAGAGAGACAGAGCATGAGTGGGGGAGGGGCAGAGAGAGAGGGAGACACAGAATCCGAAGCAGGCTCCAGGCTCCGAGCTGCCACCACAGAGCCCAACACGGGGCTCGAACCCACAAACCAGGAGATCATGACCTGAACTGGAGTCGGCACTTAACTGACTGAGCCACCCAGGCGCCCCTGGAACCCTGAACTTCTTGAGTGGAACAGAATGTTGTCCAAGGCCCCCATTTTCGAGGTGAGGAAACCGAGGCCCTGGGCAGTATGGATCAACCAGAACTAGAAGCCAGGCCTCCTGGCCCTGAGGCAAAGGCTTCTTTTGCTTCCTTGTGATTAGAATAGCTGCCTGGGTGGGTGGAAGCATACACCCTCCCCCCAAGTAGCAATGGACAGACACCTTGCTCTTCCCCTCGGCCCCTCTCTCCCCGCTGGGAACTCCCGCTTCTCTCAGAGGACGAGGTACTTCACCTTCTCCCTTCTTAACTTCTCCCTTCGTGCTGATTGATGGTGGCTATCAAGGGCCAAGCAAGACTCTAACACCAGGTTACCCGATTCTAATCATAGCGGTGTGATTTGGACAAATGACACCACACCCCCCCTCTGTGCTTCAGTGTTCTTCCCTAGAAAACGCAGACAAGATTAGCGCCTACCTCCTAAGATCGCCACGAGGGTTTGATGAGTTCATACACACGCGGTGGTTAGGGCAGCGCGGGTCACGCTGCAGGCACAGACCATGATGGAGAAGGCAGACGAGCCCAGGACTTCTGCCCCGTTCATCCTTGAGGTCCAGCATTTGACTGCGAGCAAAGAGGCCTATCTGGTTAGTCACTGCACTCTAGAACACAGTGGATGCGAGATAAAAAAAAAATTACTGAGGGGCGCCTGGGTGGCTCAGCTGGTTGAGCGTCCGACTTCGGCTCAGGTCATGATCTCACCGTTTGTGAGTTCGAGCCCCGCGTCAGGCTCTGTGCTGACAGTGCGGAGTCTGCTTGGGATTCTCTCTCTCCCTCTCTCTCAAAAATAAACGCTTAAAAAAGTTGTGGAGTGAATGAATCTGGCACAACACACTGCTTAGGGCAGGGGCTTCCTTACTGTGCACTGAATGAATATGCGAATACTTAGGGGAAGTTGCTTGCTAAGGTGATTGGTGGATAAATTCAAATCTGAGGGCACGAGTATCTTCTATTGCTCTAAGGCATTTATATCAGCTGCTGCATTGAAAAGGCCAACCAGAGCCCAGCTCTCAACTTCTAGGACATTGTCTATCCATGCACCCAGGACAAAATCACTTGTGCTTTGTGACAGTGCCCCACCCCACCCCCTCTCCTGCCATGGTGCCTTATGGGGGCTGACATGCAATTATTGATTGACATTTTCCTGGTGTCATCCAGGCTTTGAAAAACGAAGTTTCAAAAGCACCCTGCCTGGGATCCACCTCTGAGGGGCCAGTAAATAAAAGTACCTCAATAAGGAAAGAAGACTGAAGACAAGAGACGATTGAATCAGAAACTCAGATCTGGAACTCTGTAAGCGGGTTTAAGCACTTAGGCGGAAGGAAGTGCTCCAGAAGCAACAGGTCTGGGACATCTGGGGGTGGCACTGAGAATCAACACAGAGAATGTCTGGGGCTGCTCAAAGGAAAGGCGTTCCACCAGAACAGAATAAGTTAGTCACTTCAGAGGCTTGAGTTGAAACTTGACCTTGAGTAAATAAACACTGCTGACTGCTGGCCAAAACACTTAGCTGGAGTGTTTTATTCACCCCACTTGAACATGATGCCACAGTCAGAACCACGTGGGACCCAAGTCTACCCAGGAGCTCGGCTGCAGGGTATCCGGGACGTGAGTAGGGTGACCCTGAGGGGTGCTGAGAGGTTGAGAAGATGCCAAGTTCCCCAGAGGCAGCACCACCCTGGGCCTGGGCCCTCCAGAGCCCTCAGCCAGTGTGGTCCTGTGGTAGGGAGCAGGCCTCCCACCAGCCAAAACACATCGCCTCCGACTCTGTCACCTCATGACAACATCACAGAAGTATGGAGAAAGAGGGCAGTGTAGACCCCCCAAAGCAAGCTGGCATGCCATGGTGAGGTCTCAGCCCCCTTACGGTTTGGAGGCTTTTCCTATGACGTGAAAGCTCCAAATAAAGAATTTGTTTTTTTTCCAAACCCTGTGCCTTTTAAAGGTATGCCATTCCCCCGGCTAACGAACAGGGCGGAGAAAGCACCTCTTTCAGGGCTTTTGGGCAATGCCAGACGAGAGCAGACTCGTATGAAAAACTATCCGATGTCCCTTCCCTTGGCCAGGGAGGCAGGGTTCCCAGGATTTGGTACCTGCAGATCCTGACAGTCTGACATCCACACTCCCACCCTGCCTCTGCTCATTAGGTCCTTTGGTTCCTGTTTCCAAGGAGCCAGAAAGGACTGATCCGCCCACCTCTATCCACCGAGGCTCCTGCTGAGGGATCCTGGCACCTAGGAGGCCCGCACACGTTTACACATCTGCCCCAGAGAACCACGGAGCCAGTGCTGTGGTTAGGGGGGTCAGGCTCCGATGTCTGATTCTGCCACCTTTTACTTTAGTATGGGCTTCAGCTGTTTCATTTAGAAACTGAAAACCGAAATTTCCGTCTCCAGAATTGTCTCACACATTAAGATGAGGTTTATAAAGCTTAATAAATAGGGGTTAACTATCTTTTTCTTGTTCATTACTAACAGAAAAAGCAGGGGTTGGGGTGGGGGGTAGGGATCTCCTGAAGCCCCACCCCACGGCCTTTTAGAATAAAATTCCAAATCCTTCCCAGCCCAGGAAGCTGGGCTTGGCCTGAGTTTGGTTCATTCTTTAGCTCTCTCGGCACATTCCCCAACACAGCCGGTGCCTTCCCGCCTCTGAGCCTTCAAACATGCTGTTCCCTGCGTTTGGCTGCTCCAACTCCTTCTCATCCCAAGTTCTAGTTGAAAAGGCTCATTCTTGGAAAAGCATATCTCAGACTGCCTTAATCCTGGTGCGGCTCTGATGGTCTGTCTCATGGCATACCGTTGTTTTCACTTACGGCGCTTACCACAGTTTCAAACTATGTGTTTGTGTGTTACACCCCTTCCTCCTCCAGGATCCTGCAAACTCCATTTGGCCGGATGCTGGGTCCGGTTCATTCACTGCTGTATCCCAGTGATACAGATAGACTCCTGGCACTAGCAAGGCCTTCCGATAATATTTGTTGAATTAATGTGTTGAAGAATTGAATCTCCAGCGAGCCAGGAGGAACCAGGAGCTACAAACAGCTTTCTAACAGCCCTCAACACCAGACTGGGGAGCCAGCGAAGCACTCCACACTTTCTGTTTTCCCAGAAAAACAATCGCCACCTCATTATCTGAAAGGCTGAAGCATCCTCCATTCACTCAATGGAGAATGTGCATATCTGGGCCCGTGTTCCGCTGGCTCGGGTCTCCTGGAAGATTGCTAGATCTCCAAAAGAGGCAAAAGCTCCTGGGGTGTAAAGAAGAGGGACGGGGAGGAAGGAATTTGTGAAAAGGCAATCACCTTGGACCAGGCACTTCACTTTCGACGGCATGCTGTTTGAACACTGTGCCCAGCGCAGCCCCACCTGGAACTTCCAGGCCTGCTCTTTCTGCACACCTGTCTGGGTGAAGGTAGGTTTTGTTACACCCAGGCTAACTGTCTCAGTGCACTGAGATGACATTTCTCTCAAATAAACATCATAACCCACTCTAAAAACATCAGTCAATAGGAATATCAGGGCTCCCCCAGCCCCACCACACCCAGGGGATGTTAGATCAGCCAGTGGAAGCAATTGTTGAGGCTTAAAAGCTGCAAGTCTGGGGTTGAGGCAGGGGCGGGGAGGAAGTCCCCCTTATAAGCAGGCAGTTCTTTGGCCGCTGGGGCCCCCGTGTCCAGAAATACGGGTCTTCAAAGAGCAGAAGCACGTCTGCTGGCCAATTACAGAAGGCAGGCATGGGGAAGTGGGGGAGGTGAGCAGAGGCAGGGGCACCCATAGAGTGCAGCTTCAGTGGTTGATAACAGGGTTCCACTTCAAATCCTGGGTAAAGCCTTTACTATTTGTTCACTTTGGACGAGTTCTTTCATCTCACTGAGCTTCGGTTGTCTCATCCATAAAATGGGATAACCAGCACAGAGGGCTGTTGGGAAGATTAAATGCGCTAAAAAAAAAAAAAAAAAAAAAGGCACCACCACCACCACCAAATCCCCAAACCCTAAAGCCTTTAGACCAGGGCTACACACAGTTAAATCTATGTAAGTGTTTGCTATTATTTAGGGTCTTTCAGATCAGATGCATCATCATTTCATTCCATCAAGCCTCAAACCAATGCTTCCACATAAGGTAGAGTTATCCATCCCCATTTTGCAGATACAAAAACTGAGACTCACGACTGTTAAGTACGTTAGCCAAAGCCACATAGCTCAAGGGGTGGCAAGACCAGCACTCTGACCCCAGTAATCTGCGTAATCATTATCACAATAATTGGCATTTCCTGAAAGCCAGGTGGCTTATATCAATTACCTCATCAAATACGCAAAACCACTTGGTAAAGAAAGAATTCTTATAACTACTTGACAAAGGAGGACACAGGGTGAATAGGTTAAGTATCTTGGCGAGCTCACACAGTTAAAGAACAAAGTAGGAGCTTGAGTTCAATTCTGACCCCAAAACCAGTTTCTTTCATTTACATCCTGCCTGTCTGTATTTGTTACAGATCTCATGTGCCACTTGAAACCATGGATGTCCCTGAATTTATATTAAATGTAAAACACCTCCTTGTTAAACGGGGTCCATGAGTGGCTCCATCCCAATGAAGGAGCCCGCTGTCATGAACTGTAAGAAATAAGGATATCCCCAAAGAACAGCCTAGCTTTCCACCAAGTTCCTTCTAGAAAGTTTGGTTTGCGGGCACAGATAGCAATTGGGGAATGTGTTAAAACGGAGTATGGGAAGTTCTTAGCCATCTGGCTTTAATCTTTCGGGAATTAGAACACCACAGATATTTTCTCAAGTTAGTCATCACCTGCCATGGAAGGGTTTTCTCTAGCAACGCATGACTGTCCTACCCAGTTGCGTGTGCCTCTGAAAAACTCTATGTCCTCCCAACTCTTTTCTTCCCTTAGGTGAAGACACGTAAAGAGGCCAACCACCAACATCCTGAAACAAACAGAACAGTGGCGACTTTTCATGTTTTATTAAAATACCGACCTACTAAAACCTGGTGCTAATCTGGTGCTCACTTTGCAATTATCTGGGCCCTTATGTTGACCTATTTATTAATACTTGAAACTATAGTTTTATGAAACAAATTCCAAAGTGGCAGTTTACTAGGCTACCTTCCGTTTTTAACAAAGTGCAGTACAAAACTGCCTTGCTGGCTTTAGAGCAGCCCCTTGTTAGGGCACTGTGCCCCAGCAGAGGGCCAGGACGCCCTCAGAGTGACCGCGCCCAGGCCTGCCTGACACAATGGCTCCAGAGGCTGGGGCAGGGGCGGGGGGATGACGAAGGTAGGGGTGGTGGTGAGCTTGGCTTGTCCAACTCTGCAAAGTGATCTCTGCCCACAGTTTGGTCTGCGGCAGTTCTAGATAAAACGCAGGGATAAAAATTCAAGCCAGGAAGTCTGGCTTCGACACACTTAACGGCACTGGGTAAAAAACCATAAATTAACTGAAATGGCAGGGACTACTCATTTCTTACTACAACAGGCAAGTGTGGAAAAAACACTTGCCCTCAATGAGCATTATCTGATGCACCAAAGACTTTTCCTCAAAACAAAGTTGAGACTTTGTGGATGGATGGAAAGAGGCCCTGCGGGTGGGACACAATTGACGTTGCCAGGCGGTAAAACAGGGCTTCTAGAAACGTGCAAAATATCTACAGCTTCTGCATGACAAAAATTCAGCACAAGTACAAATTTTAGCTTTTCTAATTTCATCTTGCCTAAAGTTGTCCCAAAAAAGAGAGCCGTAAAGTCAACTGGTAACGCAAACCTCAAATCCCAGGCTTATGTCTTAAGGGTTGGAAGAAACAGTGAACTCTCCGGCTAAAAAGACACATGAATTCGATAGTCTCACGTAAGCGAAAGTCAGCGATTGCACATATACGGCAAAAACACCTGATCCTAGTTTCACATGACATCACTGTGCCGAATGCAATCGTCCAGTCTAAACAGTGCTATCGTCACTACAAGCGATCGTCAGGGGCACACACAGCGGGCCCCAGGGTGAGAGGTTCATCTGGGATGCAGCATCGACAGCTGTAGGATCTGGGTCCCCCTACCCCAAATTCCTGTTCTTGGTCACTGAAGAACGATGCGTTGTCCCTAAGCCAAGAGGCAGAGGCAGAACAGAAGCAGCCTGGGTATAGTCTGGGCATGCTGCCAGGAGGAGAGCCACGTGTGTGTGCCCACATCAATTCTGAGACCCTACAGACAGCACAGCTTTCTTAGGAGCCCATTTTTCATAGAGGTGGCAGCGGGGTGGAGAAGTCTTAGGATTAAGGGCTGTTTTGTTGGTTTTTTTTTTGTTTTTTTTTTTTTTTTTGTCAAGAAATTCATTCCTGTCACATGCAGTAAAGCTGTATTCCAGACCCATCAATAAACCCTGGGGGAAGGGGGTGGAGGGAACCAGTGGCTTGAAATTCCAGACCTCAAAGCACCCAGAGGCCCAAGAGGAAAGAAGCCTTTCCCTTAGCAGGGCCAGACAAGAGCAGGGGAATGGAGCATGGAGGGAGACAGTTTCTACACAAACACCCCACCCCCCACTTCACGGCTGTGTCAAGTAAACAGCAGCGACAGGTGTGAGACACAAAGCACTGCCACTGTGCCTCATGACCACCACTCACAGAGCACCTGCCATACGTCACCTGCCCTGCCAGGCATTTGCTACGCACTATCTCGCTTAACTGTAAGAGTCCTCATACAGCTGTTATTTTTACTCCCAGTTTTCAGGTAACTTCCCTATGGTCACATATCATAGAAGCAACAGAAACTGAATTTGGGCCCAGGTTTGTTGGGAGTCCGAAACTCTGAACTTACTTCTCCATTCCACAAAAATTAAATGTACTCTTCTTAAAACCTTTGAAAGGCCCTTCTTCTACCTCTAGGCTGTTATTGTTTTCAACCCACCTCTTAAAGCCGCCCTGCACGTGGGGTAGAACCGTGCGTCTTGCCCAATGGCCCTGCTTCTGGGATTACAGCTACTTGCCACCAACATCGCCCCCACGGTGAGGAAGGGTCCATCCTGTGAAATCCACTCCTCTCAGAAATCCACAGGAGAGGCACCCCGCCCTGGACATGATAGCACCCAGACGGGGGCTTTTGGAAAGATGGACAAACCCAACCCTGTGGCAGCACCCGGCCTCATCCTTAAATCACCCAGAAGTCGCGGAGGCCGCGGGTTTCCTGGTTTCCCCCAACTTCATTTCCAAGGCAACAATGGAGCAATTTCCCAGACGCAGAGTCAAGCGGGGATCGTAACCAGGCACGCCTTCTGTTTTTCACAATGTGCCCAAAGACTGACGAACATAAGAGGGTCTCTTCAACACGATATTCGCCCTGCCAAGCATAGTCTCGTTCCCCTTTTGGTGGCTCACAAAGCCTGAGGGAAGCCCGCCGCCAGGCCCCCAGGACCACACAGGACACTGGGTGCCGAGGGATCCGTCTGCAGCTGGACTCCATCAAGGCCCCTGTGTGCCTTCCCACCTTCCTCAGCAGCCACGCTTTCTTCTGTCATTGGCTCCCAACCCTGGCTGCACATTGGAATCACCTGGGGAGTTGAAACGCTATCGAGGACTGGGTCCCAGCCCCAGGGATTCTGATGTAATGGGTCTGGGATGGGGCCAGGGCAGCTGCATTTTAAAAGTGCCCAGGCGATTCTAAGGTGCAGGCAGGATTGAGACACCCTAAGGAGGGAATCAGTGATTCTGCAGATGCTCAAGTTCGTCCCTCTGAACTTTCTCTGCATTCCTCAAACTGTCTGCACTTTTCCGACTCATTTCACCTGTAGCTCCTCTGTTACGGAACCAGGCTGGAACGCTGGCGGAGAAACCAAGCAGCACTCGGAGATCTTGGTGGATTGGAGATTTATTTAGCACCGGCGGGCCCCGAGGAGACCGTTTCTCCAAAGATCTGAGCCCCAAATGGAAGTGGGAAGGGCAATTTATAGCTGTCAGCTTCCGTATTCGTGGCGGGTTTTCGAGCGCGTGCGCGGCAAACAGGGCAAGAAGAACCCGGAAGAGGGGTCTCTAAGCCAGAGACCAGAGCTTGTTTTAGCCCCATCGGCCATCTTTGGCGTACTTTAATTCACTTCTCCAACATTTCCCCCCGCTTTGATGCCTTTTAAAAAAACTTTTAGTAGTCATCACCTTTCAGTTTTACAGGTTGGTACTCTCGGAAGGCTAAGATACGTGTAGTAGTTTGGCAAGCAACAGTGTTTTCAATAAAATGTACCACGGCATTCAGTATACAGGGCCTGATGGACACAAGTAAAATTATGGAGAGGAGGGGCCCCTCCAGGGCAGGAAGCCAGGATGCCCAATCTGTGAGATTCCATCCTTCTTATTGATTGATACTTTCCTGTTGTCTACGTTGATTTTTTTTTTTTTTTTTGAGTTCCTTAACCTTAGTTGTAACTGTTCCTGATTGGTTTACGAAATAGCAACATTCCTCCCCCAGAAAGATGCAGATCCCTCTTTTTTTCTGAAGTGACGAGGTGGAGGGACTTGCCGATTTTGGAGGGTCACTGCCGCCCGAGAGTTTATTTGGCTTTGTAAGGTTACCAGAGAATCTGCCACCCATCCCATGTCTTCATTTATCTCTTGAGATAGTCTATGGTATAGTCCTACGGATGAACCTATGCCCCCAATTCTGGTTCCTATTCCTGTCGCAATTCCTGCTCCTATCAGAATGGGTAGCAGGATTGCCTGTTTAGCCAGGGACTTGGGGCTAAAGGCTGTTAGGAACTGATCTTCAGTGTATACGGATACCTCTGCGGTTAGGAAGACAGAATAACATATCTGAGTCCAGTTGGCCTCTAAGCATTGGTAGACCGAATTAGAACACAGATAGAACACCCCAGGGGTTGAACATAGGGTTCAAATATAACCTTCTTCTTTAAGGTTATATTTTTTGCACATAGAGAGGTACCATTCATACCTTCAGGGACTGTACAGGTTAGATTGTCGGTATTTGTGAGATGGACCCCAGTGGCCAGGGGTCCAATTAAGACAGAGGTGTTGGTTTTGAGATTTTCAGGAGCTTCCCAGGTCAAAGGGATGGGAGTGGCTAAGTGAGCCCTCCGGCTGAGGGGCAAGCACATCCAACAGGTTTGGGTGTGATTATGTATTTTATGGAGGACTTGGAGTGTTGGCCCAACGCTGGAGTGGGGAATTGGTAAGCATCTGATTGAGGGCTGAAAGGTCCAAACCCTGGTAGGCTGCCCAGGGAGCGGTTGCCTTTACGGCTTGTATTACCCCATCCTGGCTATCCTTTATAACTTTTTGAAGGGCCCTGTCTTGCACCCCTCCCCCGTCCGAGATCCCCCACTGAGGAAGGTAACTGTGGCAAGCTTGCTTCCCTCTCTGGAGGCCCTTGTTGTGACATGGGTTCCTGATATTTTGGGTTATCTCTACGGTCCGATACTTAGCCCTTGGGGCACTGGGTGACCGACAGAGAGTGGGTGTTTCTCCCTGGTAGCAATCTTTGTGGAGGGAGGTGAAGGTGCTGAATGCCCTTGACCCCCTTATTGTCATATAACAATCCTGGGGGCAAAGTGGGTAAGCGGCAGTTGTGAGGGTGAGAGACGTTATCATAATATACAGGCAATACTTAATAATCTTCCCATCCAGAGGAGGTATGTGAGACCCAGCATGCATCTTTTGTCCCATGTCTAGCTTGTTGATGCAGTCTCTATCAGCCCAACAGTAAGAAGTAAGATCAGGGCTATGACACCAGTAAGGGGCAAGGGCTGGCAGAGTTGCATCTGAACCCCTGGGCTTGGTCCATGGGTTGATTTCTCAAGCTTCTGCCATGTACAGGCCAGCCAGCTTCCGGGCTGTCCCTAAGGAAGTTGGGGCCCTCTCTATGGTGTATCTCTATAACTTGTTTAGGACTGCCCCCGAGGTCGGGAGCTGTTCTCTTATTCCCTTGTCTTCAATCTGGTGTAGGTCTCCTGGGAGTTTTTTTTAAACATGGGGTGGGGGTCGCCCATATAATAACTCGAAAGGGGAGAATCCTAGTGCCCCAGGCGTGCATCGGGCACACAAGAGGGCCAGTGGTAGAAAATCTGGCCATGGGAGATTAGTCTCTTGGTGGAACTTAGCCAGGGTTTCCTTGGAGGGTGCGATTCATCTGCTCTACTTTCCCTGAGCTCTGGGGTCAGTAAGCAGGTGTGCAGTTTCCAGGTAATGTTGAGGGACTTTGTCAGGGTTTGTATAATGTCTGCCACAAATGCAGGTCCCTTATCACTGTGTATGGTTAAGGGTAGGCCAAACCGAGGCACAATCTCCCGTAGAAGAGCTTTGGCCACCTCGCGACTCCGTTCCGTTCTGGTCGGGAATGCTTCAACCCATCCCGAATATGTGCAGATTATTACAAGCAGGTACCTGAACCCTTTATTTGGTTGTATGTCGGTAAAGTCCACCTCTAAGTCTTCGAAAGGGGCGGCCCCCATCCTTTGTGGGCCAGGGGGGGCCAAGGGGCAGACCGAGCATTGTTTTTGGCACATGTTACGCATTGTTCGCGGACAGCTCAGCATAATGACGGCAGCTGGCTGATATGGTAGGTCTTTTTGAGGAGGGCCTCTAGAGCAGTTTTTCCTTGGTGCCTGAGTTGGTGATATTCCTTCACTAGGTGTCTTCCCATAGATGACGGGAAAAGATGTGCCCATTTGGCATGACCCACCATCCCTCTTTGTTTAGTGTGCCTCCTTCTGTCGAGGCCCAACTTTTCTTCTCATTTGTATACAGGGGTGGGGAGACTTCCCTCTGGGGCGCGAGAGTCATAGTGTAGGTAGGAGCTTCGCCTGGGTCACCACAGGCGGCCACGCTCGCTGTTTTGTCAGCCAGGTGATTTCCTTGAGTTCTGGGGTTGTCTCCTTTCTGATGTCCCTTACAGTGTAGGATAGCTACCTTGTCTGGCAGCCATACAGCCTCAAGAAGCTTTAGTATTTAGTATTTTTGATAGTTTTCCCTGCATCAGTAAGGAGGCCTTTTTCTTTATAGATGGCCCCATGTACATGCACAGTAGCGAAGGCATACCGGGAATCAGTGTAGATGGTAACTCATTTACCTTTGCTAAGGATGAGGGCTCAGGTTAAGGCTTACAGTTCAGCTAGTTGTGCCGACCATCCTTCCGGCAAGGCCTTGGCTTCCAGAACTTCGGTGGTTGTGGTTACTGCATATCCTGCTCTATGGCTGCCCTCTTGTAAATAGCTGCTCCCATCACTGAACAGGGTGATCTCTGGGCTTGTTATAGCCTGGTCTTGGAGGTCCAGGCGGCTGGCGTAGACTTCATCCACTACTTGGGAACAGTCATGGTCGGGTTCTCCCTCCTCCGTGGGAAGGAAGGTGGCTGGGTTTGGTATTCTTACTGTTTCAAGAGTGACCCTTGGGTTTTCATAGAGAAGGCCTTGATATTGTGCCAGCCGAGAACTGGAGAGAAAACTAGATCACCGGGTGCTCATGAGGGACATGACCGCGTGTGGGACGTTAACATTAAGTGTTTGTCCCAGTGTGAGTTTGTCCGCCTCCTTGATGAGCAGGACTGTGGCTGCCAGCACTCTGAGGCACGGTGGCCGTCCTGCAGCCACAGGACCAAGTTTTTTTGACAGGTAGGCTACCGGCCTCTCTCCAAGTTTGGAGAGAAGATCCCAGCCCAGGAGAGGAATCAGGCAGCCAGGTAAGTAGAAGAACTCATGTCAGACCTTGTGACCCCCAAGTTCACATTGTCAAGCTTGACAGAAGGGCTATTGTATTGCCTGTGTCCTACTAGCCCCAAGCATGGTTGCTGTTTTTTGGCTGAAAGGGGCCACCGGGGAAGTGACAACCAAGTGTTCAGCCACAGTGTCAACCATGAAAGTTATTGTTCGGCCCCCTACTTTTTTTTTTTAATTTTTTAAACTTACATCCAAATTAGTTAGCATATGTTGCAACAGTGATTTCAGGAGTAGATTCCTTAAGCCCCTTACCCATTTAGCCCATCCCCCCTCCCACAACCCCTCCAGTAACCCCCTGTTTGTTCTCCACATTTAAGAGTCCCTTATGTTTTGTCTCCCTCCCTGTTTTTATATTATTTTTGTTTCCCTTCCCTTATGTTCATCTGTTTTCTCTCTTAAAGTCCTCATATGAATGAAGTTACATGATATTTGTCTTTCTCTGACTAATTTCGCTTAGCATAATACCCTCCAGTTCCATCCACGTAGTTGCAAATGGCAAGATTTCATTCTTTTTGATTGCCGAGAAATACTCCATTGTATATATCTATACCACATCTTATTTATCCATTCATCCATCGATGGACAGTTGGGCTCTTTCCATACTTTGGCTATTGTTGATAGTGCTGCTATAAACATGGGGGGGCATGTGTCCCTTTGAAACAGCACACTTGTATCCCTTGGATAAATACGTAGTAGTGCAATTGCTGGGTCGTAGGGTAGTTCTATTTTTAATTTTTTGAGGAACCTCCATACTGTTTTCAAGAGTCGCTGCACCAGCTTGCATTCCCACCAACAATGCAAAAGAGATCCTCTTTCTCCACATCCTCACCAACATCTGTTGTTGCCTGAGTTGTTAATGTTAGCCATTCTGACAGGTATAAGGTGGTATCTCATTGTGGTTTTGATTTGTATTTCCCTGATGATGAGTGATGTTGAGCATCTTTTCATGTGTCGGTTGGCCATCTGGATGTCTTCTTCGGAGGAGTGTGTATTCATGTCTTTTGCCCATTTCTTCACTGGATTATTTATTTTTTGGGTGTTGCGTTTGATAAGTTCTTTATAGATTTTGGATACTAATCCTTTACCTGATATGTCATTTGCAAATATCTTCTCCCATTCTGTTGGTTGCCTTTTAGTTTTGCTGATTGTTTCCTTTACTGTGCAGAAACTTTTTATTTTGATGAGATCCCAATAGTTCATTTTTGCTTTTGTTTCCCTTGCCTCCAGAGACATGTTGAGTAAGAAGTTGCTGCGGCCAAGATCGAAGAGGCTTTTGCCTGCTTTCTCCTCAAGGATTTTGATGGCTTCCTGTCTTACATTTAGGTCTTTCATCCATTTTGAGTTTATTTTTGTGTATGGTGGAAGAAAGTGGTCCAGGTTCATTCTTCTGCATGTCGCTGTCCAGTTTTCCCAGCACCACTTGCTGAAGAGACCGTCTTTATTCCATTGGATATTCTTTCCTGCATTGTCAGAGATTAGTTGGCCATATGTTTGTGGGTCCATTTCTGGGTTCTCTATTCTGTTCCACTGGTCTGAGTGTCTGTTTTTGTGCCAGTACCATACTGTCTTGAGGATTACAGCTTTGTGGTACAGCTTGAAGTCTGGGATTGTGATGCCTCCTGCTTTGGTTTTCTTTTTCAAGATTGCTTTGGCTATTTGGGGTTTTTTCTGGTTCCATACAAATTTTAGGATTGTTTGTTCTAGCTCTGTGAAGAATGCTGGTGTTAGTCTGATAGAGATTGCACTGAATATGTAGATTGCTTTGGGTAGTATTGACATTTTAACAACATTTGTTCTTCCTATCAGGAGCATGGAATCTTTTTTCCATTTTTTTGTGTCTTCTTCCATTTCTTTCATAAGCTTTCTATAGTTTTCAGTGTATACATTTTTCACCTCTTTGGTTAGATTTATTCCTAGGTATTTTATGGTTTTTGGTGCAATTGTAAATGGGACTGATTCCTTGATTTCTCTTTCTGTCGCTTCATTGTTGGTGAATAGGAATGCAACCGATTTCTGTGCATTGATTTTATATACCGCAACTTTGCTGAATTCATAAATTGGTTCTAGCAGTTTTTGGCAGGATCTTTTGAGTTTTCCATATAGAGTCTCCTCCTGGATGGTCTGGATGACTTTTATTTCTTTGTGTTGTCTGATTGCAGAGGCTAAGACTTCCAATACTATGTTGAATAACAGTGGTGAGAGTGTACATCCCTGTCTTGTTCCTGACCTTACGGGGAAAGATCTGATTTTCCCCATTGAGGATGATATTAGCATTGGGTCGTTCATATGTATGTGGCTTTTATGATCTCGAGGTATGATCCTTCTATCCCTACTTTCTTGAGGGTTTTTATCAAGAAAGGATGCTGTATTTTGTCAAATGCTTTCTCTGCATCTATTGAGAGGATCATACAGTTCTTGTCCTTTCTTTTATTGACATGATGAATCACGTTAATTGTTTTGAGGATATTGAACCAGCCCTCCATCCCAGGTATGAATTCCACTTGGTCATGGTGAATAATTGTTTTAATGTATTGTTGGATCTGGTTGGCTAATATCTTGTTGAGGATTTTTGCATCCATGTTCATCAGGGAAATTGGTCTATAGTTCTCCTTTTCAGTGGCGTCTCTGGTTTTGGAATCAAGGTAATGCTGGCCTCATAGAAAGAGTTTGGAAGTTTTCCTTCCATTTCTATTTTTTGAAACAGCTTCAAGAAAATAGGTGTTAACTAAATGTTTGGTAGAATTCCCCTGGAAAGCCATCTAGCCCTGGACTGTTGTTTTTTTGGGAGATTTTTGATTACTAATTCTATTTGTTTACTGGTTATGGGTCTGTTTCTATTTCTTCCTATTTCAGTTTTGCTAGTGTATATGTTTCTAGGAATTTGTCCATTTCTTCCAGATTGCCCATTTTATTGGCATATAATTGCTCACAATATTCTCTTATTGTTTTTATTTCTGCTGTGTTGGTTGTGATCTCTCCTCTTTCATTCTTGACTTTATTTATTTAGGTCCTTTCCTTTTTCTTTATGATCAAACTGGCTCATGGTTTATCAATTTTGTTAATTCTTTCAAAGAACCAGCTTCTGGTTTCATTGATCTGTTTTGTTTTGGTTTTGGTTTTGATAGCATTAATTTCTGCTCTAATCTTTATTATTTCCTGTCTTCTGCTGGTTTGGGTTTTTATTTGCTGTTCTTTTTCCAGCTCTTTAAGGTGTAAGGTTAGGTTGTGTATCTAAGATCTTTCTTCCTTCTTTAGAAGACCTGGATTGCTATATATTTTCCTTTTATGACCGCCTTTGCTGCATCCCAGAGGTTTGGGGTTGTGGTGTTATCATTTTCATTGGCTTCCATGTACTTTTTAATGTCCTCTTTAACTTCTTAGTTGTCAGCCCCCTACTTTCATTTTGACTGTGGGCTCATGCAGCCCAGAGAGAAAAAGCCCGGTCCCCCTCAGTCCGATTCTATCCTGGCCAGACTAATGAGGTTCTCTCCTCGAGGTTCTTCCCGATATTGGCTGGGTTTTGAGGGCCCCTTCCAATTTGGACATTCATTCTTCCACTGTCCCTTCTCTTTGCAGTATACACATTGGTCCTTTGCTAAGGGGGCTCTGGGCTTCCCCTCTTTTGATGGTTGGGGTCTTCCCATCTTTGCAGTGTCTGTTTTAGTGTTGCTGCGAAAAGAGTGGCCTTCTCTTTTAGTCTCTCTGCTTCTCTTTCGGCTGCGACTTCTCTGTTTACGAAAACTTTATTGGCAACCTCTATCAGCTGAGTGATATTCATCCTAGCAAAGCCCTCTAACTTCTGGAGTTTTCTTCTGATATCTGGGGCAGCATGTGCCACAAAGGAGGTATTTACCATTTGTTGACTTTCTGGTGCCCCATGTTCAAACGGGATGTATGCATGGTATGCCTACATAGTTTTTTACAGTAGTCTCTGGGAGACTCCTCAGGCTGCTGTGTGACTGACGATATTTTAGTCACGTTCATGGGCTTTTTCATTCCAGCTCGGATTCCCCAAAGGAGGGTTTCCTGATATCACCAGATATGGCCTTGTCCTTCTTCTGTCGTGAAATCCCATGTTGGGCGTTCTTCAGGCACAGCAGCTTGAGCCCAGACAGCAGGGTCATTGATCCCTGGAGGTGTGTGATTTTTTAGATACTGTCGTGTTTCTATTCTTCTTCTTTTTTCTGTATTAAACAGAGTATGGAGTAACTGTTGACAATCTTCCCAAGTCGGTTGGTGGGTCTGGAAGAGGGACTCCATCAAGTCGACTGTTGCTTGTGGCTTTTCAGAGTATGATGGAGTGTTGTGTTTCCCATTGAGGAGGTTGGTTGTAGAGGAAGGTTGATAATACATCATGGAACGGCTGGCTGGACTGTTCCATCCTCATTCTGTCTTTCAGCTCTCTCATCTCCCTTACAGGCATTTGGAGAGTGTCAGGTCTGGGTCTGGGGCACAGTCTGGCTGCTGGCCCTGGTTGGGGAGGGTTCTCCGGGTCTGGGAGTAGAGGAGAGATGGGCGGCACGTCCATCCGTCCGGTGGAGGAGAGACAGGCAGAGGAGGAGTTTCAAGCTTAGGGTCAGCGGGGAGGGAGCCCGGTGAGTCATAAGGTAGTGGAAAGACGGGATCTTCCTCCAGGTCTCCTGAAAACACTAGGGGAGCAGTAGGTTGCTTCTTTGGTTTCCTGGGTGAGTCTCTTGATAAGGCAGCTAAAACCTTTGCCTGACTCTGCTTGCTATGGATGAATCGCACCCAAGGCGGAGGATTGGGCAATTTCAAGGCAGAAGTCAATGTATGGAAATTGATCAGGGTGATCTGGGTTCCCAGTGACCATCAGCCAAACCCACCGCGCCACTGGAGCATCTAATGTCCCTTCCGGGGGCCATCCTACATTGAACATGGGCCATTCTAATTCACAAAAGGTCCTTAACTTCCTGGGTGTCATTTTCACCCCATAATTGCCTGAAAATCCCTTTGAAAAATGTTTTCAGCATGACCTCTAAAATCACAGGCTTATTCTGTTTTGATCCCATTATTAATTCCTTTCTTGTGTTCAGTGTGGAGGAGACAGACAAAGGGAGGGTATCCCGTCAAATGAGAGGACCAATCAGATACTCCACTGGTCATATTCAGGAGGGAAACTTTAGGTGAGGCGTGGCCGAAGTGGACTCAGCTTTGTGACTTGCGATGGGAGTCTAATCCAATGCCACCCTGGACCGTATGCCTTTCACCGCCACACAGGTGAGCCCACTCAGACTCCATAGACTTTTGGGGACCTTACGGGTGCCCGTCAGTGGAGCTACAAACTCGAACTCAACTGGCAAGTCTGGCCGAGCCACACATTCACACACATACACACCAGAGGCTATTACATTCCCTCCCACAAATTTTTCTACCTGTGAGACCACTAAAGTCTCTAGGGAGTGATCAGGTCCCCCTTCCATCCTTTTGGGTGGGCCTGACTACTTTGGGGCCCTGGCCTTACCGGTTCCAACATCCTGTCCAGGTCCTCACCTACCAGGTCTCTTTGAGTCCCACGAGAATGAGGGAGCAGGCCGGCGGGAGGCGACCAAACAGGAGACTGCCGAAATCCAGGCAGGACGCCCGTTCTCCTTCGCGATCCCTCGTTCCATCACCGCCTAGCCGTTTTCCCAAACCAGTGGCAACAATGGGCCAGAGCATTCTCAGTCAGGGAACCAAATATGTTACAGAACCAGGCTGGAACACTGGCAGAAAAACCAAGCGGCACTTGGAGATCTTGGTGGATCAGAGATTTATTTAACACCAGCGGGCTCAGAGGAGATCGTTTCTCCAAACAGCTGAGCCCCCAGTGCAAGTGGGAAGGGTGATTTATAGTTGTCAGCTTCTGTATTCCTGGCAGTTTTCGCGCCTGCGGCAAGAAGAACCCAGAAGAGGGGTCTCTAAGCTAGAGACCAGAGCTCGGTT
Organism: Lynx canadensis; assembly: GCF_007474595.2. Lineage (NCBI taxonomy): Eukaryota > Metazoa > Chordata > Mammalia > Carnivora > Felidae > Lynx > Lynx canadensis. The sequence goes on from NC_044304.2 coordinate 121,452,142, forward strand.
TAGTCCCGGTGGGCCATCTTTGGCGCGGTACTTTATTTATTTCTCCAACACTTCCAGGGGAGCTTTGCATTCTGCCCACAAACAGTACCCCTTCTCTCTGAGCCTCCTCGCTCAAGGCGCGCAAGATCCCCAGGCAACTTCCCTGAGCGAAGCACCCCCAGCCGCGGGAACTTACTTGGGTTCCACGTGTAGAGACTTCACAACAGCTGGGAACCGGGGCGAGAGCCAGGTGCTCAGGGGAGCGCCGAGGCCCGGGAGCCACCAGCCAGGAGAGCGCGGAAACCCGGGAGCGGCGAGCCGGAGGAGCGCGGAGACCAGGAAGCCGCGAGCCGGGGGAGCGCGGAGACCCGGGAGCGGCGAGCCCGGGGACCGGAGGGGCGGAGACCCGGGAGCGCTGGGGAGCTCACCAGCAGCTGCGGGAAGCGCTGGGCGGGTGCAGCCTTGCGCCCCGGCCCGGAACGGGAACTGGACGGGAGGGCACTTGCGGCCGCGCCCGCCTGCCTCGCCTGGCAGAGCAGAGGGGCGGAGGCGGTGCCGGCCGGACGGGGCGGGGTCGGCGCTGGGGCAGCTGGCTCGCGGAAAGTCTGGAGACGCGGCGCACAGAAAAGTGGCCGCGGGCAGCCCCAAGGCGCGCTCCGCGCTGGCCGAGAGCTGCCAGCCGCGGGCAGGGCCGAGTGGGCAGGCGGGAGAGTTGGCCCGGGGGTGACACTCTTGGGAACTCCTTGCGCCACGGTGGCCGTGAGTCCAGACCCTCCCCTTAGTAGTATCAACCCAGATCCTGCAACCAGAGGCAAATCCTGGGCAAGACGGTGAAACTCTCGTTAAAATGGGACACGTGCGCCTGGATGAAAACTAGCTTGGAGGAATCAAACTTTTTACGACAGAGCATATACGTAGATTTATACTTGAAAAATTTTTTATTTATTTATGTATTTAATGTTTTCTTTATTTTTGAGCGAGACGGAGCATGAACTGAGTAGGGGCAGAGAGAGGGGAACAGAGGATCCGAAGCAGGCAACGTGCTGACAGCAATGAGCCCCATGCGGGCTGGACCTCGGGAGTGAGATCATGACCTCAGCGAGGCCTGGCCCTCAAATAAACGAGCCACCCAAGCGCCTCTAGATTTATACTTTTTAAAATCTAAGTCTTTCTTTCCGTTCTTAAATGTTTTCTTGACGGTGTACATTTTATACTGTATACATTAATCAGTGATGACTCATAAAGGAGTTTTTAAACACACTAATAAGTTTCCAATAAAATATTTTTAAACGTTTTAAATGGAGACCGTCTACATAAAGCATACCTATAAAAAGTGGTCATTCACATTAAAATACATTCGGCCACGTGACCACAAATATGCATGAATATTTAAGTTCCTATCAAAAGGCTGCCTTCTGAGAGAAGTATGTTCATAACTCAAAAGTAAAACTTCGCAGGGTCGCCTGGGTGACTCAGTTGGTGGGGCCTCCTACATGAGCTGAGATCGTGATTTCCAGTGGGTAAGCTGGGCCCCCAGACTGGCTCTGTGCTGAGAGCTCAGAGCCTGGAGCCCTGTTTCAGATTCTGTGTCTCCCTCTCTCTCTGCCCCTCCCCTGTTCACGCTCTGTCTCTCTCTGTCTCAAAAATAAATAAACGTTAAAAAAATTTAAAAAAAAAAGTAAAACTTTGCAAAAATAAAATTGATGGGATACAAAGTACAACTTGTAAGGACCAACATGAAGACAACATACTAATCTTTTCAGTTTACCCTTGTTTTAACCTCTGGTAGAAAATTTTTAAAAATTCTCTGTTCTTCTCCGATTCTGATATGTATCTTCCATGACTTTTAAACTCTCATATTTCCCATATACTGCTTCTGTGGCTGCATTCTGAGTAACTTCATTTCTGTCTTACCATTCCCCAATTATTTTGCAGATATTTTGTAGAGGTGTGCAGACCTCGCAACAGCTGGGAGCCCATCTGCTCTTTAACCCATCTGTGGTAGGCAGAATGGTGCACATCCCTCCCACCCCCCCCCCCCACCGCCCCCATAATGTTCATGTCCTACACCTGGAAACTCTGAATATGAAAAGCAGAATTAAGGTAGCAGATGGAATTTAGGGTGCTAATCAGCTAACGTTGAGCTGGGAAAATTACGGTGGATTATCCAGGTGAGCCTTACGTAGTCATAGGGGTCCATAAAAATGAAGTGGGAGACAGAAAAAGGAGAATCAGAGAGATGGTAACCAGAGAAGGATTTGGCCTGATGTTGCTGGCTTTGAAGATGGAGGAATAGGGTTCTGAGCCAAGGACCATGGTGGTTTCTAGAAGCTGTAAAGGCAACAAAATAGATTCTTCCATTGAGCCTCGAAAGGAACAGTCTTGCTGACACTTTGATTTGGGCACAATGAGACTCATTTCAGACTTCTGACCTCCAGAACTGTAAAAAAATTAATTTGTGTTGTTCTAAGCCACTAAATCTATGGTAACTTGTTACAGCAGCAATAGAAAACCAATACACCATCACTTAAGTTCTTACTGTTAACAATATATTTACTTTCTCAACATCATGGTTCTATTTCTAGTACTCTTGGTCATTTTTAAAACGTTTTTAACGTTTATTTTTTTGAGAGACAGAGAGAGACAGAGCCTGAGCAGGGGCAGAGAGAGAAGGAGACACAGAATCTGAAGCAGGCTCCAGGCTCCAAGATGTCTGCACAGAGCCCAATTACAGGGCTTGAACCTATGAACTGTGAGATCATGACCTGAGCGGAAGTCAGACGCTCAACAGACTGAGCCGTCCAGGCGCCCCTCTAGTTTTCCAATAGTCTCCTGTTCTTTGCTAATTCCATCACTTGTTCTTTCTTTTCTTTCCTTCCTCCCTTCCTCCCTTCCTCTCTCTCTCTCCCCCCCTCCCTCTCTCTCTTTCTCTCTCCTTTCTCTCTCTCCTTCTCTCTCTCTCTCTCTCCCTCTCTTTCTTTCTCTCTTCCTTTGTTTTCTTTCTCTCTCTCTCCTTCCTTCCTTCCTTCCTTCCTTCCTTCCTTCCTTCCTCCCTCCCTCCCTCCCTCCCTCCCTTCCTTCCTTCCTTCCTTAGTGGTGGGTTGGGCAGAGGGAGAGAAAGAATCCCAAACAGGCTCCGTGCCCAGCACAGAGCCCAATGTGGCTCTCCAGCCCACAACTGTGAGGTCATGACCTGGGTGGAAATCAGAAGTTGGGTGCTTAACTGACTGGGCCACCCAGGTGCCCCAAATGCCATCACTTTAAAAAATACATAGTTATTTTTTGTTTTGTTTTTCATTAAAATCTTTATTTTGAGATAATTACAAATTCACGTGCAGCTGGAAGAAATAATGTAGAGAGATCCATTTACCCTTAACCCAATTTCTCCCAATGGTAGTATATTCCAGAATTACAGTGCAAGATCACAACCAGGGCATTGGCACTGATATAGTCAAGATACAAAACATTTCCATCATTACAAAGATGCCTCATGTTGCATTAAATCACCATTAAATCACCTTTGCACCTTTGTGTGGGTCTAGTTCTGGGTTCTGTTCCATTGGTCTATGTGTTTATCCCTTTGCCAGTACCATATAGTCTTGAAATTATTCTTCTCATTTTATTCTTCTTTTTCAAAATTGCTTTACCTACTCTAGTTCCTTTGACTTTCTACATAATTTTTTTTGTTTAATTTTTAATTTTTTTTATTTTAGACAGGGGGAGGGGCAGAGGGAGAGAGAATCTCAAGCAGACTCCATGCCCATCACAGAGCCCAATACAGGTCTGGATCGCATGACCATGAGATCATGACCTGAGACAAAATCCAGAGTCAGACACTTAACTGACTGAGCCACCCAGGTGCGTCATAATAAATTTTGGAAAATAATCTGGCTGGGACTTTTATGGGAATTGTTTTAAACCTGTACCAGAGAGAATTGACATCTTTACTGTGTTGAGCCTTCCAATCCATGAACATGGTATGTCGCTCCATTTATTTAGATCTTTGATTTCTTTCATCAGTGTTTTTTCGTCTTCAGCATATGAGGCTTACATATATATGCTTTGTAAGATTTACACTTAAGTATGTCATTTTTTAAAAAAATCAATTGTATATGTCGCAGGTAAGAATGTAAAACAGTTCAGCCAATGTGGGAAATAGTTTGATGGTTCCTCAAAAGGTTAAACAGAATTACCATATGATCCAGCAATTCCACTCCCAGGAATAAACCCCCGCAAAACTGAAAAAAAGATACTCAAGTTCTTGGAAAATAGTGGACTAAGTGAGATCCTAAGCTTACCTTGTCCCATGGGCACACCTAGATAACAGCCATGTCAGTGCATCCAATCCAGAAAATGACCTGAAGACTGAGAGAACAGACATTCCACAGTTAATTGTAGAGATGATACATCAAAAAAGATAGGAGGGGAAAAGACGGGCTTGAGAACCAAAGTCCCAAGGAAACTAACCATAAATAGGAGGGATACCACAAGAATGGAGAACGGAAAGAAGCAGACCCTACCTTAGGTACTCTAGATATGGGGGACCTGCACTTAGAAGATGAGTCCCCATAACATTTGGCTTTGAAAACCAGTGGTGCTTAACTTCATGAGTCTTTATAACCAGAGGGGCTTAACTCCAAGTACTTTAAAAATCAACAGGCTGGAGGGGCGCCTGGGTGGCGCAGTCGGTTAAGCGTCCGACTTCAGCCAGGTCACGATCTCGCGGTGCGTGAGTTCGAGCCCCGCATCGGGCTCTGGGCTGATGGCTCAGAGCCTGGAGCCTGTTTCCGATTCTGTGTCTCCCTCTCTCTCTGCCCCTCCCCCGTTCATGCTCTGTCTCTCTCTGTCCCAAAAATAAATAAACGTTGAAAAAAAAAAATTAAAAAAAAAAAAATCAACAGGCTGGAGGGTGATAGGAAACAGTACTCACTCTTAAAGAGACAGCATAACAAGAAGCCCCAATGAGACACAGCATAGAGACAGCAATTTGAAAAGCACCTGGGGTGTGCCCGAAGGAGGTTGATTTACTCATTCCAGAAGGTGTGCTGGAGGGGCAGGGATCTTTAGACTTCTCTAAGAATCAAAGAGCTGGCAGGAACCATTTCTCTCCACCTTCCCTTCAGTCTAGATAGCCAGACACCAGCAGGAAATAGCACCAACACTCTCCATCTACTTGTTCATACCACATGACCCACCCCTACATTCTCCTGCAGATCTGCCCCATCCAACCTGCCCCATTAGGTAGGAGTCTCTCCAAAGAAGCTCCTGCTACATCTCATCCTGAAAGGAGCCCCTGCAAGACCATCGTCACTCCAAAGTGACTCCTGCCCAGAGAGAAGGGAAGATAACAACACACACCAGGACACTCACAATCCCAGAAGCCCAACATTATAACTGGCAGTGTAGAGAGAGTGCCCTGCTGATCAGTGCATCTGCAGCCCCTGCAGGCATCTGGCTTGATGTCTGGCCAACCCACCAACAAAAGCCTCTCATGGGATGAGGCAAGAAACGCACCTTGCAGTTTGGTGCTACCTCAGCCCCAGAAAATGGGCTGAGGACAGGCATCTGGTCTGATTGCTGCCACCACCCCACTACAAGCCCATGACAGTCTCAGACTGACCCCTTAACAGCACAGTGATCAAACCTGGCCCACAACAGACAAAGTGACAACTGGACTGTAGGCAAACAAGGATCTGCCACAATGGTAGAGCACACAAAACTCACACAGGAGACACCCTGAAGTGCTTGGTTCTGGTGAGGAGGAGACATTGTGCTATAGGGTACTACAGGAACTCTTCTTCATAAGGTCACTCCTTTCAAGTTCAGGAGATATAACTGACTTTCCTAATACATAAAAACAAACATGAGAGTTAGACAAAATGAAGAGACAGAGGAATATGTCCCAAAGGAAAGAAAAGGACAAAACCACAGCAAAAAAGCTAAATGAAATGGAGATAAGCAGTATGCCTGTTTAAAGATTCAAAGTAATGGTCATAAAGATACTAGACTTGAGGATCCTGGGTGGCTCAGTTGGTTAAGCATCCGACTTTTTTCAGGTCATGATCTCGGTTCATGGGTTCGAGCCCCACGTTGGGCTCTTTGCTGACAGCTCAGAGACTGGAGCCTGCTTCAGATTTTGTCTCTCTCTCTCTGCCCCCCCCCCACACTCTGTCTCACTCTGTCTCTCAAAAATAAATAAATATATTTTTTAAAAAAGATACTTATTGGACTTGAGAAAAGAGTGGAGGACCTCAGTGAGACCCTTTACAAAGAGATAAAAATATAAAAAAGAACCAACTGGAGATGAAGAACTCAATAACTGAAATTAAAAATATACAAGATGGAAACAATAGTAGAGTAGAAAAAGCAGAAGAATGGATCAACAACCTGGAGGACAGAGTAATGGAAAATAATCAAGCTGTACAGCAAAAACAAAAAAGAATAATAAAAAATTCTTAAATAAAAGAATAAGGGCAACAATAGGTTAGGGGGATTCAGAGACACCATCAAGTGTAATAACATTCACATTATAGGGGTCCCAGAGGGAGAAGAGAGAGAAAAGGGGGCAGAAAATTTATTTTTAAGAAATAATAGCTAAAAATTTCCCAACAAAATCAACCCAAGGAGGTCCACACCAAGACAGGTAATAATGAAAATGGCAAAAAGCAGTGATTAGGAGAAAAATTTTAAAGCAGGAAGAAAAAAGAAAACAGTTACATACAAGAGGAACCCCATAAGGCCATCAGCCGATTTTTCAGCAGAAATTTTGCAGGACAGAAGGGAGTGGCATGACATATTCAAAGTGCCTAGAATTGATAGCAAGCTTATCATTCAGAATAGAAGGAGAGATAAAGAGTTTCCCAGACAAATAAAAGTTAAAGGAATTCATCACCACTAAGGCAATCTTACAAGAAAAATTAAACAGAATTCTTTTATTTATTTTGAGAGAGAGAGTGAGAGCAGGGGAGGGGCAGAGAGAGAGAGAGAGAGAGAGACCACAGAGCCTAACGTGGGGCTCAAACTCACAAACCATGACGTCATGATCTAAGCCAAAACCAAGAGTAGATGCTTAACTGCCTGAGCCACCCAGGCACCCCTAAATGGAATTTTTTAAAAAAAATTCCTTAAGTAATCACTATACTCAACATGGGGCTCTAACTCACTACCCTGAGATCAAGAGTTGCATGCCACCAGGCACCCGTAAATGGATTCTTTGAGTGGAAAGAAAAGGCCATAATGAGGAATAAGAAAATTATGAAATGAAAACATTTCACAGGAAACTACATACATAATAAAAGTAGTAGATCCATCACATATAAAACCACTACAGAGGTAAAAGGACAAAAACAGTAAAATCAATTATATCTATAAAAATTAGTCAAGGGATTCACAAAATAAAAGGATGTAAAGTGTGGTATCATACACATAAAATGGGTGAGGGGAGTAAAAATACAGTGCTTTTAGAATATGTTCAAATTTAAGTGACCATCAACTTAATATAGACTGCTATATACATAAGATGTTATATATGATCCTAATGATAACCACAAATCAAAGAAATAAAGAGAAAGAAATCCAAGCACATCACTAAAGAAAGTCATCAAACCACAAGTGAAGAGAGCAAGAGAAGAAAGGAACAGAGAAGAACTGCAAAAATGACCACAAGACAAGTAATAAAATGGCAACAAGTACATATCTATTAATAACTACTTTGAATATAAATGGACTAACTGCTCCAATCAAAAGACATAGGGTGATAGAATGGATAAAAAAGCAAGGCTTATCTATATCTTGCCTATAAGAGACTTGCTTCACACCTAAAAAGACATGCAGATTGAAAGTGAGGGGATGGTGGGGTGCCTGGGTGGCTCAGTCAGTTGGGCGTCCGACTTCGGCTCAGGTCATGATCTTGCGGTCCGTGAGTTTGAGCCCCGCGTCAGGCTCTGTGCTGACAGCTCAGAGCCTGAAGCCTGTTTCAGATTCTGTGTCTCCCTCTCTCTCTGACCCTCCCCCGTTCATGCTCTGTCTCTCTCTGTCTCAAAAATAAATGAACGTTAAAAAAAAAAATTTTTTTTAAAAAAAGAAAGTGAGGGGATGGAGAGGTGCCTGGGTGGCTCAGTCGGTTAAGCATCCAACTTTGGCTCAGGTCATCATCTCACGATTGGTGGGTTTGAGCCCCATGTCAAGCTCTGCACTGGCAGAGCCTGCTTGGGATTCTCTCTCCCTCTCTCTCTGCCCCTCCCTGCTCTCTCTCAATCTCTCTCTCTCTCCCTCCCCCTCTCCCTCTCTACCCAAAATAAATAAATAAACATTTAGAAAAAAAAAAGAAAGTGAAGGAATGGCAAAATATTTACCATGCAGATGGAAGTGAAAAGAAAGCTGGGTTAATAATGCTTACATTGGACAAAACAAAAACTGTAACAAGAGACAAAGAAGGAGTGATGAAGGGAACAATCCAACAAAAGAATATAACAATTGTAAATATTTATGCACTCAATATGAAAGCACCTAAGTACATAAAGCAACTATTAGCAGACATAAAGGAAGCAGACATAAAGGAAGAAATTGACAGTAATCCAATAATAGTCAGGGACTTTAACACCCCACTTACAGCAAGAGATAGGTCATCCAGATAGAGAATTAACAAGGAAACAGTGACTTTGAATGACATTTTGGACCACATGGACCTAACAGATACATTCAGAACGTTCCATCCCAATACAGCAGAATACACATTCTTTTCAAGTGCACATGAAACATTCTTCAGAATAGATCACTTTTTAGGCCACAAAACAAATCTCAATAAATTTAAAAAGATTGAAATCATATCATGCATCTTTTCTGACCACAGTGATATTTAACTAGAAATCAATCACAAGAGGGGCACCTGAGTGGCTCATTTGGTTAAGGATCTGACTCTTGATCATAGCTCAATCTTGATCTCAGGATCATGAGCGAACTCTGTGTTAGGCTCCACAGTGCACATGGAGCCTACTTAAAAAAAAAAAAGCAGGGGCGCCTGGGTGGCTCAGTCGGTTGAGCGTCCGACTTCACTCAGGTCATGATCTCACGGTCCGTGAGTTTGAGCCCCGCATCAGGCTCTGTGCTGATAGCTCAGAGCCTGGAGCCTGCTTCAGATTCTGTGTCTCCCTCTCTCTCTGGCCCTCCCCCCATTCATGCTCTGTCTCTCTCTGTCTCAAAAATAAATAAATGTTAAAAAAAAAATTAAAAAAAAAAAAGCAATCCAAGAAAAAATCTGGAAAGAGCACAAATACATGAAGACTAAATAACATGCTACTAAACAGTGAATGGGTCAATCAAGAAATCAAAGAGGAAATCAAGTCATGGAGACAAATGAAAGTAAAACCACAATTGTCCAAAATCTTTGAGATGCAGCAAAAGCTAAGAGGGAAGATTATAGCAATACAGGTGTACCTCAAGAAGCAAGGAAAATCTCAAATAAACAACCTAACCATATACCTAAAGGAGCTAGAAGAATAAGAATAAACAAAGTCCAAGGCCATTAAAATGAAGGATATAATAAAGATGAGAGCAGAAATAAATGAAATAAAGATTAAAAAAATAGAACAGACAAATGAAACCAGGAGCTGGTTCTTTGTTTGTTCATTTTTAAGTAAGCTCTAGGCCCAATGTGGGGTTTGAACACATGACCTTGAGATCAAGAGTCACATGCTCTACTGACTGAGCCAGCTAGGCATCCCAGGAACTGGTTCTTTAAAAGATCAACAGAATTGATAAACCTTTAGCCAGACTCATCAAAAAGAAGAAAGAGGACTCAAATAAATAAAATCACAAATAAAGGAGGAGAAATAACAACCAACACCACATAATTATATTTATTATTTATAATATTCTCGTACAAAGGATTATAAGAGAATATTATAAAAATTATATGCCAATAAATTGGACAACCTAGAAGAAATGGATAAATTCCTAGAAACATATAACCTCCCAAAACTGATTCAGGAGGAAATAGAAGATTTGAACAGATCAATTACTAGTATTGAAATTGAATCAGTAATAAAAAAAAACTCCCAAAACACAAAAGTCCAGGACCAGGTGGCTTCTCAGTTGAATTCTACCAAATATTTGAAGAAGAGTTAATACCAATTATTCTCAAACTGTTCCAAAACATAGAGGAGGAAGGAAAGCTCCCATATTCATTTTATAAGGTCAGCATTACCCCCAATCACAAAACCACATAAAGATATTGCAAAAAAAGAAAACTACAGACCAATACCTCTAATGAACACAGGTGCAAAAATCCTCAACAAAATATTAGCAAATGGAATCCAAGAGTACATTTAAAAAATCATTTGCCATGATCAAGTAGGATTTCTTCCAGGGATGTAGGGCTAGCTTGATATTCACAAATTAATAGATGTGATACATCACATTAACAAGAGAAAGGATAAAAAAATATGATCATCTCAGTAGATGCAGAAAAAGCATTTGGCACAGTAAAACATCCATTCGTGATGAAAACTCTCAACAAAGTAGGGTTAGAGGGAATGTATCTCAACCTAATAAAGGCCATATATGAAAATCCCACTGCTAACATCACATTCAAAGGTGAAAAACTGAGAATTTTTCTCTAACATCAGGAACAAGACAAGGATGTCCAGTCTCACCGCTTTTATTAAGCTTAGAAATGGAAATCCAAGCCACAGCAATCAGACAAGAAAAAGAAATAAAAAGGCATCCAAATTCATGAGGAAGAAGTAAAACTTTCACTATCTACAAATGACATGATACCATATATACAGAAAACCCCAAAGACTCCACTAAAAAACTACTCAAATTAATAAATGGAGTCAGCAAAGTTGCGGGACACAAAATATATGCAGACATTGGCTGCATTTCTATACCCTGATAATGAAGCAGCAGAAGTGAAATTAAGAAAGTATTCCCAATTACAAATGCACCAAAATGACGAGAAGAATAAACCTAACCAAAGAGGTGAAAGAACTATACTCTGAAAACTATAAAACATCGATGAAAGAAAGTGAAGATGACACTTCAACAAATGGTAGTGGGAAAACTGGACAGCTACATGCAAAAGAATGAAACTGGATGATTCTCTCATCATACACAAAAATAAAGTCAAATGGATTAAAGACCTGAATGTGAGACCTGAAGCCATAAAAATCCTAGAAGACAGCACAGGTAGTAATCTCTCTGACATCAGCCATAACAACATTTTTTTAGATATGTCTCCTGAGGCAAGGGAAATAAAAGCAAAATTAAACTATTGGGACTACATCAAAATAAAAAGTTTCTGCACAGTGAAGGAAACAATCAACAAAACTTAAAGGCAACCTATTGAATGGGAGAAGAAAGACATATCCAATAATGTGTTAGTATCCAAAATATATAAAGAACTGATACAACTCAACACCCCCCAAACTCAAATAATCCAATTTAAAAAATGGACGGAAGGTATGAACAGACATTTCTCTGAAGAAGACATACAGACACATGAAAAGATGCTCAACATCGCTCATCATCAGGGAAATGCAAATCAAAACCATAATGAGATATTACCTCACACCTGTCAGAATGGCTAAAATCAACAACATCAGAAACAACAGGTGCTGGTGAGAATGTGGAGAAAAAGGGACCCTACTACACTGTTGGTGGGAATACAAACTGGAGCAGCCATTGTGGAAAACAGTATGAAGATTCCTCAAAGAGTTAAAAATAGACCGACCCTATGATCCAGCAATCACACTACTGGGTAGGTACCCAAAGAATACAAAAACATTAATTCAAAGGGTTACATGCAAACCCTGTGTTTATTAAGCATTATTTATAATAGCCAAGATATGGAAGTAGCCCAAGTGTCCATCGATGGATGAATGGATAAAGAAGATGTGGTACATGTATACAATGAATATTATTCAGCCATAAAAAAGAATGAAACTTTGCCATTTGCAACAACGTGGATGTTGTTAAGTGAAATAAATCAGAAAGACAAATACCATGATTTCACTCGTATGTGAAATTTATGAAACAAAACAAATGAGCAAGAGGAAAAGAGAGAGAGAGCTAAACCAAGAAACAGACCCTTAACTATAGAGAACAAACTGATGGTTATTAGAGGGGAAGTTGGAGGAGGGGAGATGGATTAAATAGGTGATGGGGATTAAGAAGTGCACATGTGATGAGCACCAGGTGATGTATGACATTTTTGAGTCATTACATTGCACACCTGAAACTAATATAACACTGTATATTAACTAACTGGAATTAAAATATAAGCTTCGGGGTGGCTGGGTGGTTCAGTCGGTTAAGTGTCTGACTTTGGCTCAGGTCATGATCTCATGATTCATGAGTTCAAGTCCTGTGATGCAGCATGGAGCCTGCTTCGGATTCTCTGTCTCCTTCTCTGTCTGTCCCTCCCCTGTTCATACATTGTCTCTGAAAAATAAATAAATACACATTAAAAAATAAACAAAAGCTAAAAAAAAAAAAAAGAAAACAATCAAGGTCACCTGGGTGGCTCAGTCAGTTAAGCATCTGACTCTTGATTTTGGCTCAGGTCATGATCTCATGGTTTGTGAGATCAATCTCCACATCAGGCTCTGTGCTGATAGTATGGAGCCTGCTTGGGATTCTCTCTGCCCCTCCCTGCTCTTTCTCTCTTAAAATAAATAAACATTAAAAAGAAAAGAAAAGAAAACAATCCCATTTCCAATTGCACCCAAAGGAATGAAATACCATAGAAAAAACATAACCCAAGGAGGTGAAATATTGTACTGCAAAAACTATAAAACACTGATGAAAGAAATTGAAGATGACCCAAACAAATGGAAATATATTCCATGCTCATGGACTGAAAGAATAAACATCATTAAAGTGTCCATCCTACCCAAAGCAATCTACAGACTTAATGCATTCCCTACCAAAGTACCAACAGCATTTTTCACAGAAGTAGAATAAATAATTCTAAAATTTGTATGGAACCACAAAAGATCATGAATAGCCAAAGCAATCTTGAAAAGGAGGAACAAAACTGAAGGTATCATGATCCCAGATTTCAAAATATACTACAAAGTTGTAGTAGTCAAAACAGTATGGTATGGCACAAAAATAGACACATGGATCCATGGAACAGAATAGAAAACCCAGAAATAAACCCACATTTCTATCATCAATTCCTCTCTAGAGTGGGAATACAATAGGAAAGATATTATCTTCAACAAATGGCATTGGGGAAACTGGACAGCTATATGCAAAAGAATGAAACTGGACCACTCTCTTACACCATATGCAAAAATAAACTCAAAATGTATTAAAGACCTAGATATAAGACCCAACACCATAAAATTCCTAGAAGATAACATAGGCAGTCATTCCTTCGTCACTGGCTATTGAAACATTTTTCTAAATATTTCTCCTCAGGCAAATGAAACGAAAACAAAATTAAACTACTGGGACTAAACCAAAATAAAAAGCTTTTGCACAGTAAAAAGCAAGACAAAAAGCAACCTACTGAATGGTAGAAGATATTTGCAAATGATCTACCTAATAAAGAGTTAATTTTCAAAACATATAAAGAACTGATACAACCCTGGGTGGCTCAGTCGGTTAAGCATCCAACTTTGGCTCAGGTCATGATCTCACAGTTCGTGAATTAGAGCCCTGTGTTGGGCTCTGTGCTGACCTCTCAGGGCCTGGAGCCTGCTTCAGATTCTGTGTTTCCCTCTCTCTCTCTCTGCTCCTCTCCTACTTGCACTCTCTCTCTCTCTCTCTCTCTCTCTCTCAAAAGTAAATAAATGTTAAAAATTTTTTTAAAAATAAATGCAATCATCTATACATTAAAAAAAGAACTGATACCACTCAACACTAAAGAAATAAATAATCTGATTAAAAAATAAGCAAAGGACATCAAGAGACATTTTTCCAAAGAAGACAATGGCCAAGAGACACATCAAAAGATGCTCAACATCACTAATCATTAGGGAAATAGAAATCAAAACCACAATGAGATAAAACTTCACAACTGTCAGAATGGCTAGAATCACAAAGATGAGAAATAATAAGTGTTGGCGAGGATGTGGAGAAAAGGGAACCTTTGTGCACTGTTGGTGAGAACACAAATTGGTGCAGCCACTGTGGAAAACAGTATGGAGGTTCCTCAAAAAATTAACAACAGAATTCTCATATGACCTAGTGATTCCACTACCTGGTATTTATGCAAAGGAAACAAAAATACTAATTCAAAAAGGCATATGCACCTTTAGCATTACTTACGATAGCCAAGATAGACACCAATATAATATATTTATATGTATATATATATGTATGTGTGTGTGTGTGTGTGTGTAATACAATGGAATATTATTCTTTGGTTTTAGTACCAGGGTAATACTAGTTTCAGAAAATGAATTGGTAAGGGTTACCATAATGCCCCCTGTCTCTGATAATTTTCTTTGCTTCAAAATCTACTTTATCTGATATTAATATAGCCACTCATTCTTTCTTTTTATTAACGTTTGTAGCATATATATCTTTCCATCCCTTTACTTTCAAACTGCTTATATTGTTAGTGAAGTGAGTTTCTTGTAGACAGCATAAGGCTGGGTCATATTTTTAATCCACTCTGCCAATTTATGTGTTTTAAATGGTGTATTGAGATTTATTGAATTTAATTATTGATATGTTAGGGTTTAAGTGTGCCATCTTATTTTTTTTTCTATTTGTCTGGTTTTCATTTCTGTTTTCTCTTCTATGACTTTGTAGGTTGCTTGAACATTTTTTTTGAATTCCATTAAAAATTTTTTTTAATGTCTATTTATTTCGAGAGAGAGAGAGAGTGCGTGTGTGTGTGTATATGGTCACAAGCAGGGAAGGGTCAGAGAGGAGAGACAGAATCCCAAGCAGGCTCCACGTCATCCGCACAGAGCTTGATGTGGGGCTTGAACTCCCAAACCATGAGATCATGACCTGAGCCAAGATCAAGTCAGACACTTAACCGACTGTGCCACCCAGGAACCCCATTGAATTCCATTCTTATTTATCTATAGTGGTTTTTTTTTTTTAAACGTTTATTTATTTTTGAGACAGAGAGAGACAGAGCATGAACGGGGAAGGGGCAGAGAGAGAGGGAGACACAGAATCCGAAACAGGCTCCAGGCTCTGAGCCATTAGCCCAGAGCCCGAAGCAGGGCTGGAACTCACGGACCGTGAGATCGTGACCTGAGCTGAAGTCGGACCCTTAACCGACTGAGCCACCCAGGCGCCCCTATAGTGTTTTTAAGTGTATCAGTTTGTATAACTTGTTTTAGCTATTTCTCTAGCTATTACTATATATATATATATATATATATATATATATATATATATATATAAATTTTTCAGTCTACTAGTGTCATTTTACCAGTTCAAATGAAGTATAGAAACCTTACTTCCCTTTACTTTCCTCCTATTTTAAATATTACTTCTACATATATTTAGAACATTATAATTTTTGCTTCAACCACTATTTCAGAAACTCAAGTCTATTGTTTTTACTCATATTTTCGCTTACCATATTACTTTTTCCCTTTCTGATGTTTCAGTTCCTTTTTAAAATGTCTTCCTTTCTGCTTAGAAAACTTTCTTCAGCTATTGTTTTAGGGTAGGTCTGCTAGCAACAAATGTTTCTAGTTTTCCTTCATCTGAGAATGTCTTAATTTTCTCTTAACATCTCCTTAATTTTCTCTTAATAACTCTCACAAGCTATTTTCACTGTATTCTGATTTGACAGTTTTCTTTCAGCACTTGCAAAATGTGCTACTTCCTTTTGGCTTTCACGGTTTCTGATGAGAAATCTGGTGTCATTTGAATGGTTTCTTCTGCCGGTGAGGTGTCCTCTCTCATTCGCTGCCCTCAAGAATTTTTGTAGTTTTTACAAGTTTGACTATAAAGTGTCTGGTGTGGATTTCTTTGGGCTTGTTGGGGTTCATTCAGTTCCTTCTTCACCTCCTTCTAATGTTAACTACTGCTTACTAAGCAACGGCTGTATATCAGACATTGTGCTGGACATTTTACGTACACTCTTGCTAATTCCACCCACAAACTTGGGAGTTAGGTGTGTTAGATTAAACCACATGAAACTGTCATGGCTTCACTCAGCTTCTCGAATCTATAGGTTTATGTCTTTCACCAAATTTAGTACATTTAAGATGTTATTTCTGTGGGTACTTTTTCAGCCTCCCCTTCCTCCTGTCCTTTTTTTTTTTCTCCTCTCCTTCTGAGAGTCCCGTGACATGAATGTTAAATCATCTATTATAGCCCCATAGGTCCTTGAGGCTGTTAATTTTTTTCTCGGTTAGATAGTAGTTTCTATTGTTCTCTCTTCCAGTTCGCTGCTTCTTTCCTCTAACATAACATAATTGTTTTGACATCTACCAATGATCTTTCCTCAGCTTAAGATCTTCCTGGCTCTTGGAATTGATTTTCAATTAAAACCTGGACATTCTGGAAATTATAAGGCTCTGCATCTTATTAGGATCTACTTTAGTTTAACCTGAAACCACTCCAGTAGAAGGCAAGGGTCATTGCCTTGATATTGCTAAATGGAGGCTGAAGTTCAGGTTCCCACTTAGCTACTGTTGTCACCCAAGGGTGTATCTTGTTACTGCTGAGTGCAAGTGGAAGTTCCAACTCCCCAGTAAGCCTCCACTGGTCCTTCCCCAGCTCCTAGGAGTGAGAATGTCTTATTACTGCCCACTACATGGCCTTCACTAACATAACAGGGAAGGGTGGCGTTTTTACCACTGGGTGGTGATGAAAGTCCTGACCTACCACTTGGCCTCTGACACCACCCCAGCAGAGAGGGAGGCACCTTGTTACTGCCAGATGGGCAGTTGGAAGTCCAGGATCCCTGCATGGTCTCTACTAACACTATGGTGAGTGGGGGAAGAGGGAAGGCCTGTTATGGCTGGGTAGCTTCCTACTCAGCCTTTTCTGACACCACCCTGGTAGTTGTGGTCGGGGACAATGTTAGGGTGCCCCATTACAGCCTGGTGAGGGTGTTAAGTCTAGGCTCCCCTCCTGACTTTTCCTGGCATGTGTAGAGATGGGGGGGACCCACAATTTTTCTTTGTGGTATTTGGCTAGAGAGCATTTTTATTCTCTGAAAGTTTCATTTTGCTAGATTGTCTATTTCCTATTCCTTTGACTACAGAGTAGGTTTTTCTTGTTTTGCTTGTCTGAACTCATTGGTACTTTGATTGCTGGCTTCTTCGGCTACAAGCCTGAGACAACCCAGTACCATGTTGTCTTGGGTCCTGAGGTCCCTGGCTAGTCTTCCTCTCCCTCTTTTAGAGTCTTGTTTATTAGTTGTACTTAACTAAAGGAGTAAGAAAGAGTATGTCTACTCCATCTTTTCAGAAGTCAGTCTATATACTTACACTGTTTTTGATCAGTATCTCAAAACCTTAGGGATCTAGATGATTTTTCTGTTCTCACTTATATCATTTTCCTTATCTTAAAATTGTTTAGGTGGAGATTCTGAGCACCTAAATTAGAACTGCCTTCTTCAGAGAGAATTTGCATTTGCCTCTGCTGGAAGCCACGAATCTTATTAATTTAGGGATTTTAGTTGTCTTGAAGCATCCTAGTTTCATACAGAATTCTCAGGTTGTTTTCCTGTCCTGCAGCAGGATTGCTCAAGGGTTAGTAGTCAAATTCCAGGGCTATAATTGGCATTTGTATGCAAAGATGTCAGGTACAGTGCTAGAAAACAGTTTATCTTCTTTCTTTTTGTGGGAAAGGGATTGGTATGCCTTGAAGATTTTCCTTATTTTCTTGCAAGCCCAGAAATGCTTTTCAAAAACTGTTATAGTTTATCCAGGAGATGGTTGTATTGTAGATGGAGGGCCAAAATCACTGATAGAAATGCAAATCCCTTGTTTATGACATTTGGTAGTACTTCTTTGAAAATGACTGGAAAAGCAATATTCCTCATGATTATCAGATTTTTGTCAAAAGGCCAGACATGAAGGTTTTATTGAGGTTCAAATTCCTTAATGAAAATTGTCATTTTAGGTGGGTGAAATAGATTACTAGAATAATCTATTTTTACATCAAAACTGAGCCTTGCTCACTATATTACCATAACTGAGTTCCAGGTACTGACAAACTTGGTCTTCCTGGGAGGAGTTAAGAACTGGAGAAAACTAGAATATTGGAGGGTATACTTGAAAACAGTGAGGTGTAACAGCTATAAAACATGATCTAACCTGAAGTCTATGGTTCAGTTCCACTACAGCAGCTGTAGCTGAAAAGTTATTTTTCCTAAGAGAACAAACCAAATCTTGATGTTCCTGCACCTAGCTCACTTCATTCCAATAACCTGTTTCAAAAGTCCAGCTCGCTGCATTCCAGAGATCTGATTTTTTAATAACCAGTGCTGTTTTATTCATGACTCTTCTTTCCTCCATTTGTTCAGTAAATAAATTTAAGAAGCCAAGAGTCAAATTGGGAGCTTCCATAAAACGTGTTCCCTCATCATCTTGACTCTTCTACTTTAAAATACTGTTCCAAGGATGGCTCTGTATAAACTTAATTCTTTAATAAGAACATTAGTGATTTCTAACTCTTATTATGCGTCAGCCTCTGTTCGAAGCTCATTACATATATTTACTTCTCAAAACAATCCTAAGACATAGGTGTTTCACCTGCCCTCACTCTATAGATGAGGAAACTGAGGCACAAAGTAAAAAAACCCAGTCTCCCAGCTAGAACGTGGTGGAACTGATAACTGATCCTAGGCTGTGTGGTTCTAGAGTCTATGCAATAATCCTCTAGTACGGACTGTGTAGAGCCAACGCCAGACCCAGTATGTGTGATGATATGAGTCTCTTAAAGTGAAATCTAGTACTTTAGTAGGGAATACAGGTTCAACCACAAATACATTTATTTCTCTAAGAACAGTATGCCACTTTTAAATTAAAAAAAAAAAAATTATCATCAGCTGTCTCAGCAGTTTGCTCGCTCTTTATTAAGCTGATAAAAAAAATCCCAGAGCAGAGCAATTCACCAGCACGATCATTAAATTGCAAATCTCTCCTTTGTCACAGAGCAAGGATACACTCAAATGCAGAAAATAACTTCGTTCATAGGAGTACCTGCATCCATTTGTCATGCATTCCAGTGCCTCACGGCCCCCTTTTCAATCATCTAATTCCTAACCTAGTTTCTTTTTATAGTCTGAAAACAAGGAATCACCTTAGTAAGACATCCTTTCAGAGCACTGTTGAACAGAGATACCTCAGATTCCTGTTCTAAACGTTAAAAATATATTAGCACATACAGAAAATATCTGTAGATCTATTCTGTTATGTTCTAGTGAGTTTTTGTTTCTCCCTTTTTGATAATGTCTTCAATTTCTTCTGAGACTTCTCCTTTGTAGTCATTTGGTTCTATTGCATTTAACTTCTTTTGATACTCCAGTGGCAAACCATTTTCTTTTGCACCTAGGCAAATGACCTAGACATGGTTAAACAAACAAACAAAAAACCTTTTAGTTAGGAACATAATTTAATATACCACAGCTTCATGTGCTGTATCAAGTGTGAAATATTAGCTTTCAGATAACTCTAGAATAAATAATTATAGGACAAAATACAGACACAGAGTCATTCCCCTCAAAGTAAGCATGAATGTGCTGGGAGTTTTCAAAGTCACATGACACATCCTCATTGAATTTCAATTTTACTCAGTAACATGATTTAAAATGTTTTTAAAAGCTGAAGTATAATTAACATACAATGTTGTATTAGTTTCAGATACACAATAATGATTCAACAGTTCTTTACATTACTTGGTGTTCATCATGATAAGTGTGCTCTTAATTCCCTTCACCTATTTCACCCATCACCTCATCCACCTCCATTCTGGCAAGCACCAGTTTGTTCTCTGTGTTTAAGAGTCTGGGTATTTTTTGTTTGTTCATTTGTTTTATTTCACAAATTCCACATATGAATGAAATCATGTGGTATTTGTCTTTCTGTCTGACTTATTTCACTTAGCATTATACCTTCTAGGTCCATCCATGCTGTTACAAATAGCAAGATCTTTTTTGCGGCCGAGTAATATTCCATTGTATGTATATTGTGTACACATACATGTACACACACACACACACACACATCTTATTTATCCATATTATTGACTATTGATGGACACCTGGGTAGCATCCATAATTTGGCTATTGTAAATAAATGCTGTGATAAACATAGGGGTGCATATATCTTTTTAAATTAATGTTTTCGTTTTCTCTGGGTAAAAACCCAGTAGTGGAATTCCTGGATCATATGATAGTTCTATTTAATTTTTTGAGGAACCTCCACACTGGTTTCCACAGTGGCTGCACCAATTTGCATTCCTGCAAGCAGTGCATCAGGGTTTCTTTTTCTCTACACCCTCACTAACATTTGTTATTTCTTATGTTTTTGATTCTAGTCATTCTAACGAATTTAAAATATTTTTATATTAAGACAAAAAATTATTGTATGAAGTTGGCATGATCTATTAAGAAAAAACACGATTCTTCAAAAAAAGTTATAGTTTGGGGCGCCTGGGTGGCTCAGTTGGTTGAATGTCTGACTTCAGCTCAGGTCATGATCCCATGGTTTGTGAGTTCGAGCCCCGCATCGGGCTCTGTGCAGACAGCTTGGAGCCTGGAACCTGTTTTGGATTCTGTGTCTCCCTCTCTCTCTGCCCCTCCCCTGCTCGTGCTCTGTTTTTCTCTCTCTCTCTCTCAAAAATAAACATTAAAAAAAAATTTTTTTTTAATTTATGGCTTATAGGGAGCAGTTTTAGTTTAATCCTGGAGCCTACTCTACCTCTAAATTACACATGAGGGAATAAATAGCAACTATGTTCAGTTGTACTTCCCAGATCCATACCAGGCTAATTCTAGACAATTCCAGATTAGGCCCAGGAACTGGGTCATCCACTCCAGGTGCTATGTCCTGATTAGGCCTTCCAATAGTGCCTAAGTTTGGGTTTCTAAAAAGGGATGGTGGGGTTTCTATCCCACATTCTTTTTCTATGCTTGTGGGAGTGGTGTCTCTGATTTTGAAAGACAGTGTGACTTTTTTCCCTCCATCCAAGGATGGAAACATTTCAGTAGTAGGAAATATATTTTTTTCTCCATAAAAATAAATCTTGGTGCTATGAAATACTGGTTTGTGGAAGAAAAAAAATGATTACAAAAGCCTATGTATAGAATAAATCTACCAAAAATTTACATATATGTGTTATTTTCTACTTTAGGAAAGAAAATACATGTCTAGAATTATGGCTCATGTATATTTCTAAAAGTTTTTTATTTTATTTATTTATTTATTTATTTTTATTTATTTTTTTTTTTTAACGTTTTTATTTATTTTTGAGACAGAGAGAGACAGAGCATGAACGGGGGAGGGTCAGAGAGAGAGGGAGACACAGAATCTGAAACAGGCTCCAGGCTCTGAGCGCTCAGCACAGAGCCCGACGCGGGGCTCAAACTCACGGACCGTGAGATCATGACCTGAGCCAAAGTCGGCCGCTTAACCGACTGAGCCACCCAGGCGCCCCCTAAAAGTTTTTTAAAATAAATACATGTGGGGCGCCTGGGTGGCGCAGTCGGTTGGGCGTCCGACTTCAGCCAGGTCACGATCTCGCGGTCCGTGGGTTCGAGCCCCGCGTCGGGCTCTGGGCTGATGGCTCAGAGCCTGGAGCCTGTTTCCTATTCTGTGTCTCCCTCTCTCTCTGCCCCTCCCCCGTTCATGCTCTGTCTCTCTCTGTCCCAAAAATAAATAAACGTTGAAAAAAAAAATTAAAAAAAATAAAATAAAATAAATACATGTTAGGAACATGGCTCTATCGTTACAAATAAATCTGAACACTTTTTTTTTTTTTTTTAAATTTTTTTTTTTTTTTCAACGTTTATTTATTTTTGGGACAGAGAGAGACAGAGCATGAACGGGGGAGGAGCAGAGAGAGAGGGAGACACAGAATCGGAAACAGGCTCCAGGCTCTGAGCCATCAGCCCAGAGCCCGACGCGGGGCTCGAACTCACGGACTGCGAGATCGTGACCTGGCTGAAGTCGGACGCTTAACCGACTGCGCCACCCAGGCGCCCCAAATCTGAACACTTTCGATTTGCATTTGCATTTTAGGTAAATATCATATTTGCATTAAAAACATTTTGATTAAAATGAAGTGTTCATGTAGAATTTAACATACACAAAGTCTTATTAAAACAAGATATTTTTTAGCTTAGCTCAGTGAAAATTAAAGAGCAATCGCCAAAAGTCTTTGTAAGTAGCTTACCTTTTTATACTGGGGAGATGGGGGAGCACTCTCATAATTTTTCATCTGATAACTTCGACAAGTTATTTCTTTTCCTTCTTGAGTATAAACATTAACTTCTATTGGGACATATGTTCCACTTTTAACTCCTTCTTGCCTGAAACCAGAACAGCCAAATTTTAACATACATGACTTAGCCAAGTTAGTTTACTGAATTAAAAATTTAACTGTATATGGATATATGTCCTCCCTATGTATTTGGGGATATAGTAGAACATATTATAAAATTACCACATCAAAAGTAAACTTAGCATTCCAAGTAGAAAGCCTCAGCCTTACTATTACTTGGTATACTTCTAACAGATCTCTATATTTATTCTATTGGAAAACATGCTTGAATGTAGTTATTTCAATCTTTGCACCCCTAAACATTGTTCTCTAGGCTACTAAGCAAGAGAATATCCACCCAGAGAAAAGTAGAGAGAATGGTTCACTCTCATTCACCAGTGACAAAGTATGAAGCATGTCAGATAATCTGTTCTTATCAAGTCCTACTCTATTCTGCCAGCTTTCTTTGTATACATGCTGTACCATACAACCCTTGAGTCCTAGTTATAAAAAGTATCAAAGCATTTCTGATATGTTATCAAAGTTTTTCCAAATTATTATTACTTTTTTACTGATTCAACTGCTACCTTAAAGAACTGTTTTTTAAAAACTGACTCTAATAAAAATTGAACTGCTTTGAAACCAATTAAGAAAATGCAATAATTACAAACATCTTTGTGACTTTTCACAATACGAAACTGCAAAGAGATTTTTTTATAAAAGATAAAAAGAACAAAAATAAGGGCTTCCATTTTTTGCAGAAGAGATTATAAACATCCTCCCCAAATCTTAATCAGAATGTGTGACCTCTGGGTGCCTGGATGGCTCAGTTGGTTAAGTGTTCAACTCTTGTTGATCTCAGCTCAGGTCTTGATCTCAGGGTTGTGAGTTCAAGCCCCCCATTGGGCTCTATGCTGGGCATGAACCCTACTTAAAAAGAAAAGAGTAGGGATGCCTGGGTGGCTCAGTCGGTTAAGTGTCTGACTTCGGCTCAGGTCATGATCTCACGGTCTGTGGGTTTGAGCCCCGCATCCGACTCTGCTGACAGCTCAGAGCCTGGAGCCTGTTTCAGATTCTGTGTCTCCCTCTCTCTCTGACCCTCCCCTGTTCATGCTCTCTGTCTCAAAAATAAATACACGTTAAAAAAAAAAAGAGTGACCCTTCTAGGCCTTTTTTTTTTTCTTTTTAATGTAAGCTCTATGCCCAACATGGGGCTTTAACTCACAATACTGAGATCAAGAATTGCACGCTCTATGGGCTGAGCCAGCCAGGCACCCCTAGCTTTTCTTTTTAGGAAATGCATAATATACCTTTATATTAACCCTAAAGTATAAAGAATATAGTATATGGTTTGAAAAACCAATACACATATATATACACATCTTTGCATATGATCCACTTTCTGAATTAGTTATTATTTAACTTATAATTAGAAGCCACCTACTCATCCAGAGAACTTAAATTGCTTTTGTTCATTTTCCATACTACTCCCCATACTTCATCGCCAGGACTTTGAAAAATGGTGGCTATACCTCCATGCCAAGTTTCACTTGTTTTGCCTTGGGAATTGCCAAAGTCAAGCTTAAAATCCTACAAAGGAAACCAAAAAGACAGGATCAATATCCACTGGAACCAAAATTTCCCTCCTCAAAATAAAAAAAAAATTTACCTTGAACTCCATGCAATTAAAACATAAACTTTGAATTCCTTCTCTGCATAAGAAACTGTAAAAAATACAAAGATAAACAAGGACCCAGATCTCGACTTTATTTTTTCATATTCTTCTTTAAAAATGAAATATACGCTAAATATATTAGATGTATACATATCTTACCATAAACAGGTTTGAAGGTTTAAAAAAAAAACATAATCCCAATGCCTTAACACAACTATTTTCATTTTTGAAAATTACTTCCCAGTCTACCTACATACTCATAGATTTTAATTTAGAGGCAACCATAGTACACATAATTATTGAAGATGAGTAGCTGTGTAGGGGTTATAACCTTTTCTCTACTTTTATGTACGTACAGAGTATCCTAACAGCATATATCACTACATCCTCAAGGAGCTGGCATTTTGAGGGTGATTTGGATACTTATTCATCTAACACTCATGAATTGTACTATTATAATAATCATAAGAGCAGCTAGCACTAGAACTTTACTAGGTTATATACACTGTGCTATGAGCTTTACATGGACTCTCATTTTTATCCTGCCAACAACTTTATTTTACTCATTCAACAGCAAAAAAAACCTGTAGTTTATAAAGATCAAGTAACTTGTCCAAGATCTCACAACTAATAAGTAACAGAGCCAGGTTGCTAGTTTTGCTTATTCCCTGTTAGGGATGGGTAATCAGAGGAGATAATCCTGAGGAAGATTAAAAACTCTTCTTTGGTTGTTTGGTGTAGGAAAATTTCTTTCCATCTTTCCAGAGCTTAGTTTCCTTAATAATAAAATTAAAAAGGTTGGACTAGATATTAAATCTAAGGTTAATAATTAATCTTTATCACCTTATTTTCTTAAAAATGTCAGACATTCAGGAAAAAGGCTGCTTTGAGTGACCAGTACCTTTAGTTGGTATACTGGATGTTCTAGAACCAAGTAGCCCTGGCAGGACATCAGGAGAGCTGTTAACAAGTTACAACCACACTAGGTACTGGCTGTCTATTACTAAATCCAAGTTCCACTTTGCTGCTGCTTTTGACATAGTTAACCATCCTGTCTTGATCAGCCTCTTCCTGACTTTCAAACTGTTTCCTGCTCTCAATTCCCTTTGCTAATTCCTCCTCCATACCAGGTCTTTAAATGTTAGAGTTTCTAGGGCTCAGTTTAGGCCCCTTTCTCTGTTCATCAGCAATTTGCTCAAGATGATCTATCCCCTCCAATGACTTCAAATACCATCCAGTATTCCAATTCTCTTTTATTTTATTTTTTTTAACGTTTATTTATTTTTGAGATAGAGAGAGACAGAGCATGAACAGGGGAGGGGCAGAGAGAGAGACACACACACAGAATCTGAAACAGGCTCCAGGCTCTGAGCTGTCAGCACAGAGCCCGACATGGGGCTCGAACTCATGGACCGCGAGATCATGACCTGAGCCGAAGTCGGACGCTTAACCGACCAAGCCATCCAGGCGCCCCTCGCTTTCCAATTCTCTTTTAATCCAGCCCAGATCTCTCTTCTAAACTTCAAGAGTGCTTAGAACAGGGCCTCCCAGACAGTGAATACTTAATCAATGATCACTAATATTTTTCTGCTCATTTGGATGTATAACCAGCATCTCAAACTCAGTATGTTCAAACTGAGCTTAACTTTCCCGCCAAAACTGATGCTCCTCTTCTCTTTACAAGCATCACCATCATCCACGCTATTGCAGCAAAAACCTTAGTCACCCGTTGCCTCCTCCTCCCTTCACAATCAGTCACCAAGGCTTAACACTGTTATCTCCTAAATATCTCCCAAACCCATCTACCCTCGAATGCTACCACTTCAGTTCAAGGTGCCATTATCTTTAGCATGAATTGCTTCAGAGTCTTTCTTTTTTTTTTTTTTTTTTAATTTTTTTTTTTTCAACGTTTATTTATTTTTGGGACAGAGAGAGACAGAGCATGAACGGGGGAGGAGCAGAGAGAAAGGGAGACACAGAATTGGAAACAGGCTCCAGGCTCCGAGCCATCAGCCCAGAGCCTGACGCGGGGCTCGAACTCACGGACCGCGAGATCGTGACCTGGCTGAAGTCGGACGCTCAACGACTGCGCCACCCAGGCGCCCCTCTTCAGAGTCTTTCTAACTGGGCTTCCCACGTTCACTGTTGTCTCCCTCTTCCAATCCATTTCCCACTGCAACCAGAAAGGGCTTTCAAAGTTGTGAATCTGATCTCTCATTTGCTGAAATTCTGCAATAGGGCTTTTCATTGCTCTCAAGATAAAAACCAAAGTCTTCTGTGGTCCTATAACATGCGGCCCTTTTCCTACCTCTCTAGTCATCATTCTTTATCTTCCTCACACACTGAACTCCAGCCATAGTAGCTGGATGATCTAGCTTCTTCTTTCCTGAGGACATTTGTACATGCTGTCCCTTCTATTTTCTTTGCCTCCCCCTGCCCAATCATTCAGGTCTCAGCTTAAAAGTCGTATTTTCAGGAAGAGCTTTACTGAGCTCTTAGGTCGGGACTCAAAGTCATACATACACTTCCATGGCACCTAGTACATCCACCCTCCCCCACCCTTTTTTTAAAGCCTTCATTTTTTCTTTTTTTTTTTAGGGGTGCCTGGGTGGCTCAGTCGGTTAAGCGTCTGACTTCGGCTCAGGTCATGATCTCGCGGTTCGTGAGTTCAAGCCCCACGTCAGGCTCTGTGCTGATGGCTCAGAGCCTGGAGCCTGTTTCAGATTCTGTGTCTCCCTCTCTCTGACCCTCCCCCATTCATGCTCTGTCTCTCTCTGTCTCAAAAATAAATAAACGTTAAAAAAAAAAAAGATTGGTTTTAGGAAGGTAAAACTGAGAGGAAGGTACAACATGTCTCCTTTTTAAACTCACCATTATCTGTAAATGAATAATCATTTGCTTGATAGCTCTTCCATTGGTCCCAACTATAAGCATCTGAATTTCTTTTCCACATTTCGGCAATTCCCTACCTTCTGAGTCTGGGAGATGGGTAGAAAGTTCTATAGCCCACCTCCCATTTTTGAAGCTTCAGATGCCAACAGATGGTTCTCCCAGCTTTGCTGGTAGTCAGGGCATGGGCACTAGCCAAGAGTTAGCCGGTCAGGACACCCA
Source organism: Lynx canadensis (assembly GCF_007474595.2). NCBI lineage: Eukaryota > Metazoa > Chordata > Mammalia > Carnivora > Felidae > Lynx > Lynx canadensis. The sequence goes on from NC_044304.2 coordinate 121,479,326, forward strand.
TGTGGGGCTTTGAATCAGAAGCTGGTGCTAGTGCCCAAGAACGGCAGAAACTACACCCTGGCGGTGGTGGCCACATTTAGGTTTCAGGAACTGCAGGGGTGTAGTGGCGGCACCCCAGGCAAGGTCCAGAGCAGGTGGTGTCAGTGAAGCACATTGCAGCGTCCATGTTTACCAAGGTCAGCAGTGCTGCACCAGCGCCCTCCTGGGCTGGTTCTGTCTGTGATATTGACTGTGTTATGGTGGCTGTGGTTTCCTTTATGCCTGCCTCTGTGTGTGTGTGTGTGTGTGTGTGTGTGTGTGTGTGTTTCTAAGTAGGCTCCACAACCCAAAGTGGGGCTTGAACTCACCACCCTGGGATCAAGAGTTGCATGCTCCACCTACCAGCCAGGCACCCCTATGCCTGCTTGTTTTCTCAGCCCTGTAGTCCTACCTTCCTGGTCATTCATGAGCCCTCCAACAGCCTTTCAACACATTCTTTTTTCTGCTTAAATCAGCCACTTTCTGTTGTTTGCAAATAAGAACCCCAACAACAACAGCAGAGACCATGCCTAATTCAACAATGTCAAAAGGTTTTGCACAATTTTCCTTCTTTCATTTCTTTTCTTTCTTTTTTGCGTATTACCTCCTATAGACCTAGAGGTCCTCAAAGTAGCCAACTTTACTCAATCACTTTTGTATCTGCAGGGAAGAACATCTACCAAATGAAGGAACGGACTGTAGTGAAGAGCAATGATTTTTACCAAGGTGGGTTATGGTTCATCCAGACACTGGACTTAGCTGAGCTCAGCACTCACTACGGATAAGACTCCCTCCCAGCTTTCAGGGCCTCACCAATCAGAAGCAAAAGGCGGGTGAATGGAGTTTTACAACAGGTGACAAGTCCTGCAGCGAAGGTGTGGGAGGGAACAGAAAGGAACCGATTCCCTGCCCTGGGGTCGGAGAAGGCGTCTCAGGCACCAAGCGAATGGATCCTGTGAGCGTGCCCATTCAGCGGGTGGGCACGAGAGGGGTGGCCGGACCTGGGCAGAACGAGCAGCCTAGGGAAAGTTAGGAGGGGACTCTAGGAGACCCAGACGGGCTTGCTCAGGAGGGCAGAACCCAGACGGCGAAGAGAGCCCCGACGTACTCTCATCAGCGAGAGGTGGATTCCCGGCCCTGAGGAAGCGACTTCTGGAAATCCTGCTCCCTCGTCCGAGGGGTGGGCACGACGCTGCAAGGGCCGCGGGCAGCACTGACCTGCAGGCGGGCCACGCAGCAGAACACGGCTGACGGGTTTCGGAGGTGGATCCGCTCGGTCAGCAGATTGCTACCGTAGGCGAAGTACAGAAAACTCTCCCCCTCCTGGCCCCGGAGGTCCTCACAGCCCGAATTCGCCATGCTCCACCCAGACACCTGCACCGCAGCGGTGTCGGCGGCAAGACCGTGAGGAGAGGACTGAGAGCGTCCCAACTTCAGTGGCAAACCGGCCGGCGACTCTAGGGTTAGGGGAAACGCGGGAAGCGTGGGCGCAGCGAGTCAGATGCGACCGCCCTTGCGATTGGCTGCCGGTCACAAATGTTGAGTCACCCCATCTGATTGGCCAAGCCCATCACCTCCTCTCAATTCTCCAGTAAGGATTCTGAAACACTCAGACCTGGGGCGACCGAGAGCCGACTCCTCATTGGACATGATCCTCTTGTTGTCCCGCCCCGGTGTTCAAGACTCCCTCTGATTGGTGAGTGGGCCGGCACTACGCGAAGGTGGGTCAGGCCTGGAGGGTTCGGTTTAGGGGGCCGCTCCGCGAGCGTCCCAGCCTTGTATTTTCAGCTTCAGGTGGCGCAAGCGTGCTTCCCTGGCTGTGGGTGCATTTTAGGTAGCTCTGGGCACCCCTGAAGCGAAACAGCTGCCCTGGCCGCGCCCCCGACGGTTCCCTCACCTGGCAGCTCACTCCCGTACCGCCCTCCCGGTTTGGAGCAGTCGGTCACTACGGGTCTCTTCCCCCCACAGGTTGGTTCCGGCTTCCCCAGCCCTGATCATCTGCGTGAAGCCCCTCCGAATGTCTGGGATTCCCTTCCCCGACGGAAGTAGCGAGTCGGGTTCAAATCCCGATGATGCCATTTACTGGCCACGTACGCTTGGGCAGCTCTCATCTGTTTCCTCCTTTTAAAATAGAGATTTTAATATAAATTATGATCACAGTTACATAACTTATGATCCCTTATCTCACAGGGTTGGTTTAAGTACTTACAGAATAGTTTTGTTAATGTGATTAGGAGCAAAAACTCCAGTGTAAAATAAGATATAAAAGCCTAAGAACAATGAAATAAAACCTTGTATCCTTAAACTTTGAAATGAAAGTATTAATTTAAACTCAGGGGAATGGCTGGCTATCCTTGGAACCCAGATTTTGATTTCTAAATACCACTCTCCACCAAAAGGTATGAGGGATCGTCGGAGAAATTGTTTATGCCAGGTCAAAAGCTAGGAATGAGTAGGAGCGGTGGGAACATCTTGTGACAGAAAGTCTGGAAGTATCCAAGAAAAATGAGTTCCTTTCAGAAGGACATGGGAGCCAGCTTGAAGGAATGCCCACTGGCCAAAAGTAGAACAATTTGAGTACCAAAAATAATGACTGCAATTGATTGAAAATGTCAGACAGAAAAGTCCCACCAAAAGAGTAAACCAAATATAAAAAGCAATTTTTAAAAACCTAATTTGCCATGGTGACTATTACAGCAACTCTTTACTCTGAAAAGTGGTAATTTAAGAAAATTTAAACATTTATCCTGCCCTTCTACTTGCGGCTGTATTTCAGGGGTAACCAAATAGTCTCAGTTAATGAGGAAGCAGTTCTCTTTACAAAAGTGTGCCAGCTAAATAATGCAAAATGAATGATACAATGAGAAAATCACCATTTTGTAGCCCCTAATGAAATAATTGATTTATGCCAGGATCATCAATGAAACCATTTGGTGAAAGGGTGATGGGGAACAGAATACTCGCATAGGGCCAAATTATCCCCCAAGGATTACTCGCTGTAGTCAGAAGGAAAACATAATGACAATGAAGAAATCTGTTCCCTCCCACCGTAACCTAGATCAAACTTATAATCACGAAAAATGTACCAACCTGACATTACGTCTCTCCTGATGTGATACAATGGGAGGCACCAGTATGGTCTATGAAGTATTGTTTCCCAAACTCTTTCACTTCTATACAATCAAGCATAAGCAGGAACTACAAGGATAGAAGAATAGAAATGACACCAAGAGGAAACAATCAGAAAAATCCTGAACAAATGGTGGGGCATCCTGCAGAATAAATGAACAAATGGCTGTCTCTTAAATTAAGTCAGTGTAATTAAAAAAAAAAAAAAAAAAAAGGCAGGACTGAGCACAGGCTGTTCTAGGTTAAAAGAAACTAAGAGACATGATAACTGCATGCAATCCTTGTCCTTGGTTGTAGTTCAATAAACCAGATATAAAAGATATTTTGGAGACAATTAAATCTGAATACAAAGTAGGGGATGAGATGATATTAAAAACTGCTTTCTTTGTTAGGTATGATAATAGCATTGTGTTATGTGGAAAGATATCTCTATTTTTAGATATACATATTAATGTATTTAGGGGTAAAATGTTTGCTATCTATATTTACTTTAAAATAATTCAGAAAAATTGAAATATGGAAAGTGTTAAATGTTCAATCAACTGATGTGGATATGGATGTTCATTTTATTATTCTAGCTATTCTTTTCTATATAGTTGAACATTTTCATGTTAAAAAGTCAAAAAGGGAAAATGGTGATATTTGTAAAGCACTGGGCAGACAGTGAGCACTCAGTAAGCAGTAACACTGTTGTTAGATAATCGGAAAATAGGAAGGTCGGTCCCCTCCCCCTCCCCCAAACATCAAGGTGGAACTTGAAATGCAGACTTGGGAACTTGCTGGCAAGATAGTGCTCTATTGCATCAGAATTCTCAAGGCCTCTGCTTCGGAGCATCCCCACTTAAAATGTCCTTCTGCATTTTAAATTGCTTTTAGACATTCTAAATGTATTTATTATTTAATGATTTTCTAAGTCTTTGACTTTTTTTCTCACCCTAGATTTCTCACTAATTGCTTAATTTTATGGTTATTGATTTTTCTTAATACCCTTTTACAAAAATTTTCTGAAGCACCGCTGTTTCCTCAAACACTGAAAAATCTTTTCTTAAGCCCATGAAGCATTTTATTTAGCTTCCCCATGTAGATTGCTGTGTGCTGACCCCTGTTGGCCAAGGCAGTAGATAGCAAGCTTTTTTTGTTTTTCCAAATTTAACCAAAGCTTGGTTAATACTCGTTAACATTCATTGAACACTTATCAAATGCCAGGCACCAACCTAAATTCATATATATTAGCTGATTTAATCCTGAAAATAGCCCTATGCAGGAAGTGCTAATACTATTCTCATGTTACAGTTGAGGAAGCCAAGGTAAGTTAACTAATTTGCCCCAGGCTGTAGCTAGCAATGACTGGCCAAGCACTCTGATTCTAGAGTCATTATGGGGTACTGCTTCCCAAATTTCTCAAGCTGAAAAGCCCTGGTGGTCTAGAAAAAACTGGTTATTAATAACCCTCTTTCAAGTACAATCTCTACCTTACCTATAAGGATATTATAAAATAATAATTCTAGCTTTCAATCACTTGATAATGAGTTAATGAGGTCAAATTTCTTTCAAGGGCCATTATTCAGTCTAGTGGTCTTTAAAGTTTTTTTATTGTATTATTAAAGTTTTTTATTGTATTATCAAGATTTTTGAACACACACACACACACAATGTATATTGTATACTACTTACAAAACGACAATTTAAAAATAACTATTTAATTGTCATGTTAATGCAAAACATACATTTAGGGTCAAGTTAATTACAAATAATAGTGGATAGAAATCCATATTTCAAATAGTCCTCTTGCAAAATTTTTTGGCTGACCGTGTCAGATCTTATCAGATCATCATTGTTTTTATACCATAATGTAGGTGATAAAGAGCTTGTACCAGAAGTCAAGAACGTGAGCTTGGTACCTTTCTTTTTTTACTTGTGCTTGCAATATCAGTAAGAGCTTTAGTCCAGTTTTTTACAGAAATTGTTTTTTGTGTGAGAATTAGTTAGTTCTCTGTGAGTCCACTTAAGCAAACACCAGTGAGTTGCAGCAGGTCACAAGACACAGCAAGTGAATGAATGAGGGCCATGCCACCATTACCCCTCCTCGGGAAGACATTCCCACCTGTCCTCTAGGATCCCGCACCTCTTATTAGATATAATAACTATCTGACTGACTCTGGGGTCTAGTGTCAGAGTAAAGCTAAATTCTTATATTAGGATATAAGCGTATATACTACATATAGTAAAATACAGTAAATCGAAATTATACTATTTTAGCTCACAAAATAGAATTTTGTTTTCACACCCAGTAGATCAACTTGCTCACCCACTTTGAATAATTGTTATCTTATTTATTTATTTTTGAGACAGAAAATGTGAGTGTGAGCAGGGGAGGGGCAGAGAGAGAGGGAGAGAGAGAGAATCTCAAACAGGCTCCACAAGATATGGGGCTCGATCTCATGACCCAAGCCAAAATTAAGAGTTGGACGCTCAACTGACTGAGCCACCCAGGTGTCCCTAACATTTTATATATTTATTTACTTACTTATTTATTTTAGAGAGAGAGCGTGAGCGGGGGAGAGGGGCAGAGGGAGAAAGAAAGAATCGTAAAGCAGGCTCCACTCTCTGTGTGGAATCTGACCCAGAGCTAAGGCCTCGATCCTGGGATCATGACAGACACTCAACCGATTGAGCCACCCAGGCGCCCTTAGCATTATCATTTTAAAAAGAACACTTCAATGTCAAATATTTGCACATTATGGCAAGTGTGAAGAGTTGTATAGTAAGAAGACTATGTGTCTCCTGAGTAAGGCCAAGCTGGCTGCTTAGGCAAGGTCATTCAGGGCAGTAGTACTATAGTGGGACAGATAGGACTGGTTCTCATGAATCTGTTTCTTAGCTCTGTGGATTGGAAAATTCAGTCTTGGCTCTGGGAGCAGATGCACACTAACTAGACTTATAAGAGATAGATGTACACATCAGAATGCCAATTAGTTGAAATGTGATGAGAGCTGTAACAAATAAACCAGATTCGTGTGTTCACTGATCAATGCATTTTCTTCCATTAGGAAAATAAACAACACGAGAAGTCTCCAGACATGAGTTTAGCATGTTTTAGGAACTACAGGTCAGGTGGTTAAAGAGGAAGGAATAAGAGGAGTGACAGGAGATGAGGCTGAGAGACAGGCAAGGGCAAGCTCACGTAACGCCTCGAAGGCCACGTTAAGGAATCTGGATTTTATTCTAAGAAATGAAAAGCTGTTTGGGCAGAGATACGATCTGACTTACTTTCCAATAGGATAATTCTAGATGCTGAGTGGAGAATCAATTCCAAGGGGATAAAGAGGATATTTAAGAGACACATAAAGAAGCTGTTGCAGAAGTTTTGACAAGAGTGGATGATGACCTTGGACTCCCTAGGGTAGTGGGAGGGAAGCGAGAGAGAAGAGGACTGATCTGGGGTGCCGTTTATGGTAGAGAAGATTAGACTTGCTGAAGACTGGAGGGGTGATTCCATGCCTACCAAACAACTTTCCAATTCTAGTCTGTGTCCTTAGTAGATTCTCCTTCTAGAAGGAAGCCTTGATCAGAGATCATAGGGACGTGATTTTCCTGCTAATTCCAATTTTCTTTCCTGAGAATTTGAACTTGAGTCTGGGAAGGGTTAGGTTACTTGCTGGGCGCTGAGACTGTAGCTTGTGATGCTCTGAGCTGGTGTCAGCCACGTTTGCACAGATGGAATGGGAAGAGGAAGAAGGTGACCTGAGTGACAGAAAAGAAAGCAGACCACACCTAAGGAGAGAATGGTGCTAGAGAAATCCAAGTCCTGAGCTCAATGAAGTGTCTGGATCCGGCTGTTACCAGACCCAGCTGAGTTTCTCACTTTGTTTTTCCCAAGATAGTCTCATAAGCCTTATTCTCCACACTGGTAATTAAATGATTCTATTAAATGCACATAGGTTATGAGGAATACAGCATATTTAATCCTGCCACAATTTTATTTTATTTTATTCTATTTTATTTTGAGAGAGAGAGAGAGATGAGAGCAGGAGAGAGGGGCAGAGGGAAAGACAGAATCCCAAGCAGGCTCCATGCTTAGCGTGGAGCCTGACATGGGGCTCGATCCCATGACTCCAGAATCATGACCTGAGCTGAAATCAAGAGTGGGATGCTTAATCAACTGAGCCACCCAGGCGCGCCCCCCCACAACAATTTTTTAGAGTGCGTTTTGACGATTTTTAGCTCCCAAAGTAAAGTATTTTGCTATGCCTGTATTATTTTAAATATATATTAGTGATCTAAAGTATAGAGAAATCATTAATCATATGTGGTCCCAGGCTACACAGGCAGTATGAAATAAACATGAACCTCCAAAACTGCAAGGATGTGGAATAAGCAGGTATGGAGAGAGAATTGCATTTGCTGCCTAAAACCTAAAATGAGTTACCTTTGACTCATCTCTTCCTTTCAAACCCTATATCCTATCAGTCAGTAAGATCTGCTGCCATCAGCTGTCCTCTGCATTCTCATACTTACCACTCTCTCCCTGGTGGCATCATCTCACACCTGGATTATGGCAACAGCTGCCTAGCTGTTCCTCCTGACTCTGCTTTTCTCTGGAGATGGGGTAAGGTTGGGGATCACATGAGGGCAGCCCGGAAGGGGTTTGGAGAATGGTAAGTTGTTCAATTTCAGTAGAGCAAATAGGTTCATATCAGGGAGTGGGAGACAAGTCTGGAAGGAGACTAGCATAATTTATGGGAGGGTCTTGAATTTTGAACTAAAAAGCTCAGACTATTTGGTGGTCAAAGGGGAGATCTTTTTGACTTTTGAGCAGACAATAACCCTCCTGCACCTTTGGAAACTCATTTTTGTGGCTGTGTGTAGGATGGCCTGGGAGGGAGTAGGATGGGGAGATGGTTGAGTACTGGACACAAGTTCATTGCAATAGGCCAGGTCATAAAAGTCAGAGCTAGGGCAGTGATTACAGAATGGAAATGAAGGGATGGGAAGGAGTGAAGACCTATTCTTTTAATTTGCTTTTATGATATCACTCCTTTGTGTGGAAACCTTGTGAGGCTGTCTGTTGTCTATTACTTTATCAAGTTCAAGCTCTTGTGCAAGCTTTTTGTTATCTGATTCCATTCTGCCTGGCCGGTCTGATTTCTCAGCTGATGGTAAAACCCTTTGGAGGCAGAGACCACACCTTATATTTCTGTACACCTACAGCGCTTATTACCACAGCATAGATGAATAATAAATATGTGCTAATTAATCAAGCCAGGGCCAAAATCTCCCCTAGCCTTTACACAGGCTCCCAAAGCCTTTTTTCTCTATGATTTTTTTCCCCCAGCTTTACTTGACTTACTGGGAGGCATTTGTCCTTTACCTCTGATTTAAGATTTAAAAATTTATACTGATGCTTTAGCATACAGGATTCTGCATACATTTTATTAGCCATAGTGGTATTTATATCTCCTCCCAGCTTATGGCCACATGACTGGGAAGCATGCCAGAATAGATGAAACCAGAAATGTTCTGGAGGATAAAAAGAGTAAAACTCGGGTAGGCAGTAATTTCTCAGGATGTTTGACAGATAATCTGTATTCTTGTTTTGAGATTAGCCCTGGGAAGTAGTTCCAATACAGTTTTTTAGTGCTCAGTAAATGGTCTCCTTTGTTATCTCTCTATTTATATGTATTTATATCTATAACCATACACTGTGGAAAGGCACACACAAAACTGCTGACAGTGTTTACCCGTGGGAAGGGAAATGGAGTTGGAAGGGTGGGGAGTAGGGGAGAGGGTTGGACAAAAAGCTTTCATTGTTTCCATTCTGTATTCTTCAGTATTTTTTGCATCTTTGAGCATGTATTCTTGTATTACTTTTATTATTTAAAAATACCTTATTGAGTTCATATCCTATGGAATTTTAAGTCCATATCTAGAGATCTAGTGTCGGGAGGGTAGAAAGAGGGTGATGACTAAATTAGTTGTTCAAAATAAAAACAGATGCAGCAAACACATTTCCAGGTAGGTCTGCCTTTCGACACATCAGTTAATTAGGCCAGAGTAGGTCAGTCTTGCTCTGTGGAAGGAGGCCTCTGGGAGGCCCGCAGCTGCAGGATCTCAGTGGGTCCACCGGGACAAGCACTCTTGGCCTTGTGAGGTGCCAGTGGGCACAAGACCCTGTATATTTCCCCAGTCTGGTTTAGGAGAAGGCCACACATATAGTCTAGGACAATGGCCTGCTATATCCTACTGCCAACCTTAAGTCACTTCCGGAAGGTTCTGGAAATATAGCAATTCAGCTATCTCCATGTCATTTACCACAGCTACATTAGATCGAGACATACCAATTCCAAGATTTACTACCATTAATGTTAAAGTCTGACAAACTGCTTCATAATTAATATGTCCACCTCCTCATTGTATATGTCCACGTTATTTGTAACATCTTAAGTTCAACTGAAATTAAAATGTAAAGCAAGAATATTGCTGCATGTTTCTACTGCCAAGAATAGAGGGAATATAAGCAATAACACTTTAGAATGTAGATTTACTTAAGTGAGAATCCCAATGTTTCCCTTGGCGATAGACCTCATTCTTTTCTCCTAGAGGTTTATACTCAGTAAATTCTAACTATCATGTATAATAATTAGATGAGAGCCGAGGTTTTCTCAATGTCCCCATAGGAAGCATGGCTTTGGAATGAGGCCTAGTTTAAGCATTTGGAAGCATTTATGGAAAGTGAGAACTGTGCTTGAATTCTCTGCTTAATTAATGTGCTTGGATTTCATGTTTTCAGTCTACTCAACAATATTTAATCAACAATTAACACTTCTCAGACACATACACTCAAATGAAGCATTTTACTTGACTATAAAACAACTCTGGATGTTTGGAAATCTTTCCAGAATAGCTGATCTAGTGCTGGTGTCAACCTTTTTTCTTCTGCATTATTTTCTGCTTTCACACGAATACAACACATCCCAATAATAGAGCTCCCAAAAGGCATCTCTACTTATTGTCTTTGTTAAATGCTTATTGGCTGAGAAGACAACAGAAACTCTAGATAGCTGAGTAACAGAAACTCAGATAGCTCGCTGAAAATGACAGTCATTCATGGGAGAAATAGGTAGGTTTTGTGTGTGGAGAAGAAACTTCCTTCCGTAAGTCATTCTCTAAGATTCCCGAGGGTAGTGCATTTTTTTTTTTAATTTTTTTTTCAATGTTTATTTATTTTTTTTGGGACAGAGAGAGACAGAGCATGAATGGGGGAGGGGCAGAGAGAGAGGGAGACACAGAATCCGAAACAGGCTCCAGGCTCCGAGCCATCAGCCCAGAGCCTGACGCGGGGCTCGAACTCACGGACCGCGAGATCATGACCTGGCTGAAGTTGGACGCTTAACCGACTGCGCCACCCAGGCGCCCCTTTTTTTTTTTTTTTAATTTTTTTTTTTCAATGTTTATTTATTTTTTTTGGGACAGAGAGAGACAGAGCATGAACGGGGGAGGGGTGTAGTGCATTTTTTTTAGGTGCCTTAAAAACTATGTCTCAAGCTAGCCAAATCATCTGAATTTTATTAGCATTCGTATATTTTAGAATTTTATTTCCATGATCCAACAATTCCACTCTTAGCTACATACCCAAACAAACTGAAAACAGGTACTCAAACAAATACTTGTGCATGAATATTCACAGCAGCTAAGAGGTGGAAATAGCCCAAAGTTCATCAGCTGATGAATGGATAAATAGAAGGTAGGATAACCGTACAATGGAATATTATTCAGCCATAAAAAAGAATGAAGGACTGATACTTGCTACAACATGGATAAACCTAAAAAAAAGCCACACACACTATGGAAACTGAAAGAAGCCAGACACAAAAGGTCATAGATAGTATCACTCCATCTATATGAAATATCCAGAACCGATAAACCTATAGAAACAGAAAATTGACGGGTGGTTACCAGGGGCTGGGGGAGGAGGAGTAAGTACTTCATGGGTACAGAGTTTTATTTTGGGGTGATGAAAAGATCTTGGAACTAGAAAAAGGTGGTGATTGCACAACATTGTGAATGTACTACACGATGCTTGGTTGTTCACTTTGACGTGGTTAATTTTAGGTTATGCGAATTTCACCTTAATAATTAAAAAAAAAAAAAAAAGCCAAAAAGCCCTTGTTTCCCAGGGATATCAAGTTCCTCTGATTTGAAGCGAGGGTGAGGAGTTTTACTGATTGGACATGTTTCCCTGAAGGTCACTCCCGTTCCCTTATATACTACACTGGAGGAATGTGATGCCCTTACTATTCTTCAAGGGATGATGGCAGAACCTTTGCCTCCGGTAGGTGTTTGGTAGATGCTGTGGGAAGGGAAAATCAATCGTTACTAATATGCTGCTCCTTCTCTGGTGTGTCCCTATAGTGTTCGGTGTTCCGTTAACAGGAGGGGGATGTTCAAGAATAGCAATTCTACTTGAACAGCAATATTTCTCAAGGTATGATTCTTGGGAGACATTGGCCCCACTAGATGGTCCTCCATCCAAAAACAGCTCTGTGGTCAAATGAACTGGAAAACAGTATATTCTGTATTTCCTCTTAGAGATTCACCTTATCTATTACCACTGGAAGGAATTGAAGAACGCCTGTAGTGAAGAAAACTGGTGAGCTGTTTGTCCTGACTCTCCCAAACCTTTTTGGTTGTAGTACCCCTTTGATGTGGAAAGCATATTACTCAGAGTGTGGAAAATGCTGCTCTGTATTGATAGGCTAACCTTGATTTGTTTAGAATGACTGTTTAGTTCTTGAAGAATCATATTAAATAAAACCCTAAATTATCTAGAAAATGGCAGACAAGCAATGGTGTGTTAGCTAGAAAGGGAGGATTCTAAATCTTTGTGTTGTTCTGGTTTCCCACTGCTTGACTTGGTGGGTGATAACCTTTTATCATGGATTGACCCATTGACGTGTTCCATGGCTTTGTTGGCTAAATACCTGATAACCAGAAACTGCAGAGTTATGTGTAAAAATAGCCATCAGCCATCAACTTCTATTAAATTCAATAATGGATGCTGGGGCGCCTGGGGGCTCAGCCGGTTAAGTGGCCGACTTCAGCTCAGGTCATAATCTCACAGTCTGTGGGTTTGAGTCCCACAATGGGCTCTGTGCTGACAGCTCAGAGCCTGGAGCCTGCTTCGAATTCTGTGTCTCCCTCTCTCTCTCTGCCCCTCCCCTGCTCATGCTCTGTCTCTCTGTGTCTCAAAAATAAATAAAAACATTAAAAAGATTAAAAAAATAAATTCAATAATGGATGCAAGCTGGTGAAAATAAGAATGTGATTGCAAGGCTGCAAGTCAAAGTGATAGAGTCCAAAATTATCAAACTGGGAAAGGATTTGGTTCCTTGGCTCTATTTCCTACCCTTCTTATTTTGCTCTTTCTCAGTTCCTTTAAGATTGTCAAAGAAGTTTACAGGCTTAATAAAACAGGTTAGACAACTTCATGGAAATGTACCTAATTACTATTGGTAACAGTGGCAGATCTTGTTAGGCCAGTAGCTTCTTGAAACAAAATGCTTGAGCTTACTCATTAAAACATTTTAGTAAGTGTCAGTATTGATTCATGTTTCCTGCTGCAAATTAGAGTTCTTTCTAAATTCCCATTTGGAGGAATCTGTGGGCTTAGCAAGTTCTACTCCCTAGTGTAATACGATTTTCCAAGCTGTCACGCAATTAAGAATTTTCTCAATATGTATAATCACTAATGAATTGATAATGACAAATTAGATTAACTGCATTTGGCTGTTGCAAGTCCTGCCAATCTGGTTTAGTGTGTTCAATATCTGATGTTCTTCAAAGTGAGCAAATAACAGTAAACAGGGGTGTGGCATGGAACAGGGGTGTTCCGTGGGTTCTCAGCCAGGTGTCAGGAAGGTTTTGGAAGCAACAGGGAGACCATTTTTAAGAAGAATATCTTCCCTCTGGCTTAGAAATGAAGATATTTCTCAGGAAGAAACTTAGAATACATCCTTTTTTTCCTTGAATTAATTTCATCCACTCTGTCAAAATTAATCTCTTTTGTAGAACTGTTTTGAATCTTACTTTGCCAAGCTATCCTGCCTAGGGAACAAAAGCAAAAATAAACTCGAATGACTGAAACCCAGCAAAATATTGGTTAATATTTACATTAGCAAAGTAGGACTGGACTGGAGTGAAAGAATCCTGCTAAAAATAGACCCTGCGACACCTGGGTGGCTCATTGGCTTAAGCATCCAACTCTTGACTTCAGTTGAGGTCACGGTCTCACGGTTCGTGGGTTCGAGGCCTGCATCAGGCTCTGTGCTGACAGTGCACATTCTCTCTCTCTCTGCCTTTCCCCAAATCTTGCTTCCTCTCTCTCTGTCTCTCTCAAAATAAATAAATAAACTTAAAAAAAAATTCTGTGCACATAATTTCATCCTGCTTGCAAAGACTTGTCCTACTTTCCTGGAAAACTCTTATTTGTTCTTCAAGATCAAACTAATGTTGCCTCCTGTATCACACCATCCCTAACTTCTAGCTAGATACAGTCTTCAATATTTATAATACTTGATTGATTCCTTTACTCTTGCATTAAAACCATTTTAATTATTTGTAGACATGCTTCCTTCCCCTTGTAGACTAGATGCCCACAGAGGGCAAGAATCATTACTCATTCAGCATACATTTATAGAGTGCTTAGTATGGGTCAGCAGGCCATTTTGCTATTCTTTAAAACCACAACAGTCATCTTTATTCCCAACACTTAATACATGCCTGTCTCATTATTGAGTAGGCACTCAGCAATGAGTTGCTAAATAATTAAATAACTGAGTGAGTGAAAGGATGAATGAATGAATGAATGAATGGACTCAATTATATAAGGTAGAAAAGGCACAATTTTTGCCAGGAAGTTTTAGTTTCCCAATTTGCAAACAGAATCAGTGCCGAAAGAAGTTAAGCTTCCAAGAAGAGCAGGACCTATCATTCTGCAAGGAGACCAGGGACTCAATGCCTAGTGGACCTCAGAGGTTTAAAGACACCAGGGATATCAAGAGGTATGACTTTAGGAGGAAGCAGTCCTAGCCAGGTGTCTTCTACGTGCTATATCATTTCTGAGATAAGATGGAAGGCTGGCTAAATCAGCAGAATTCCTAGGGCTCCCCTGCAAATAGCCAGAATTGAGAGAAAGAGAAAGGCAGGGGCACTGGACTAAGGAGGAAAGAACAAGCACACACGACATTTAAAAGACGGTGAGTTTCTCCCCTTACTGCAACATGCTTGCTGCAGAATATGTAACGCTTGTTGATTTTTCTCTTACAATACTTCCTCTGATATTCTCTCTCTCTTCATAAATAATGTGCTTGGCCCTATATAGCTGCTGCAAATCATTTTTGACAGCAGGGAGTACTTTTCCAAGATGAGCCTGAGCGATTCTGAGCCTTGAACTTGCTCATCAGCAGCTTGTCCACATGGCAGTCTCTGGGGCTGGCCCAGACAGGCTACAATGCCTCTGAATTTCACACTTGAGATGAAAGGTCATTACGTGGAGTCTGACCTAGTTGCAGTAGCCAGTGTGATTTCTGTGGCTGGGTTTGGCATAAAGGAAGACAAGCACAAAAGAAAACCATCAATCTTACGTGTGTTCCTAGTTAATTTCCTTTCTGGTTTTCTGCGTGGCTTTCAGCCTCCTGCCAGTCTTGTCAAGCCACTGTATGCTCAGGAAGTAGCACCCCTCATATTTTAATTTACAGAGAAAAAATAGACCATCAGCCATCTAGTTTCTTTCCTTTTCTGTGTCAGGCATGTCTTCACCTGTCATTCTCCAATTTCCTTCGGACTCAAAAAAAGAGGTGATAACAAACTTCTGTGTAACAATGACTGTGTAGAGCTTAAAAGAACAAAAATTATCTCATAGTTTCCACGAGTCAGGAATTTAGAAGCAGCTTAGTGGGGAGGCTCTGGCTTAGGTCTTTCACGAGGTTGCAGTCGCAATATCAGCTGTGGCTGCATTCATCTGAAAGCTTGACTGGGGCCGGAGGACCCACTTCCCAGATGAATCATTCACATGGCTGTTAGCAGGAGACCTCAGTCCCTGGCCACATGGGCCACATGCTTGCTTGCATGTTTTCATAAAATTTCAGCTGGATTCCCCCAGATTGAATGATCCAAGATAATGAGCATGGAAAATGCAGCAATGCCTTTTAAAACTTCTCAAAAGTTGCACATTACCACTTCCACCTCATTTTATTAAGGTCATTAAGTACCACCTACATTCAAGAGGACGAGGAATTAGCCTCCATCTTTTGAAGGAAGGGGTATCAAAGAATTTGTGGCCATCTTTTAGAAGCACCTCTTGTCGAAGAGTGATCCCTATTCCTTTTCAGGGCTAATTCATCCACCTGTGAGCTTGATTCTATCATTTCCCATCTGGACTTGGCTAATCAATTATGCTCTCTCTCAATTTCTTAATAGTAGATCCCATTTATGGAGCATGTGATATGTCCTGGCTACTGTGCCAAGCACCTTATGTGGATAATCTCAATACATACAACCACGTGAGGTTGGGAACTAATTACCCCTCTTTATATGCATAAAAAAAGATTCATTTAATTATTTATTTATATATAGAGAAAAAGTATGCACAAGTGGGGAATGCACCGAGAGAGAGGGAGAGAGAAACAATCCCAAGCAGACTCCACACTGTCACTACAGAGCCCCATATGGGGCTCGAACTCACCAACCATGAGATCATGACCTGAGCTGTAGTTGGACACTTAACCGACTGAGCTACCCAGGTGCCCCTGATTACCCCACTTTTTACAAATGAGGAGATCCAAGCTCAGAAGGATTCAGTGAGATGTCCAATGTCAGATGGCTAGTAAGTAGAAAAGTTACCATTTAAACCCAGTCTGGACTGTCTCCATAGCTGTGCTTCCCTCCACTAATCTATTCTACACTGTCTTGCGTGGACTTCATTTTTATTATTATTTATTTGTTTGCTTGTTTGTTTGTTTGTTCTTAGAGAGAGAGAGAATGAGCAGGAGAGGGACAGAGAGAGAGACAAAATCGTAAGCAGGCCTATGCTCAGCACAGAACCTGACACAATGTTCAATCCCATGGCTCTGGGATCATGACCTGAGCCAAAATCAAGAGTTGGACACTCAACTAACTGAGCCACCCAGGCGCCCTTGCATGGACCTTTATTCTCTACCTCTCTGTCAGCTTCTCCTTAGTTTTTTTTTTTTTAATTTTTAAACAAATATTTTACTTATTTTTGAGAGAGAGAAAACTAGGAAGGGGCACAGAGAGAGGGAATCACAGAATCTGAAGCAGGCTCCAGGCTCTGAGCTGTCAGCACAGAGCCTGACGTGGGGCTCGAACTCATAAACCGTGAGATCATGACTGAGCGGAAGTCAGACGCTTAACTGACTGAGCCACCCAGGCGCCCCTTCTCCTTAGTTTTCCAACAGGCTCCATTCTTCTTCATACAAACATTACCTTCCTGCCACATCTCCAGCCTCATCACATCTTCCCATCACCACAAATTTCTCAAAATAGTGGTCGGCATCCTGTCCCTACTTCCACAGCTCCCATTTGCCCCAGCTCATGGCCATCAGTTCTACACTTACCAATTTCATGAAAGGGGTTTCTCTAAGTAAGGCCAATGCCTTCCTAATTTCCAAACCCAGTGCGCTCCTCTCAGCTCACATTCTGCTGTATTTCATCAATTCTACCCCACACAATTTTCCTATTTCTGAAATCAGGATGTCTTAAAATCAATGGTACTTTGTATTTGGTAAATTCAATTTCTTTACGCTTCTATACATTTTATAGCACGCCTGTTCCCTTCTCCTGGAACTCTCTGCTCCTGTGCCATAGACATCCCTGTGAACAGGCTTCCCTCCTTCCCCTCTGATAGCTCTATGCAGTTTTCCTCATTGATTCCTCTTCTTCAGACAAACCCTTAGATGATGGTATAGATAATTTGGTGGTGATTCACTCTTTTTCCTTCTGCATTGTGGGTAATCTACTTTAAAATATCTTCCATGCCACTTTTGTGTTACTAACTCCTAATTTCTGCTCCAACCTCCATCTTTCCCTTTAATTAATTACTTATTTCCTGTAGGTCTTACAAGTACTACAAACTCTGCATGTGCTAATACTTAACCCCTTTCCAGACTATCTGCCCTGCTCTTTTTTTTTTTTTTTTAATTTTTCAATTTGCATCCAAGTTAGTTAGCATATAGTGCAACAATGATTTCAGGAGTAGATTCCTTAGTGCCCCTTACCCATTTAGCCCATCCCCCCTCCCACAACCCCTCCAGCAACCCTCTGTTTGTTCTCCATATTTGAGTCTTTTCTGTTTTGTCCCCCTCCCTGTTTTTTTTTTTTTAATTTTTTTTTTAATGTTTATTTATTTTGGGGACAGAGAGAGACAGAGCATGAATGGGGGAGGGGCAGAGAGAGAGGGAGACACAGAATCGGAAGCAGGCTCCAGGCTCTGAGCCATCAGCCCAGAGCCCGACGCAGGGCTCGAACTCACGGTCTGTGAGATCGTGACCTGAGCTGAAGTCAGACGCTTAACCGACTGAGCCACCCAGGCGCCCCATTGTCCCCATCCCTGTTTTTATATTATTTTTGCTTCCCTTCCCTTCCCTTATGTTCATCTGTTTTGTCTCTTAAAGTCCTCATATAAGTGAAGTCATAGGATATTTGTCTTTTTCCAAATGGCTAATTTTGCTTAGCATAATACCCTCTAGTTCTATCCACGTAGTTGCAAATGGCAAGATTTCATTCTTTTTGATTGCTGAGTAATACTCCATTGTATATATATACACCACATCTTTATCCATTCATCCATCGATGGACATTTAGTATCTGCCCTGCTCTTATTGCCTATCTTGGATGTTGACATCACCACTGTCAAAGCATATCTCACAGACATTTAGTTTGAAGCACAGCTGATGTTTACTCATATATAGGGGAGATATAGTCATATATAGATTGTCACCAAAGAGGCAAAACAGGAACCCTTAGTTGGTGGGACAAGGACAAAGCTTTTTGTTTTGTTTTGAACTTCAGCACGTTAATCGGCTGAAAACTATCAAGGGAGCAATTTGTACCCAAGCAGACTGCATTATTGCCAATATAGACAATTTCAGTTATTTGTGAATTTTTCCCCCCAATTCCTATGATTTCAGCTGTGGAACAGATAGGAAGTATATTTATTTTTGGTATTGGCTGCTGATGTCCTGCCTTTGGTATCTATGTCATAGTTAATCTAGGTAGGACTGCCCCATTTCTCTCATTATAATTACTCACTCCCTTTTTGGGGTCAAACTCAGACCTAGGACTGTGGTTGACCGTGAAGACTTTAGTATCTTCCTGATGCAGTATCATCCACTAGATGTTGCCTCGAGATAATAGGTCATAGTAATATTTAAGTAGCTGGATAATCAGACAGTGGAAGAACTCACAAAGTATGAGAACAATCATAAATATAATAAAAAAACACTTGGAACCCCATTTGTAACCAAGTTTCCTAGTTGGCCTAGACCAAACCAGGAGAATAAGTCTCATATCTCTCTTTTTTTTTTTTCTATCCCTCATATTCCTTGAATTCCTTTGAGGCTTAGGTAGGTTTCAGTAAGAGCAGCTAGTGATTAAGAGGCCAAGGGTACAGTTAAGACATATAGATATATTAGGGAGTCTTATTAAAGGGGTCGAAAGCCATTGGCAAATCCATCCATTGGAAAAATTGGCAGCCATTGCAATTGTCTGAGATCGGTGATTTAGGAAGTTCAAACAGTTATGGGAAAGAAGGCAGCTGAGAGAAAGGCAAACAGGACTATGGCAGTCATTTTACAATCTCATCCTTTGACTCACACAAAGAAAAGTATATAAGTAATAAAAGGAAGAGACAAATAACAAAATATAAATCCTAACCACAGATCTTAATCTGAAAGTCTTAGGTAGAAATTGTTTACACCTGATAGCATCATTTTGATTCATACATCTTGGAGTAGCTCTCAATTTCCAGAGCTGTGTGCTTCTAAAAGCTTTTTACTAAGCCTCAAGGTTGTATATCTCTGGTGGAACTGGATGTTCAGGTTGTAGAGCCCTTAGCACGCTTGCACTGGGAATCATGAATCCATGAGTACATCCCTAGAGTTTAACAGCAATATTGGCGGTTCAAAGTCTGTGATGTGACCTTTCCAAAGCTGATGTCTTCGTGTCCTTCTTGGTATACCCAGTTTCCTGGTTTTATATCATGTAGGAATGTGTATGATGTCACTTTCAAAGTGCAGCTTTCACCTGTTGGGCTTGTGACTGAGTACATGATATTAGTTTTGACAATACTTGACAAGATTGGAACGTAATAAGGTAAGGTCTGTTGGAGAAGGAGTTAATCTGAGCCTCATCAGTCTTCTCCTTTGTCGTCTTTTTTTTTTTTTTTTTAAGTGAACTATGCCCAACATAGGGCTCAAACTCACAACCAATCAAGAGTCACATGCTCTACTGAGCCATCCAGGTGCCCCCTCATTGGTTTTCTTATATGGATTTTCTGTGGTTAGAGTTTCAGATTTTGCGGTGTAAATCACATTACAATTGGAGCAAAGGGTAGACCTTTAGGCCAAGAAACATTAGGCTCTTCTAGAAATTTGGACAGCTTCAATTTATTTATTTTTTTTTTTTAGCATTTATTTATTTTTTTTAAAAATTTTTTTTTTCAACATTTATTTATTTTTGGGACAGAGAGAGACAGAGCATGAACGGGGGAGGGGCAGAGAGAGAGGGAGACACAGAATCGGAAACAGGCTCCAGGCTCTGAGCCATCAGCCCAGAGCCCGATGCGGGGCTCGAACTCACGGACCGCGAGATCGTGACCTGGCTGAAGTCGGACGCTTAACCGACTGCGCCACCCAGGCGCCCCTAGCATTTATTTATTTTTGAGACAGAGAGAGACAGAGCATGAACGGGGGAGGGTCAGAGAGAGAGGGAGACACAGAATCCGAAACAGGCTCCAGGCTCTGAGCTGTCAGCACAGAGCCCGACGCGGGGCTCGAACTCAGGGACCTCGAGATCGTGACCTGAGCCGAAGTCGGACGCTTAACCGACTGAGCCACCCAGGCGCCCCTGGACAGCTTCAATTTAAAAAAATCATTAGTTTTACCCTTCTAGAACTTTAGGGGGAAAATGGACCATAAAGTTTCTATTTTATGTGAAGATTCTACATAATTCCTTAAGAATAGAAACTGAGCTCCTCCTTCCAGGTAGAGAAAACAAAACCCCAAGTTTGTTTTCTTAAATCATGTAAAGCATTATCCTTTTAGCAGAAGAAAGCTTTTGTTCCAATAAGAAAAACTGCAAAAAAAAAAAAGTCTATTACTGAAACGCCTTTACAATTTTATCATTTAGGGGTGCCTGGGTGGCTCAGTCAGTTAAGTGACTGACTTTGGCTCAGGTCATGATCTCACAGTTCGTGGGTTCAAGCCCCTCACTGGGCTCTGTCAGAGCCTGAAGCCTGTTTCGGATTCTGTGTCTCCCTCTCCCTCTGTCCCTCCCCAACTTGCAGTCTGCCTCTCTCTCTCCCTCTCTCTCAAAAATAAACATTAAAAAAAATTAAAATTTTATCATTTGGGCAATAGAATGAATCCACTTGTAAATGTTTAAATGAATCTTGAGGTGGGATTCTGAGCTTTGCCCTTTATAGTTTTTCCTGGATTTTTATACTTATACGTAAAGGAAGTTTTAGTCACCTGTTGGGCCTCAGGTAAAACTTCCCAACCATATTTTTGTATTTTGGAAAATCTTTTCATCCTGGGCATCGCAGATGTTGCCCCGTAGCTAATGTAATAGAGGTTTGCAGGTGTACTTGGGAGCCGCCAGGTGGCCATCACGGGAAGTCCAAAACCCAATGCTCTGCATGAGAGTTTAGATACATGTATTTACTATCTTTTTCCCTCCTGTAGCGACAGATCATTATATTCAAATAAATCCTTCTGGATTGATGAAATCCTACTAAGTAACTCTCCTTATAATAACAGTTGTGGGAAGATCAGTAAGGACTGTGTGTTTTACACAGTAGATGTCTATAGCACTTCCTTTAGCTTCAAAAGTATTATTAGTATGCATTTATAGTAGTATTTAAGTAGTATTTTTGATAGCACTTAAAAAATATTTCTTTCAGGTGTTGTCTCTAGTTAGGTTTTTATTTTTTTAATTTAGTTTTTAGAGAGAGGGTGTATGGGTGGGAAGGGCAGAGAGAGAGAGAGAGAGAGAGAGAGAGAGAATCTTAATCAGTCTCCATGTTTAGTGCAGACCCCAATGCAGGGCTTGATCCCATGACCCTGGGATCATGACCTGAACTGAAAGGAAGAGTTGGATGCTTACCTGACTGAACCACCCAGGCACCCTTCTAGTTAGTTATTAATTCATTTTCCATTTTTGATTCAGGTACCCAAGGAATTAAGAAAACCCATTTGCTTTCAAAACATGCCAACAACTTGAATGATCCAAAAAGGCATATCTACTATCAGGGTGGGGATTTGAATTCTTACATCTTTAAAAAGACGGCATGTTCTTGTTAAGAGTTAGAGAGTTCTGAAGTTACAGTTTATGCAGCACAGAATGTACATTGATTATTTTTAAAATAAGAACCGTGAAAAGATAACACATCGGCGTTGGCCAAGGGAGTAACAGGACAGGAAATGCTGAGACTTTGAAGAGCTGTTCAGAAGTCATCGGGTTCACTTTTATCAAGAGGGGAAGTTGTTAGATTGGTTTCTTAGGTCAGATGACTGAGGTTAGAGTGGTGTTTGACAATTACATGGGAAATGGACAGTGAAAAAAACGTCACATGTGAAGTGCAAATAACTACTGTGCATTGTTTGAAACAATTAGGTTTGAACGACAAAATTCATGAGGGCAGTGGGTAAGAAGTGGAGCCAGAAAAACTCCTGCTGTGGTTTAACTGTCTCAGCTACAGCAAGAAACATGGTACCGAAACCTATCCAAGGTAGGCCATAGGCTTGTCATGCGTTGTTAGCTTTTGCATAGCACTTTAATTTTTTTTTTTAATGTTTATTTATTTTTGAGAGACAGAGACAGAATGGGAGTAGGTTGGGGCAGAGAGAGAGGGCAGCACAGAATCTGAAGGAGGCTCCAGGCTCCGAGCTGTCAGCACAGAGCCTGATGCGGGGCTCGAACCCACGAGCTGTGAGATCATGACCTGAGCCGAAGTCGGATACTCAACCGACTGAGCCACCCAGGCGCCCCTGCATAGCACTTTATTTTTTTATTTTTTATTTTTTTTAAGTTTATTTATTTTTGAGACAGAGAGAGACAGAGCATGAATGGGGGAGGGTCAGAGAGAGAGGGAGACACAGAATCGGAAGCAGGCTCCAGGCTCTGAGCCATCAGCCCAGAGCCCGACGTGGGGCTCGACCCACGGACCGCGAGATCGTGACCTGAGCCGAAGTCGGACGCTCAACCGACTGAGCCACCCAGGCGCCCCATGCATAGCACTTTAAAAGCACAACTTACAGGGGTGCTCGGGTGGCTCAGTTGGTTAAGTGTAGATTCTTGGTTTCGCCTCAAGTCATGATCTCACGGTTCATGAGTTCAAGCCCCACATTGGGCTCTGACCTGATGGTGCAGAGCCTGCCTGGGATTCTGTCTCTGTCTCTCTCTCTCTGTCCCTCTTGCTGTCTTTCTCTCTCTCTCAAAATAAATAAATAAACTTAAAAAAAAAAAAAGCACAACTTGCCTTTTCAGTAGAAACAATGCAGTGTTTAGCATGATCAGGTTGCCTAAAGTCAGGAGTTGCTCTAACGTGGGCTCAGGAAAGGAAAAGGCCTATTTAACATCTGACTCCCAGGAGAGGGGCTCTGGAACATTTAGGTAGCTCTTGTAGTGATTCAGCTAAGAGAAATATGGAAAAGCCCAACACGTCTAGTTATCTCTAGTATCTCTCCTTGAAAAGGTGAAGAGACGAAAGACGGTGCAACCCAGTAGCCACCTGAAGAGTGTCAAAGTCGCAAAAGGCATCTTAATGGTTTTGCCGTCTTGAGTTAGAGCTTGAATATGGGAAATGACATAAAGGAATTATCAGATCAGATATGAACACACATAAGGAGAAGAGCATAAATAATAGGTGACTAAAAGTAGGAAAGTTATGACAATCTTTGTCAGATGGACAATTTAAAAGAAAAACAGTAAAAAGCAACAATAATTCCTAAGAATCCTAACTTTCTCAGAAGTGAAGAGTTTTTGTTTAAAAGTGGTTCCAAAGCATGTCAAAAGCAAAATAAAGGATATTCAAAGATCATCCTTTTCAGAACTATTTTTCATCATTCACAAACTTTTTTTATTAATTCACATGACTTGATATGTATGTGTTTAGATCTACACTTAAGTGATAAGTTTATAGCTTTAGA
This sequence comes from Lynx canadensis, assembly GCF_007474595.2. Taxonomy (NCBI): domain Eukaryota; kingdom Metazoa; phylum Chordata; class Mammalia; order Carnivora; family Felidae; genus Lynx; species Lynx canadensis. Next base: position 121,502,917 of record NC_044304.2, read on the forward strand.
AGATAAAACATATACCATATTGAATTTACCATCTTTGTTTTCTTAAAATTTTTTTAATGTTTATTTATTTTTGAGAAAGAGAGACAGAGCATCAGCAGGGGAGGGGCAGAGAGAGAGGGAGACACAGAATCCGAAGCAGGCTCCTGGCTCTGAGCTGTCAGCACAGAGCCCAACGCGGGGCTCAAACCCACGAAGCATGAGACCATGACCTGAGCTGGTCAGCCGCTTAACAGACTGAGCCACCCAGATGCCCCTGAATTTACCATCTTAATAAAACCTCAGCAATTTCCTTGAAAACCCAATAAAACATATCCACCACCTTACCTATTTGTATCTCTTTGCAAATAGTATTTAAGCACTCATTTTATTACAGCTTTTAACCAAAGAAACTAACTTTTGTTCCCTCTCAGTTGCAGAGAAAACTGGGAGGGGAAGTAACTGAACACTTTCTGCCCCACTTAAGTACCTTAGCCTACCAGCACTCCTGAAGGACGCCTGATTGTGTACTGTAAACACACATTCCACATTCATTCATTCTGTATGTCTTTAGTGTGGAAAATGGTATCACGCATGTTAATATGACTCAAGTGCATCACTTACTAATCTACTAACTGATAGCCACTCTAAAGAATAAAAGTAGGAGGCAGATATAACTATGTTAGCTTGTTTTTATATTCTTGACCTTTTGGAATTTTAATCTAGTAAGAAATTGGTCATCCAAATGTTATTTATTAATTAACTAAATTAGCCCAAGGTCTCAAAGTCAATTTAGGATCTTGGATTATGATTTAAGCTGAGACTATACAATAATGCAATCACTGTTGACATCAAAAATATTGTCAGGGAAGTGATATTATAAATTTTATGTAGAAGTGGAGTAACTGAGTCTAAATAGGTTTTAACACTGTTTTGAAATTCTTAAAGGTAAATCTTTTAAAAAGATATAATTATGACTCAGTGTAGATACATTTCTTAACATTTTTATATTATTAAATAATTAGTAATGTAAGCTTATCTGAAGAGCAAGACTAGATTTAGGAACTTCAAAGATTTAGGAACTTCAGATTAGTAAGACTTTCAATGAATAAATAAATCCAAGTCTTGCAAAAGCTAGGATATTAGTTACCATTATTTTTTTTCCTTGTTAAAAACAGAGAAAACATACTACTATTTTAATTTTTTTAACGTTTATTTATTTATTTTGAGACAGGGAGAGAGAGCATGTGTGTGTGAGTGGGAGAGGGGCAGAGAGAGGGGGAGAAAGAATCCCAAGCTGACAGGGCAAAGCCAGACGTGGGGTCAATCTCACAAACTGTAAGATCATGACCTGAGCTGAAATCAAGAGTTGGATGCTTTGGGAATGCAAGCTGGTGCAGCCTCTCTGGAAAACAGTATGGAGGTTCCCCAGAAAACTAAAAGTAGAACTACCCTACGACCCAGCAATTGCACTACTAGGCATTTATCCAAGGGATACAGGTGTGCTGTTTTGAAGGGACACATGCACCCCAATGTTTATAGCAGCGCTATTGACAATAGCCAAAGTATGGAAAGAGCCCATGTGTCCATTCATGGATGAATGGATAAAGAAGTGGTATATATATACAATGGAGTATTACTTGGCAATCAAAAAGAATGAAATCTTGCCATTTGCAACTACATGGATGGAACTGGAGGGTATTACACTAAGCAAAATTAGTCAGAGAAAGACAAATATCATATGACTTCACTCATATGAGGACTTTAAGAGAAAACAGATGAACATAAGGGAAGGGAAACAAAAATAATATAAAAACAGGGAGGGAGACAAAACAGAAGAGACTCATAAATATGGAGAACAAAGAGAGGCTTACTGGAGGGGTTGTGGGAGGGGGGATGGGCTAAATGGGTAAGGGACACTAATGGGTAATCTACTCCTGAAATCATTGTTGCAGTATATGCTAACTAATTTGGATGTAAATTAAAAAAAAAATTAAATTAAAAAAAAAGCCTAGAAAGTAAAAAAAAAAAAAAAAAAAAAAAAAAAAAAAAAGTGCCTGAGCCACCCAGGCACCCCCATATTACTGTTTTTAAATCAAAACAATCCAACCAGTAGATCTAAAGCATATAGAGTTAAATATTTTTATTTTCTTGAATTCTTCTAAATTTACATGAAAAATTACCAGTTTCTGGTTCTATGCTTATAGAATGGAGAACTGATAATGTTAAAATGTCTATACTACACAAAGCAATCTATACATTTAATGCAATCACTATCAAAATACCAACAGCATTTTTCACAGAACTAAAACAAGTAATCCTAACATTGGTATGGAATCACAAAAGACCCAAATGGCTAAAATAATCTTGAGAGAGAAGAACAAAACTGAAGGTATCACAATCCCAGATTTCAAGTTATACTACAAAGCCGTAGTAATCAAAACAGTATGGTACTGGCATACAAATAGACACACAGATCAGTGGAACAGAATAGAGTCCAAAAATAAACCCACACTCGTATGGTCAATTATCTATGACAAAGGAGGCAAGAACATACAATGGAGAAAAGACAGTGTCTTCAATAAATGATGCTGGGAAAACTTAACAGCTACATGCAAAATAATGAAACTGGAGCACTTCCTTATACCATAAACAAAGATAAACTCAAAATGGATTAAAGACCTAAATGCTACAAGGAATCCCATAAAATTCCTACAAGAAAATATAGGCAGTAATTTCTCTGACATTGGCTATAGAAGCATTTTTCTGGTTATGTCTCCTCAGGCAAGGGAAACAAAAGCAAAATTAAACTATTGGGACTACACCACAATAAGAAGCTTTTGCACGCGCAGGAAACCATCAACAACTAAGAAGGCAACCTACTGAATGGGAGAAGACATTTGCAAATGAGATATCCAATAAGGGGTTAATATCCAAAATACATCAAGAACTTATAAATTTACCACCAAGAAAATAATCTGATATAAAAATGGGAAGAGGATCTAAATAGACGTACAAAGAAGACATACAAATAGGCAGCAGACCCATGAAAAGATGCTCAACATCACTGATCACCAGGGAAATATAAATCAAAACTTCAATGAGGTATCACCTCACACTGTCAGAATGGCTAGAATAAAAAGGACAAGAGATAACAAGCATTGGTGAGGATGTAGAGAAAAAGGAACCCTCTCACACTGTTGGTGGGACTGTAAGTTGGTGCGGCCACTGTGGAAAACAGTATGGAGATTCCTCAAAAAATTAAAAATGGAATTACCGTATGATGCAGTAATTCCACTACTGGATATTTATTCAGAGAAAATCGAAATACTAATTTGAAAAGATATATGCACCCCTATGTTTACTGCAGCATTTACAACAGTCAAGATATGGAAGCAACCCAAGTGTCCAATAGGTGAACAGATAAAGATGTGGTATATATATATATATATATATATATACAATGGAATATTACTCAGCCATAAAAAAGAACGACATCTTGCCATTTGCAAAAATATGGATAGACCTGAAGGGTATTTTGCTAAGTGAAATAGGTCAGACAGAGAAAGGCAAATACCATATGCTTCTCACATGTAGAACTTATGAAACAAAACAAAGAAAAAAAAGACAAAAAATCAGACTGTTAAATACAGAGAACAAACTGATGATTGCCAGAGGGGAGGTTGGTGGGGAGATGGGTGAACTAGATAAAGGGGATTAAGAGCATAATTATCAAAAGTGATGAACAATGAGTAATGTACAGAATTGCTGAATCATTATATTGCATATCTGAAACTAATATAACACGGTATATCAATTATACTTCAATAAAAAAAGATTATTAGTTTCTGTAAGTCAATCAAAATAGAGGCATCTTCAATTTTAAGGTGTTTTATAATGAAATTTATAAATTCTCTGTGGAGGCAGGCAAAAATACACCAATCCATTTGTTTAGAAATTATTTATACCTGTATTCATTAGAGTTCTCCAGAGAAACAAACCAATGGGATGCATACATATAGAGAGAGACTTATTATAAGGAATTGGCTTACAATATTATGGAGGCTGGCAAGTCCAAACCTTCAGTGTGGACCAGAAGGCTTGAGACCCAGGAGAGTCGATGTGCAGGTGAAATCCAAAGACAGTCTGTAGGTGAATTCCTTCTTGCTCAGGGAGGTTGGTGTTTTTGTCCTATTCAGTTCTTCAACTGAATGGAAAAGGCCCACCCACATTTGGGAGAGTAATCCAGATTTAAATATTAATTTCATCCCCAAATACCCTGTAAACTGATACGTGATGAACCATCACATACCCATACATTGAAAATACCTTATCAGATTGTTAGGAAAGCTAGGTAACACTATGGAGGAGTTTAGAGATGCATTTCTATTTTATTAGATGCTATTTTCTCTATACTTGCTGAGTTAGATTGAGTTGAACTAAGGGTTCAGCTTTAAGATTAACACCTTGCTGTTGGCTCAAAAGACTTCCCTTCTATCTTGACACTGCTCATTTGGATATATTTCTACTGAACTTCCCTATTTCTTTTAGTAGAGAATGGAAAAAGAAAAAGCCTTGTACGCAGAATCTTTATGATTTCTCAGGATGTCATGAAGTCTGACAAGCCAGAAGCAATCATTCCTACTCCATCTCCATTCCCCAAACACACATTCAGATATATTTAATTTGCTATCAATTAGAGTTCTTTATTTTTCAAGTCATGAAAAACCAGTTTCCATTGTTTCTTTTTTCTTTGTATACATTTCCCTCTCCTTTGATAGAAGGTATGCCTGTTTGAATTAGATATAACCTATGGTGTTCACAAATGACAAGAAAATCTTGTGGCTAATTAGTTTCCAATAATTAACAACAAAAAGAAAGCTGTCTGATGGAACTTCTGGAATGCTGGTGTGAGTGGCCAAAACAATTTGGAAAAAAAAAAAAAAAGAATAAAATTGGAAGATTCACATGTCCTAACTTCAGAACTTACTACAAAGCAGTAAGACGGTGTGGTTGTGGCATAAAGAAAAACATATAGTTCAATAAATTGAGAGTCTGGAAACAAACCCTTGCATTTATAGTTAATTGATTTTCAACAAGGGTACAAGATAATTCAGGGAGGAAAAGAACAGGCTTTTCAGCAAATGGTGCTGGGACAACTTGATATCCACATGCAAAAGAATGAAGTTGGGCTCTTTTCTCATATCATACACAAAAAACACTTCAAAATGGTCATGTACTAAACATAAGGCCTAAAACTATAAAATTCTTAGAAACATAGGAGTAAGTCTGTATTACCTTGGGGTAGGCAAAGTCTTGTGAAATGTGACATCCAACACACAAGTGAAAAAAAAAAAATAAATGGATTGCATCAAAACTAAAAACTTCTGTGTTTCAAAGGACACCATCAGTGAAAAGTGAAAAGAAAATCCACAGTGTTGCATCCACACGACTCCTGAAACAGAATGCTATGGGCACCGGTGACAGTCACAACAAGGTTTATTACAATGAGAGGCAAGGCCGACTGATCGGGACCAACATTCTTGATAAGAGTGTGGCCCCCCAAACAGCCGGGGTACAGAGTTTTTATAGCTGATCACATTGTTTTATTATCAACTGGGAACAGAACAAAGAAATAGTTCCCAGATGGGGTGATTATTTTAGACTTTCTGCCGTTAAGTTGCAACCAGTGGATCTCCTTGACCCTGCCTCTGATGCTCTTTTCTTTGAACTTTTGTTTCCTTAATTGGTGAAGCCTAATTTACAAGAGTATGAAGAGTAATTTACAAGAGTAAAGCAAGGCTGTTAACTCTTAACCTTCAGTGTCAGAACAAAGCTGTTACTTTATAAGCTAAGCGTTAGCCCTACACTACAATTTAACCCTTACAACAGAATGGGAGAAACTGCTTGCTAATCATATACCTGATCAACATAGATAGTCATCAGAGAAATGTCAAATACAATGAGATATCACTTCATACCACTTGGATATTATAATCAAAAAAGACAGTAATAGGTGTTGGGGAGGATATGCAGAAATCGGAACCCTCATGTATTGCAGATGGAAATGCGAATGGTGCAGCCACTTTGGAAAACAGTCTGGCAGTTCCTCAAAAAAGTTAAACACAGAGTTAACCACATGACCCAGCAATTCCACTCCTTGGCATCTTCCCAAGAGAAATGAAAACATATGTCCACACAAAAATTTGTATACAAATGTTCATAGCCTCGTTATTCATCACAGCCCCAATGTGGAAACCACCCAAATGTGTAGCAACTGATGAATGAATAAACAAAATGTGGTATATCCATACAATGGAATACCATTTGGTTATAAAAAGAAATAAAGTACTGATAGGTGTTACAGTATGAATGAACCCTGAAAACATTGTTAAGTGAAAGAAGTCAGGCACGAAATACCACATATTATATGATTCCATTTATATGAAATGTCCAGAATAGGCAAATCTCTCTATAGAGAAAGTAACGGTTGCCTAGGACTTGGGGTGGCGGTGGGGGCACAGCTACTGGGGAAAAAGGGACTGGCTGCAAATGAGTCTGGGTTTTCTCTTTGGGGTGATCAACACATTCAAAAACTGTCATAGCTGCACAATTCCGTGGCTATACTAAAACCTACGATATTTTATGCTTTAAATGGATGAATTTCATTATATGTGGATTACCTCTCAATAAAGCTGCTTAAAAAGATTTCCACAAATATGGGGCCCCTGGGTGACTCAGGTGGTTAAGCGTCCAACTCCTGATCTCTGGATCTCAGCTTAGGTCTTGATCTCGGGGTCATGAGTTCAAGCTCTGTGTTGGGCTCTAGGCTGGGTATGAAGCCTAATTAAAAAAAAAGATTTCCACAAATACAAAAGAAATATAATTATTAACGAACTGCTTAAAAGGGAAAATATTTTCTTAGTACTTCCTTCCTTTGCAAGGAGAGGCAAGGCTTTTTTCACTTATAGACCCTCAGAGAACTGGCAAAGGTAAATATAGAGCATAAGACAAAGAACACAAAGGATTCTATCAATACTTGAAAAATACAATAAATCAGCACTGTTAGATATGACATAACAATTTTTTTTAAATGTTTTATTTATTTTTGAGACAGAGAGAGACAGAGCATGAGCAGGGGAGGGTCAGAGAGAGAGGGAGACGCAGAATCGGAAGCAGGCTCTAGGCTCTGAGCTGTCAGCACAGAGCCTGACGCAGGGCTTGAACTCACGAGCCATGAGATCATGACCTGAGCCAAAGTCAGACGCTTAACCGACTGAGCCACCCAGGTGCCCCGACATAACAATTTTCAATGTTACAGTTGAGGGTGGCAAGTTCCTGATTAAATCATTGTATTGTGATCTCAAGGCATACATACCGGCTTCCCAAATAGTAGAAGCTTCAAGAAAAGCAGGAACAAAAAAAAAGACAGAGACACTAAGCTCCCAGTCTTTGCCACTTAACAGAGATCAGATAATCAAGGCCTGACAACCACCTTTTTGTCCACCAATGGAAAAAAAAAAAAAAAAGCAGCTGCTGTTGAGACAAAACTGTTCAGGACCCGGTTTCAGCATGCAAGAGTAACAAATTTTTTTTTTTTAAGTTTATTTATTTTTGAAAGAGAGAGGGAAAGGGAGAGAGGGAGAGAGAATCCCAAGCAGGCTGTCAGCACAGAACCCGATGTGGGGCTCAAACTGACAAACCGTTTGGCTCAGATCATGACCTGAGCCAAAATCAAAAGCCAACTGACTGAGCCACTCAGGTGCCCCGAGTCACAAATCTTAATGGCCACTGAAAGAGTCCCACCAGAGGGGCCGAGGGAAGACGATTCAGAATTCAAGGTGTCCAGAAGAGATGCCACATATAAGCTCCAATGAGGGAGCTAAGGTGCGCTGATCCCGATGGAGAGTCCAGAAATAACTATCGAAGAACAATTTTGACACATTTATCACAGCTGATATTTACTCATATATGCGGGAGACCAATCAAGCACAGACTGTGGTAGAATAAAGGCAGGGCAAGGATTATAAATGCAAACACCACACTGTGTGAAACAGTGAGACTTCCCTTTTGTCTTTTGGCAAGCTGACTTCTTGAAAACCACCAAGGAGAGTGGTTTGCCCCAGGGAAGCAGAAGGGACTTTCGGTGATTTACAGATTTTTGGAGAAACCTTGTGATTTTGTCTATGGAGTGTATATAGTGTGCTCTCCTCTGTGTAATGGCCCCTGGTGCCCTTCCTTGGGCATTTCCATCGTAACCCAGGACTAAACCTGTCAATTATAATTCCTTACTGCAAATCCAGTTGTCTAAGCTAAAAGCCTAGCACCCCCAATTCTTCTGTTTCACTCCCTCCTGACATATGAGGTTCCCAAGTCCCACTAACTCTGCTTTCTTAATACCTCTTAAGCCCATTCTCTCCCTCCCAACCCATGACCCCCATCATTTGTCTAGTTCAGGTCCTTACAATCTGTGGTCTCTTAAACCGGGCGTCCCCATCCATCTGCCACATCGATGCCAAAATTATAATACAACACAGATGTTTGACATTCCTGTGCTTAGCAGCCTGCGTAGACTCCATGTTGCGACTAGAATGAAATCCAAATGCCTTATAAAAATGGCAACAAGGCTTTTCATAATCTGGTCCCCATGGACAGTGGCAGCTGCCTCTCCACCAGCCCTCCTCCACCCACCTGCCCTCCCCTAGATGCCATCACCTGGGCTACTGTGCATTCTGTCACATTCCCTCTGCCTGGATGTTTTACTCCTCCCTGCAAACCTCCTTTCATCCTTCAAAACTTAACCTCTTTGGTGAAGCCAGATTTGCCAGTCAAAGCAAGTTACTTCCTTATTTGTGTTCCCAAGGCACTTTGTACTTACTTCCATTCCTTTACTTTGTATGTAAATGTATGTATGTATTTACTCGGCCGCTTTTCTCATGCCCTGAGGCCAGCAGGCAGTCACAGCCACATCTTTGTGTCCTCCAGCACCTATCTTCTGCTTTGGCAGGAAAGCTCTTGTCAGTTAAGTACTGGGGAGAACGAATGTGTCACCCTTCACAGAGATGCAGATCAGCCAGTGTTGTTTCAATGCCAGTACCTGCCCTGCAGGTGATAAAACAAAGACAGCCCACAGTCTGTTGGAGGTTAAGAGAAGCCAGTATGAATACAATAAACTATACATCAATTTAAAAGCCATAGGAGAATCATAAACCAAAGCTATGGGCTCAGGTGGGGGAGAATGATTCTCAGAGACCATTTTAAAGATTTCTAGTTAAAACTGATGGTAGGAGAAGGGCAGCAAATAAGCTGTTTACAAATGTGATGCTAGGACATGTTGACTGACATCATTTTCAAGGCAAACTCTACTTCTGAAATAAATACTCAGGGATATTGGGTATTTCATCAAAGGGCTGTGCTCTTGGGGAATTCCTTATCTTACACAGTGTAACTGGAGTGCTTCCTTCAGCCATCAAGATAACCTTCCTCTTAAATATTTGGAAAAAGGGTTCTCACTGTGACTCCTGAGCGGGTCCATACTGCGGCAGTGGCTTCCCTGTTGTTATCTGCCTCTCCTCATTTTCAGCTTTGGTAGTGGCTGTTATGCCCAGAATTCGTGATCCCCAAATACCGCCAGGGAGCCGAGTCCGATGCAAAAGCAAAAGAGCCTTTATTCGAGTTAGCTCGAGTTCAATCCCCTACCTGCACCGACGCGACGCGGCGGTGAGATACCAGGGAGAGAGAGCAGAGCGAGTTTCAAAAGGACAAAGGTTTTATTGGGGCCTAGGGGCAGTTGGTGAGGTAATGGCTATGACCTCAGCTGATTGGCTAGGGAAGGGTCCGAGTCCTGTTAGGCAGGTGAGGGGGGGGTTACTCAAGGGGAGAAGGTGTGGTCAAGGTGAAGGTCACAGAACAAGATGGAGTCGGCCGGCGTAGGCCCGCCCTTTCAGTGGCCACATCTGGAACTTCTGGACCATTGTCCCCCTTGATCTGACATTGCTATTGCCACACAGGCCTGAGCAGAGGGGGGGCAAAGAAAGCTGACCTTCCCTTGGATGCGCATCTTTTTTTACTCCTGCAATCCACCCTCTCTAGACTTTCAGGCTGAAACACTTCAAGGTTTGGTAGTGAGATGCTAATTACACAAATGGACAATGACCAGACCACATATACAAACTGAACTCTAGCCTACACTCTGAAGCAACCACGGGAGCCGATCTACTCTCTATTAGTTAGAAGTGTAGGAAGTTGGACCTCCACCTCTACCCATCAGTCCAGGAAGTCAAGCAATAACTCCTGTAACAGTCAGACCCAAATGGTCAGCCCTTTATTAATAACTGACCATCTCCCTATCTCTTGCCCCTATTTTTTCCATAGAAAGGAAATATGCACTCCTCATCAACCCCGTACAATACCCCACTTCTAGTTGGCCAGCCTACAGTTTACACACGCCGACAGCCTCCAATCAGGGCAAGGCCACAGCCTTCCCTTCTTTCCATGGTGAAGCTTTTCCACTCCTCTGCCTGCTTCTGAGACTCTGCCAAAATGTGTATTGGTGGCTGACTCCTTTGCTACAGCAAACCCTGAATAAATGATCTCATTTGGTTGATCTTTGTTGATTTTCACAGCAGAAAACGTTTCTTAAAACTGGATGCTAAATATGGTTCCTGGAGTCAAAAGGAGAAAATGTTAAATACTGTATAAGAGTCCTCTTGTGGGCATAATGAGTTCTCGCCTCACTTTGGGTTTCTTAAATTTAACCCTCCTTTTGGATTTTGTAGGCTGTACAGGGAAGCATACAGAGCCTGGGATCTGTACCTCTACCCTGAACAGCGCAGTGGAACACAGTAAACCCCAGAAATCCCTTTCCTTGAGCGTGAGTTTTGTTTAGAATCCTGTCACCAAAGAGCTGCTACAGACGAGCCCAATGGGCATTGCTCCCCATTTCCCAGACTTCGAGCTCTCTCCCCCAGGGCAAGGTGATGTCACCTTCTGCCTTTCCCCTGTGATTCTCCAGCTCCCCGGAGGGTGACTCTTGGACAGAAGCCCACAAGCAGCTCACATGATAGACACTCCTCAGAGACAGCACAGTGGGGATCCATGTCAACAAAGAACATTCTCCTACAGCAGTATAAATGGAAATCACATCCTCTTCCTTCTACGTTACTTGGCAGAGAAGTTTTACTTCCACCATTCTCTTCTTCCTCCGTGGGGCTCCGCCCCAGGTTGTCCCAACTGTAATGGAGTCCTTGCTGGCTTCCTTCTGGACAGCTGAGCCCCTCACTCTGGACACCTGCACTGACCACACGGAGAATTAGCAGGAGCCTGCCAAGTTTTTCTTTTCCAGTTAGTTCATGTTCTTAGGCCCAGTGGGGTCTTCCCACCAGGCCAGATTAAGAAGAAAGGAAGATGATAAGATTTGCTCTCCCAGTATCTACAGCAAGCCCCCAGGGCTGGGGCAGGAGGAAGGCTGAGGGGGGACTTTTTCTTGTCAAATGTGTGTACAAAGGTATACTTTGAACTATTTTATTTAAATATTCCTGCTTTAAAAATGTTTTTAAACTGTGGTTAACGTACAAATAAAATTTACCATCCTAACCATTTTTAAGTGTACAGTTCAGTGATCTATTTTTTAATTTATTATTATCTTTTAATGTTTACTTATTATTTTCGAGAGACAGAGACAGAGCGCGAGCGACGGAAGGGCAGAGAGAGAGGGAGACACAGTCCGAAGCAGGCTCCAGGCTCTGAGCTGTCAGCACAGAGCCTCATGTGGGGCTCAAACTCATGAACTGTGAGATCACGGCCTGAGCCAAAGTTGGACACTTAACCAACTGAGCCACCCAGGCGCCCCCAGTTCAGTGGTGTTCAACATGTTGTTGTGCGACTAACCTTCAGAACTCTTTTTGTCTTACAAAACTGAAACTCTACGTCCATTGAACAATTCCCCACTCTCTCCTCCCTCCAGCCTACTTTCTGTCCCTATGAATTTGGGTACCCTAAGTCCCTCGTGTAATTGTGGAGTCGTATAGCATGTGTCCTTTTGTGGTTGGTTTTTTTCACTTAGCATGGTTTCCTCAAGATTCATCCATGTTGTAGCATGTGTCACAATTTCCTTCCTTTTTAAGGCTGAGTAGTATTCTATCAATGTACACATCACATTCTGCTTATCCATTCACTTGTCAGTGGACAGGTTGTTTCCACCTTTTGGTTACTGTGAATAATGCTGCTCTGAAATACAGATGTTGCTTTTCTCTATTCCCTTGTTAGTGGCTCTGGTCTAGCCGGAGATGCTGACAAAACCAGAGTAGGGTTATTAGTGTGAAATTAATTGATGCTAATGGAATTAAATGGAATTATTTTACTCTGAATTATTCCAAATTAATTATTCTGACATTCACTTTGAGAGGAAGGTCTGAGGACAACAGATCCCCAAGTTTATGCTAAAACAATAGATTTTGATAGAAAACAGGACAGAACTTCTTGGCTCAGGCTGTCCTGGGGAACACTGAAAAAGTACCCAGTCCTATACCCTTCAGAGTCTGAAATAATTGATCTGGGCCTGCTGGAGTCACCTGTGAGCTTTTAGTTTAATTTAGTTTTTTGTTTTTTGTTTTTTTTTTAAATTTTTTTTTTTTCAACATTTATTTATTTTCGGGACAGAGAGAGACAGAGCATGAACAGGGGAGGGGCAGAGAGAGAGGGAGACACAGAATCGGAAACAGGCTCCAGGCTCTGAGCCATCAGCCCAGAGCCCGACGCGGGGCTCGAACTCACGGACCGCGAGATCGTGACCTGGCTGAAGTCGGACGCTTAACCGACTGCGCCACCCAGGCGCCCCTTGTTTTTTTTTTTTAAAGTAGGCTTCATGCCCAGCATGGGGCTTGAAGCCATGACCCCTGAGATCAAGACCTGAGCTGAGATCAAGAGTCAGACACTGAACTGACTGAGCCACACAGGCACCTCTCACTTGAGAATTTTTAAATAGGTACAATGCCAATAGCACCAAGCTTCACCCGAGACCCATTAAATTAGAACTTCTAGGGGTGAGGCCCAGACACTGATGTATTTCAAAGGTTCCCCAGGTAAGTTTATTGCTAGCTGGGACTCTGAACCATTGGCATAGCTCACAACTCCACCCTCAGAGGGACTAAATATGGGTCACCTGAACTGGAGAGAAGTAGGGAGAGGGCTGGGGCATAAGCCTACATAAAGGGGGTCACCTTGATGGGGTCCAGGTGGAGGGAAGCCATACCCTGAACCTGTTCACACTTTAAAAAAAATTTTTTTTTAACGTTTATTTATTTTTGAGACAGAGAGAGACAGAGCATGAATGGGGGAGGGTCAGAGAGAGGGAGACACAGAATCTGAAACAGGCTCTAGGCTCTGAGCTGTCAGCACAGAGCCCGACACAGGGCTCAAACTCACGGACTGCGAGATCATGACCTGAGCCGAAGTCGGATGCTTAACTGACTGAGCCACCCAGGCGCCCCTGTTCACACTTCTATAAATGGTCCTTTCGTTAAATTCTCCTCAGTTACCTTGTTTGAGTGAGTCACTTTCCTGCCAGATCCTGACCTATGTAGCTGTCCTCACCTAAATAAGGTTGCTAGGTTAAGCACCTGGTTGCAGAAATCAGAGATGTTTGGTTTGCCCCGAGCAGATGCCATAAGGCTACATCTGAACAAGACCTTTTTGAGACTGGCTTATTTCACTTGGCATGATGTCCTTAAGGCTCATTCTTATTATAGCAAGTGACGGGACTTTCTTTTTAAGGCTGAATAATATTCCATTGTATTCAAATTTTTTAAATGTGAAATTTAAATTCAATGAAATGAAAAAAAAAATCTTAAGTGCATATCCACTAAGTTTTGACAAATGTATAACCCCCAAATCACTCCCAAATGTTGATTCTTTCCCAGAAAATCCTCACCCTTACCCCTTTCTCCCAAGGGCAACCATTCTTCTGATTTTCCAGTGTAGATTAAATTTGCTTTTTCTAGGACTTCATTTAAACCCAATAATCCTTAAGTGGTTTTTTTTTTTCATTAGATGTATGGGAGTTTGGAAAGCAAAAAAATGAAAAATGCTAAATGAGAAGTGTCTGCTAATTGCTTATCAATCAGAAATTCAGTTGGAAAGGAAAGACACAGGGGCTCCTAATTTTAGATTTAATTTAAATCAACAGGAAATCTTACTAGGTCATCCAGGTTCATTTTAAACACAACTTTCTGGCAAAATCCTCTTTAAGGATGTTAGTTACCTTTTCACATATCAATTCAATGATTCACATGATTATACAGAGACAGTAATTTTCAAACTGAGCTTCTTGGAGCCCCTAGGGCTTTCAAATTTAAATCAAATGGTTGGAGTGGCCCAAGGGAATCTTCAGAAACCTAGGAGGGGGTTTAAAGCTAAAAAAGTTTGAAAGCCATTCTCCTAAATCACTGAATTTTAATAATGCAAAAGAGCTTAAACATTATACCATCAAATGCTTTTACTACTCAGATAAGGAAAATGAGAAGCTGGGCCATTAAGTACCCAAAGCCACCAAGCTTTTATGGGCAGAGCCAAACTCAGGGGGGCCCCCTTATTGTTGCCCAGGGCCCTTTTACACAGACTCTAGTTAGCTTTAGCTTGGTCTGCAGGTCTACAGGAGAGAAGGATGAAAGTCTCCCTGATCAGCATCATCACTTATTTATTTAAAGCTAATCATTTTCATAATAATTCCTAACGGTAACATTTTCAGACAAATCCCATTTTGCCGACTATTCCAGGGGGTATGTAGACTCCTAGAAGTCTGGCCCTGAACTGGAGATTAAGTGTTCGTGTTCAATGGCATATATCTAGCCCCATAAACATCCTGCACAGGACTCTTCATCTGTCTTTTTTAAAGTAGGCTTCGCCCAGTGCGGAGACTGATACGGAGCTTGAACTCACGACCCCAAGATCATGACCTTAGCAGAGATCAAGAGTCTGATGCTCAACCTACTAAGTCACCCAGGCTCCCCTTCATCTGTCTTTGCCGGAGGATCAAGATAGCCAAAACTTTTTGGGTTTGGACATACATCTCTTTATTTCAAACTTATTTTGTCTAGTGAACAGAGATGTACAACAATGATCATAACCTTCCAAGTTATGTTAGAAAAGGGAATAAAAGGACAAGTGAGTCAGGTAGTCAATACAAATGGGTGCTTGGGCAGGAGGGTGTTTTGCTGCCTTTAGTACCGCAATGATTGAGAGCCTCTCATCCTAGGCAGAGTGAAACAGACAAACCCAACAGATGGCACTTGTTTTGTTTTTTTAAATTTTAAACGTTTTATTTTTATGTTTTTATTTTAGAGTAAGAGAGAGGGAGAGAGCGAGCAGGGGAGAGGGGCAGAGGGAGAGAGAAAGAATGCTATGCAGGCTCCATGCTCAGCACAGAGCCTGACTCAGGGCTCAATCCCATGGCACTGGGATCGCAATCTGAGCTGAAATCAAGAGTTGCATGCTCCACTGACCCAGCCACCCAGGAGCCCCTGTTTTTTTGTTTTACCAAACGTGGGGCTCAAATTCACACCCTAGATCAAGAGTCACATGCTCTACCTACCAAATGAGCCAGCCAGGCACCCCTACATGGCATTTTTTGATCATTTACTCTGTGCCCTGTTCATTAGATACCAAACAACCCCTGAAAATGACGTAGGAGATCTACTAAGTATTTAAGGTGTGTGAACATCAGAAGTAATTTCATTATAATAAAGTAAGAAAAAACCATTTTTTTTTATGATTATAGGAAAATATACATAATCTGAATTTCTTCAAGCCTTATCAGGATATGGGGAGAGTTGAGGGTGACATCGGCAGTTATAACTCTTGTCCCTACCCGCTAATGTAAAACTCCAACATGTAAATTTCTTTCCAAATATTTCTTTTGCCAGGGAGGGAGTGTTTCAGAGCCCGTCTTATGTTCTGTACAACCAATTCCACCAGGTGGCAGCATTTCATTTGCAGACACAGCCATTTCGATTCATGGCGCTCTCCTCCCAGAGTGTGACAAAGAATTCTTTTCTGCTCCCTACATTATTACTAAAGAGTTCCCAAAGAGACTTTGTTTTGCTTTATTTTCATTTGTAGAGAGTACAGCTAGTTCAGCCCTTGTCTCTTCATAGGAACTGGGCATTAGTCCCCTGAAAGTTCCATCTGAGTTGCAGCCATGGGGCTGTATTCAGAATTGCCTTGCCCCTCTGATGACAAACGCTTGACTGGTGCATGCATCTGGTCCCTGGGCTGCTTGAGAGCTTGAGAATAAGACAAGTGAGTCTTGGATTATTTCTACTTCTGCCAATTCCTAGCCATGAAAATTTGAGCAGATTAACTTCAAAACCTGTTTCCTCATTAGTAAAATGATGGTACCCACTTCATAGGGCCAATGATGAAATGAGATTCCAACATATGGAATGCATTTAATCAATGTCAGTGCTTATTATAAGCACATATAGCTACAAAAACATTAACTGATTATTGCTGCTGGCAGCATCACAGAAAAATTTTAATTTCTTCTTTGTTTTCCCAATTCTTTTTAATAAGCATGCATTGTTTTTATAATCAGGGGGAAAAAGGCAATTTAAATATAATAGATTGTTGATCCCAGTTCCTGATGATTCCTGCAGAAACATTCAAATACTTTTACTGCTCAATGAGCTCTGGAGGGCTGGGCGTAGGTCTTACCTATTTTACTACCATTAGCATGAAATACATCATTTGGCACCCAGTAGGTAGTCGATACTCATTTCCCGAACCAAAAACCTCAGTGGTAATTGCTTCAGGTTTTAATTTCTCTGTGTAATGAAACAGCTTTTTCTTTTCCATGAATTCCTTTTTCTTACGTAGGTCCAATTTCTAAACCTTTTATCAATTTAATTGAATCCTCCCCAAATTGAGTCCCGTCCAAATTCTCCCCATCAGAATTCCTCTTAGATTGTGAAGTTGGCTTTAGGCAAGTTTTCAGAAAGCATTTCACCTGACCTCCACACAACTCATGCCAATAGGGGATATGGATGGGACTGAGTTGAGGTAGAATCTTTTTAGCAGCGAAATGAAGATGGACCCCGGTAACATAGATTATATAAAGATTGTAAAAGGAAACAGACGTTTCCAAAGATGTGTCATATTTTAAGTTGAAACCCATAGTGAAGAGAGTGGTTGGTTGGTTTTTACCCATGGTAAAGGGTACAGGGTTATTGATGATTAAGTCTGCCTGTTGCTATCCCTTGGTTCCTTTGATCTTAAATGAATAAATGAAATGGTCAGGCGGATCTCTAGGGAGGACAGGCTCAAGCAGGATACTGCGCTGGTGTTTCTTCTATAAAAGCAAAAGCAAAAAATATGACATGAATCCTTGGCAGCTGATCTATTTTAGTTCTTTTCTCACATTATCGATACACATAAAACTCTCTCTCCGGGAATTTGAATCTGAAGGGAAGTCCAAAGTTGATTATAGCTGAGCCACCGGAGGCAGGGCCCCTGACAGGCATGGGAACTCCAGAGGGCCCCATCTATACAGAAGCTGATATTTAATTCCCCCTTTGATCTTTCAATCTTTAATAGATTCTTCTTTGATTAAGATGTCCAGACATTTAGACTCCTAACTGGGTCTTAAAAGGTTCTAGGCCAAGCTTGGGTCCAGAGCCAGGAGGTGGCCAGGGGGGCAAGATGTGGGGAAGGTGGTCCTATTGTTGATGGTGGCACTGGGCACAGAAGGTGGAAGTAGGTGGAAGGAGAATGGAAAGCTGGCTGCTTGCACACATTGTTTGGGCTGGCTTCTGTCCTCTGTAACCTAAGGTTTCAGTTGACGTGATGCCAAAGCAGGGCTGTGTTCCTCTTGGCCCCTGCTCCTGGCAGGAGTGGGGAGAAGCTCTTGCCCTTTCTGTCATGCTGTGGTCTCTGATGTGAGCATCAGGGCCTGAAGAAGAGCTCTGTCTTCTCCAAACTGCTCAAACCTGGTCCTTGTGAGGCTGACTGCAGACACTCTCTTTCTACCTTCTCTCTGCCCCCAGGCACTGGGACATAAGCTTCCTCTCTCATCATTCAGGCAACAAATGAATAAATAAATGAAAATCAAATCATGTAAGTCTCCTTGGTAGAGGCCAGCATTTCTTACGTAGGTCCAATTTCTTACGTGGGTTGTCAAAGTTGCCCAGATTTGCCTAAGCTGAGAAGTGAAGGTTGATCAGGCTCATGTGTAAACCCTGGGTCATTAGGAAAATTCCGGCCAACAGGGAACATTGTTTTGAAGCCTCCCACATGACACTCCCAAAAAGAGTTGGTCCAGGAAAAACTCCACCTGTTCAAAGATGAATCATCAGAGAGGAAAAGGCAAAGGATCTCTCCATGCATAGGAAAGGGACAGGAAAAGCAAGTGGCAGATGTGGAACCCTTACCAGGAAAATGCTGCCATAGAGCAGACAAAACTATAACCAGTTGTCAGGCATTTAGAAAACTTAATGAAGGGACTGCCTCTAAGAAGAAAGAGTGCAGGGATAAGATGGTAAGACATCAGGGGGCAAAACATGAGCTCAGGAAAAAAGTGGAAAAAGAAAACAAAGGAAAACAGAAAATAGCCCAAGGGAGAAAACAAACAAACAAACCACAAACCCAACACTGCTGAAAATATTAAGGACACAGAAGGCAGGAATGACAAAAACTCAGCAAAATAAAATAGAAGTAAAAGAGTTTAAAAGAATTAGATAGGCCAAGAAGTCCAGTGACTATAAATTTATTGAGCACCTGTGATGTGCCAGGCACTGTTGTAGGCACTAGGACTTACAGCAGCTCCATAGTCAACATGCACCCTATGGCCCTTGAAACAAAACTGCATTTTTTTTTCAGCTTCCCATACCACCTACAGTGGACGATGCAAAGGCCACCGAAGAAAGGGCCCCTTGTCAAGGTCTATCATGGACTTGACATGTTCTCCACCTGCAGGCAAGTGGCATTATCCAGCAGTGGAATCGTCTCCTCCAAACTTAACTTATAAGACATCTACGTTTATCTCTGTCACCTCCTCCTTAGCTGGGTTACTGTTATGGGCTGAATTGTGTACCCCACCCCCCAACTCATAGGTTGAAACCCTAACCCCCAAGTGATTGCATTAGGGGATAGGCCTTTAGGGGTAATTAAGGTTAAATGAGGTCATTTGTGTGGGGCCCTGATCCAACAGAACTGGTATCCTTATAAGAAGAGGAAGAGGGGCGCCTGGGTGGCGCAGTCGGTTAAGCGTCCGACTTCAGCCAGGTCACGATCTCGCGGTCCGGGAGTTCGAGCCCTGCGTCGGGCTCTGGGCTGATGGCTCAGAGCCTGGAGCCTGTTTCCGATTCTGTGTCTCCCTCTCTCTCTGCCCCTCCCCCGTTCATGCTCTGTCTCTCTCTGTCCCAAAAATAAATAAACGTTGAAAAATAAATAAATAAAAAAAAAATAAAAAGAAGAGGAAGAGACTCTAGGCCATGGATAATACCAAAGGCTGTGTGAGCACATGGTGAGAGGGTGGTCCCCTCTAAGCCAGGAAGAGGGCTCTTATCAGAGCATGAATTTGCCAGCATCTTGATCGTGGGCTTCTAGCCTCCAGAAGGGTGAGGAAGTGAATGTCTATTGGCATTTATTTGACCCAAGGTTTATACGTTTAAGGCACTCGGCCTGTGGTATTTTGTTATGTTGGCTCTAGGTGACTAACACAGTCAATGAATGTGCCATGCCTAGCATGGGGTCATCTCTCCTTGGTGCTTCCTGAGTAATGATCAGGACAAAAGGGATGATGAGCTCTATAAGCCTATTTTGAAAATTCGGGATTTACCCTGACCATTCCTGGCCATGATGCTCTTTTCTTTCTCCTACAAGCAAAAAAGGGACCCAAACATGGGCCTAAAATGGTTTGTGCCGATTTTGTGCTGGTAGAGAGAGAGCAATAACTCCAGCATCTCGGGAGGACAGGGGAGAGACGAACCCTGGAGGTGCTGAACTGTGAGGGCAAGTGTACAATTATTGCATTCCTTGTCCACTGAAACTCAGTGCAGTCATGGTCTGCTGGGTTGGGTGACAGCTATTTCTACAACTTTCCCTTCTGTGGGGTTTGTCATCCTTTTCTACATACTATGGAAATAAGAAAACTCACGAGCTCATGGCCATTTCTGAAGTATGCCTCTGTGCCTGATGCTCCAATAGTACCCCCAAACGTGCCTCCGAACATCCCCTCACACCGTTCAAACACCCGACTGGTTCAACCTTGTTTCTACCACCTGACTGATACAATTTCACCTGCTTCTCCCGGTGCCCAAGTGGTCTTGGGTGAGGCTATGTATGGCAATCGGAGATCTGTTCATGTTCCCTAAGCAAACTGACATAACGGTGATCCAAATCCAAGTCAACAACAAAGCCCAAGCTCGAGTGACCTGTGCCCCTTTAAACTGTACCTTTGTGTGTGAGGGAGAAAGGACACAGAATGTCTCTCCAGCGAGTTCTGAATCTCAGTGGTGGGAAGGCCTTTCCCAGGTTGGTTTCTTCTGTGGGTATTCTGTTTCAGTGCTAGGGTTAGTGCCAGCTACTAAATCCACTATGCCTGTATACTTTTTAAAATTGGGGTAAAATCTACATAAATAAAATTTATCTTTTACATCATTTTTAAGTGTATAATTCAGTGGCATTAAGTACACTCACAATGTTGGATAACCATCACCACTATCTACTTCTAGAACTTCTCTATCATCCCAAACTGAAACTCCATACCCATTAAACAGTAAGTCCCCATTCCCTGTCCCCAGCTCCGGGTAACCTCTATTCTATTTTCTGTCTCCATGAACTTGCCCTTCTCAAGTACCTCATGTAAGTGAGGGGTACAGTATTCGTCCCTTTGTATCTTTCTTATTTCACTTAGCATACTGTTTTCAAAGTTCATCCATGTCATGGCATTTCAGAATTTCCTTCCTTTTATGGTGGAATAATATTCTACAGTATGTCTATACCACATTTTGTTCATCCATTCATTTGTTTCTGTATTTTGGGGGGCTTTCTTTATCCTTGTGTGGTTAAGCCTCTGTTATCATTAATAATCATTTATATTCAACTCTATCAATACCGTGTAGTTTCTGTCTCCTGGCTGGAGCCCTAACTGCCTTTGAAAGCTGCCTTTCTCTCATTCCATGTGACTTTGATGGGGCCAAGCACTGAACCTCATTTCCCTCATCATAAGCCATACTGCCATACTATTATACTGATAATACTATCATCATAGTGATGGGTCCTAGGGCAGGCAAGTGACGCAACCAATGCCAATCAGAGTCATTCTCCAGCATCAATAGATGGAATGGGGGAAACACCTTTCCATGGGGTTTGCCACACTGGGGTTCTTGCAGACACATTGCAGACACGTGTAAAAGGCTAATCTTGTGGTAGGAGAAACTGAGACCAACATGCAAAGAGAAAGAGAGATGGAAAGGAGAGATTTCTAAAATATCCAGAGGTAGCGTAGCCTGAGAAGGTCAGAATTTAAGGAAGTGAGGGAAGAAATAAGAAGAGAGAGAAAGGGCAGCCAGAACTGCAGAAGAAACATCAGGAGAAGGTGGTGTCATGCTTTCGTGATCATTGTGATATCGAGAGGATTGCTTTTCTTTTTTATTTTTTCAATGCTTTATTCATTTTCTGAGAGAGAGAGAGAGAGAGAGAGAGAGAGAGAGAGAGAGAATCCAAAGCAGGCTCCACGGCCAGGAGCCTGATGTGGGGCTCAAACTCAGGAACCATGAGATCATGACCTGAGCTATAGTCAGACATTTACCTGACTGAGCCACCCAGGTGCCCCAAGAGAGGATTGTTTTTAAGTTAATATTTATTTTTGAGAGAGACAGAGAGAGTAGGGGAGGGGCAGAGAAACAGAGAGAATCCCAAGCAGGCTCTGTGCTGTCAGCATGGAGCCTGATGCGGGCTTGGAACTCACGAACTGTGAGATCATGACCTGAACCCAAATCAAGAGTTGGATGCTTAACCGACTGAGCCACCCAGGTGCCCCAAGAGAGGCTTTTTCTTTTTAAAGTTTATTTATTTATTTGGGGGAGGGGGACAGCGGGGGAGGGATAGAGCGAGGGGGACAGAGGATCCAAGTGGGCTCTGTGCTCACAGGAGTTGTTGGGCTCAAACTCATGAACCGTGAGATCATTATCTGAGCCGAAGTCGGACACCTAACCGACTGAGCCACCCAGGTACAGCCCAAGAGAGGAGATTTTAAAAGAAGGGAGGGGGTAGGAAGATAATGGGGTGGAAAATGGCCCTGGATTGGGCACTAGATTGTGGCTGACCGGAGTGAGAGCGATGGCAGCAGAGTGCTCTGCTTTAGCACCTACGCGCCTCTCCTGGTCCGTCTCCCGCACCCTCAAGAGCCCTGGGCTCGGGCCATGCTTGCCGTTCCTCAAAGGTGCCACAGCTGGCAAGCTGCCCCAGCTCATGCTCTTGAACAACTCTGACTTGACTCTGCAAAACTCAAGGCAAGCTCAGCTCTTTAGAGAAGCCCAGCAGGTCAGTTCCTGGATCCCAGGGAGGAGCAGCCACTCCCGTAGCACTTCCTGTGTCCTTTCCTCGCATTACTTTAGTAGCTGCTGGCTGTGCACATCTGTCTCCCTGCCAGCCTGTGGAGGCTCTTTCAAGCAGGGGCTTCGGTTTATGCATCTTTGCATTCCAACCTCTCAGCCCAGGGCCTGGCCTTGAAAGGAGCTTACTGCACAATAAGGGATCAGTGCCTGCAGGGATGCACTCGCCAATTCTCCTGCTACAGGGCAATGGAATCTGGTTGCCATGGTGCTGAGAGAGTGATTCCTCCACCTGCTGTTTTCAGGAGGAACAAATCACAGTGAGCTGAATGCATGTTGGCATCTGGCCAGCAGGACGGATGCTGGGCCAACCCTGACATGGCAGAGACACCTTTCCAGCAAAACAGACCTTTTCACCCTTTTCTTCCAGGCAGCTAAGACTGTTGAGTAACATCAGAGTTTCCTTGCTTCTGTCGCTGGGAGATTTAAAGGGCTCCTCTTTTGCCAGTATCCTCCTCTGCTCTCATGCTAGTTTTCTCTCCTCCTCTCCTGCCTCCCAACACTGTACTTTCTATCTCCTTGTCTGAAGCTAAGACAGGCTCCCAAACTAAAGCCTGTTGGCCAAATGCTCAGAGGACCTCAGTCTTTTTCTAAAGGCCTTTAATGGATTGGGTGAGGTGTACCCACATTATGGAGGTTTGCTTTACTGATCTACTGACTGCAATGTTAATCTCATCCAAAAACTCCCTTTACAGCAACATCCAGATGTGTTTGACCAAGTATCTGAATACTGTGGCCTAGCCAAGGTGACACATAAAATTAGCCCATCAGAGTGTATGACCCAGTTCTTGTCAATGAGATGTCACAAGTTGTTGCGTGTGGCTTCTGGAAGGGCTCCTAAGGAGAGAGACAGCTGTGCTGGCCCACGTCTTGGTTCCTCTTCCTTATCGTTTCTGCCTAAGAGGTGGGCCTAATGCTGGACACTTCATCAACCGTCAGAGAAGTCAGCTGCAACATCTTTAAGCCTTGAGCCTGCCCTGGTTTCTCATCTTTGTGCTTCTTTTTAGATGGCAGAAAAATAGAGTGCTGTTGTGCAGTTCTACATCCGTTTTTCACGTCTCTGTGAATTGCAGTTAAATGCAACTCCTAATACACCAGCCTCTGCTTCTTGGCCATTCAAAGCTGTTTCATTTTCTGAGCGTGCCCTCAAGGCCCCTGCTGACCCTGTGAGCCATCTTGCTGTCCCTTAATACATGTTCTGTCATCTGGGCTAGCCTGAATGGGATCTTATTTATAACCAAGAACCCACCCCAGTATAAGGCATATGCTAGGTGGGAGGGACTGAGGAAATTAGGGGTGTGAGGCCAAAGGCAAATGACTACTCCTCTTCAAAGTTAGTAAGGCTGGATCATAGAGCGCGTGTGGAGTGAGGGTGGGAGGCAGGCCTTGGTGAGACTGGACTTTATCATGAAAACAGGGGGATTGGTGGGTAGGCGTTATGTAGGTCAAATGATCACACTTTCAAATCAGTAATCTCACTGTAAGTGTAGCAAGGAGAAAAGATTGCTGGGAGTTAGTATGGAGACAGGGGAACTTGGTGTAGGGATCCAGATAAGAGATGATGGAGCAGTGGAGGAAGAAGAAACAGACTTTAGAAAGACTGAGAGATAAATAAAAGGCAAGAACTGTATTTGACAAGTAACGGGGAGAAAGAGGTCAAGTTCAGAAGCAAGAATTCTGGCTTGAGCGCCTGGATGGACACCATCCTTTCCTCTGGCAGGCAGTTTATCATCCCCATACCTGCGGAAGTGTTGGTGGACACAGAACCTGTCACCTCTCATCCCCTTCCTGAAATCATAATAGCTACAGTCTTTCAGGTGGTCTTAGGCTGCATCATCAAAGGTACTGAGTTCAGAACCAGGGAGGTGGTGCTCTTGTCCCTTTGACTCTGGTTAGAACATACACCAGGTAGATCATGTCTAATCTTAGTCCCTAAACTACAAGGTGGAGTTTAACAACTAGAACTGCCTAGGTAAGAGGGTCATCAGGAAACCACACCAATGAGGAAGTTCTAAGGGATCTGGGACTGGACCATTTTTAAGGGTATAATGCTCCTGTGTGCAAAAGTTTAAAGGCAGAGGGTACAGAGTGCTCCTTGTGGCCCTAGAGTACACAACAAGAACTGATGGACTGAAGCTATAGGGAGGCATATTTTTGTCCAACATAAAGAACCTTCTCTGGATCAGAGTTGTCCTGTGTCGATAGGAAGCCCAGGGAAGGAAGGAACAGCTCATCTGAGAGGTACGGGGGAGGAGGCTGAGGGGTTCTTCCTCCCAATCCACCCCAAGGAAAGATGGAGTAGGGACCACAGCTCAAGTAGCCACAGGAGTCAGGTGAGGCATTAGTGGGAGCAGTCCAGCTAA
Source organism: Lynx canadensis (assembly GCF_007474595.2). NCBI lineage: Eukaryota > Metazoa > Chordata > Mammalia > Carnivora > Felidae > Lynx > Lynx canadensis. Next base: position 121,527,866 of record NC_044304.2, read on the forward strand.
CGGTGCACAAACTCGAAATTAAAACCAACAGCAGCAACAAATGGTGTGCAGTCCAACAAATCCTGCTGCAGACGTGGGATGGGGTCAGTGCACAACTTCTGCCATGGAAGGTGAGGAGCGGAGTGTGCTAGTTGGCCGGGGCTGGTCTAACAAAGTACCCCAAACTAGGTGACTTAACAGAAATTTATTGTCTCACAAGTGTTCGCAGGGCCGTGCTCCTTCTGAAACTTCTAGGGGAGATTCTTCCAGCTTCTGGCGGCTCTCGGTGTTACCCGGCTGCTGGCACCATGATTCCCATCTCTGCTTCCATCCTCACGTGGCCATCTCCCCTCTGTGTCTGTGTCCAGGTTTCCCTCATTTTATGAGGACACCAGTCATGTTGGATTAAGGGCCCACTCTCCTCCTATACGAACTCAACTGATTCTATCTGCACGGACCCCATTCCAAATAAGGGCACATCGTGAGGTGGCCTGATCTTTTGCAGGGGCACAATTCGAACCACACCCCCAAGTCTGAAGTCCCATGCAGCTGGAGGCTTGTCAATCCAGGAGTCACACGTAGCTTGGGTGAGCCTTTTCTCTGTTTTTGCCTGTCTTGTCTTTCTATCTTAGGGAAGGAAGCTTCTTCCTTCCCATCAAACTGGCAAAACCAGAGCCCCATGAGTGTTCAGTGACTGACCCACCCTCTCTCTGCAGGAGAGGCATAGCGGATGCCTCTCATGGCATAGCTGGATGACTTCTCATGGGGCTGAGAAGGGCTTGGAGAGCTTCTGTGTGCTCACAGTCTTGGGGCAGGGTCTCTAGTGGTCTCAGCTCTGGTGCAGAGGCTACTTTCTGCTCTGACCACCTCGGAAGGCCAGGCCTGCATGTGCCTGACACAGCCCGCTCTCTGCCTAGGTGCTGGTTTGTGGGGAACTGCTCCCCTCTGCTGGACAGAGGGAAACCTGCTCTCCTTCCGTTTCTCAGGATTTGTTCCCCTAAGTCACAAGTTCATAAATCCATAGTAAGAATGGGAAGGGGCCAGAGGTCAGCAGGTCCAGTCTCCTTCACTGTTCAGAGAGGGAGACCGAGGCCAGAAAGGGGAAAGGCCTTGTTGAAGGCCACAGAGAGAGTTAGAGGAGGGGCTGGGATTAGACATGAACCCCCTCCCCCCCACACCCCGGTCTGGGAAGCATCCCTGAGGATCCTAGCGGCATGGGCTGGAAGAAAACCAAGGGGCTCCTGGGAATCCTGCACATACATTAGATTGGAGGACAAATGGTAGAAGAAGGCAAAAGAGAAGGAGGGGGTAGTTCACCTCAAGTAGGGGCGTCAGAAAGCTGGAGAGATATTGGCCCAGGGAAGTGTACCAGGACCATCAGTCCATCAGTCCACTTACTCCAGATAATTCCCCATCATCAGCCTGTGTGAGTGATCTGAGCACAGCCTAACTCCATACTCCTAAAAAGTCATGTATCCACACAACTTCTGTCAATCAAACGCTCTTTTACTCTCTCCCTCCTTCTCCTGTGTCCCGAGATCCTTACCATCTTTCTCATACCTGGCCCACCTAGAACTTGCTATTGCAAGCTTACCGTGCTCATAAGTACACCAGAAGGTATCACCACTCAAATGCAACAGAAATTTACATTTTGCTCATGTCAACAGTTCAAAGAGCTTATCAGAAAAAGGTGGAGCAACAGGCTCTGTTCACACAGTCACTCAGGGACCGGGCTCTGCCATAACGCATGGACATCAACAGCCAGCCAGCAGAAAGGGAAGGGCACAGAGGACGGCACACAGGAGTTCGAGGCTGGGCTGGGAAGTAGTGTGCAGCAAATTCAATCGCGTTCCATCGGCTGGAACTCAAAGGATCCAAAAGGGACGAGACAAAACTAAACCTAAAGCTGGGTTAAATGTTGATCGGATGGGAGGTCCAGCACCGTGAGAACATGCCTCAAAGAGCTCCTACACCACTCCCAGGACCCCAGCTGCTGCCCCTTGAAATTCATGACAGCGCTGGTGCTGAGGCACGCCTCCTGCAGGTTGCTCCCTGCCACTGAATGAGTGTAGTCCACACACTATGGCAGATGGTTCCTCTCAGTACTGGGGACACTTGTGTTGTCAGCTTTGGTTCCAGAACTCCCCAATGGCTTTACTGAACCTTCCTGAGACTATGTGGCAGGCTAGGAGGCTTCACCCAGCTGTTGCTTGCTTTCCTTCACTCGGTGGTCAGACTTGCATCATGGGCTGGTGGTTCTTCTGGCCTCCCTGCTTCTTCTCAACTTCCTTTCACATAGGTGTTTCTCCTAATAATAAACTTGCACACATAGTCCTGACTGGTGTCTCCATCTTGGAGGACCCAGTCTAACACAGGAGCCAACTCCCTGGTATTAACTACTCCAATTCCAGGGGCGCCTGGGTGGCTCAGTCGGTTGAGCGTCCGACTTCAGCTCAGGTCACGATCTCACGGTTCGTGGGTTCGAGCCCCACGTCAGGCTCTGGGCTGATGGCTCAGAGCCTGGAGCCTGCTTCCGATTCTGTGTCTCCCTCTCTCTCTGCCCCTCCCCCGTTCATGCTCTGTCTCTGTCTCAAAAATAAATATTAAAAAAAAATTAAAAAAAAATAACTACTCCAATTCCATTGGGGTCATTTAGTGCAGGTGGTGAAGACAGACAAGACTTGCTGAACAAATGATGCTCTGGGTACACCTAGAACTTGCTAGCTGCATAAAGAGGTACCAGGGTGTTAAGATCACAACATGCTTTTTTATGGGGCCACGATTTGACCCATAAAATTCTCCAGGCTCAGCTGGGTGACCCCTTTCCACATTTCCCCAGCGGTATTGCTCTTTCGTTCTTCACAAGGGTTTTATAACCCTCCCCAACATCACAGCCATGCAGTGTTTCCCCTCGCATTCAACAAATGGCTGTCCCCCCTTCACAGAAAACCAAACCCTGACAGAAGGGAAGTCCCTTAAATGCATGCAGCATCTGCCTCTGCTTTATCCACCTTCTTCTCCTGCCCTCCATCATCATATTCTTCCTTGAGTCTAATCTATATCCTGTTTAAGGGTCCCTTTGCTCTGATGCAGGGATCCTGCCTCTCCCCAGTTTTCTCCATTCCAGGAAGTGACACCACGATCTACTGATTTGCTCAGGCTAACAATATCCACAAGTCCATCTTTATGCTTTTCTCTTCCTGACTCTCCTTCTTCCTTTTACAGGACTAATCCATCGGCATGTCTGATTTGCTTTACTTTCAAAGTATTTTCCTAAACCAGCCCATCTCAGCACCTCTACTGTTACTCCTCTGATCCAGGAAATCTAACTGGCAGTTACAAAAACCTCTTAACTGTTTTCCCCATATCCATTCTTGTTTCATTCCAGCCCATTCTCCAAACACAGCCAGAATGATCATCTTAAAACAGACGTCAGACCATTTACTCCCCTGCTTAAAATGCTTCAGCAACTCCCCATTGCAGATGAAAATAAACATTTTTTTTATCATGGCCTACAAGATCTATATGACCTGGACTTTGCTGACCTCTGTGATCTTATTTCATATCCCTCTCCTTTTCATTTACAACATTCTAGACACGTGGATTTTCTTACTATTCTTTACAAAGGCCAAGTAGGTTGCTACCTCAGGGCCTTTGCATATGCTATTACTCAGATCTTCTCTTGTCTGATTCCTTGTCATCTCTATATCCTAGATCAAATGTTGCCTCCTTGGAGAGGCCTGACCACCTGTCTAAAGATGACCCTCATCCCATATGCACATTCTATCAAAATTTCCTGCTTTGTTAATTTTAGAATTTTTATCATTATCTGAAGCTATTTATTAACCAGCTTATTTTTATGTTGCACACATGGTCCCAAATAATATAAGCTCCTGGGGCACATGGGTGGCTCAGTTGGTTAAGCATCTGACTTGATTTTGGCTCAGGTAATGATCTCATTGTTCATGAGTTAGAGCCCTGAGTCAGGCTCTGCACTGACAGTGCAGAGCTGCTTGGGATTTTCTCTCTCCCTTTCTCTGTGGCCCTTCCCCACCAGTCCCTAGAACAATGCTTGACACATGGTATATGCTTGGTAAATGCTTACTGGATGGCTGTGTGACAGGTGCCAGGGCCCTTAGGCAGCACAGAAGTTCCAGAGAGGACACTATCTCACCACTGTGACATTCCCAAATCCTAAAAGGGGTCTTGAAGGCCAAAGGTTTGGTCACCTGTGTGCCAAGCTGGAACACAGGAATCCTTTCAAAGGCTAGGAGTCCTAGCACTTGGATCCAGCCTCCCTAGGGTGCTGCATTAACCACCTCTCAATGAGACCCTGGCACTGTGACCAGATGGTGTTTGGGGACAGTTGCTGGTCTCCATTTCTTTCTTTCTTTTTTTTTTTTTTTAATTTTTTTTTAACATTTGTTCATTTTCAAGAGACAGAGAAACAAAGCACAAGCTGGGGAAGGGCAGAGAGAGACAGAGACACAGAATCAGAAACAGGCTCCAGGCTCTGAGCTGTCAGCAGAGTCCGACACGGGGCTCGAACTCACAAACTGTGAGATCATGACCTGAGCCGAAGTCAGATGCTCAACCGACTGAGCCACCCAGGTACCCCCTGGTCTCCATTTCTTCTGGATCCATAGACCTCTATTCCTCATCTTAGAGAATATCTTGCTACTCTAGCCACTTGTGCTTCTCGCTTTACAAGCCCCTGAGTAGGGATCTCCCCCTGACTCTTAATTTAAGTTTTAGACGATAAAATCTTTTGTTACCTATGCCGTGGGAATCAAGGAGGGAAGGGAAGAGAAGCAGTTCTCTTTCTTCTTGATGCTTCTACACCAGTAAAACCAAAACAGAAATTAATCTTACATTAAATTACCCTGCCTCAGCCACTGATATTATCGTTAAGGTTTCAAGGGACCTTACCTTGTTGTTTTTGGAGGACGGAGTCTGAAACAAATATTTGCTAAGGGAGGCTGGAAATTGAGGCAAAATGTTGTTAATGGTTCAGGGGCCAGAAAGGAAAGTCAGTGAGAGAAAATTAGGGAAGCCAGATCATCCGGACCACAGGCCAGGTTCACGCACCCTGTATTCACAAGCTTCTTCAGGGCACCTCTCTGCTTTAGCCTCTGCTGTAGCTGCCTGCACCCAAGGGGAAAAGAAGCTCAAAATCAAGCCTTGGAATTTTCTGCTTCTTAAGTAAAGGGCTAAAGGTTTATTGAATATGACAGGTACCCGGCGTTTCTGTAGTAAGGAGGTCCAGGGAGGACATTTTTCTCACTGCAGTGACAATCACAAAGGTCTCTTGAGGGCCAATAGTTTGGTCACTCGCATCTCAAGAAAAGGGATTGTACAGCCAGTTCAGGGACAAATCCGTCACTGTGTACCAAATCACCCTCAAACCTAGGAGCTTAAAAGGCCACAAAAATTTATTATCTCATTGCTTCTGTAGTTCAGAAATCCGGGAGCAGCCCAGCAGGTGGATCTGGATCGGGACCTTCCATCAAGTTAGATGCAAGAAGTTTTGACTAGGCCTGTAGTCATCTGAGGGTGGACTGCGGCTGGAAGGCATGACTCCTAGATGATGCACTCACGGGGCTTATGGCAGGAGGACTCAGCTTCCCATTGGCTGTTGGCACTGATCATAAAAAAGCTTGAGTGGCTATATTAATATGAGACTAAGAAGATTTAAGATGAAGATGAATATTGCATAACAACAAAAGCGTCATTCAGCAAAAAGATGTAACAATTATAAATGTGTCTATGCCTAATAAAGTCAAAATGCATGAAGCAAACATGACAGAATGAAGGGAGAAATAGACAAATTCACAATCACAGAGATTTGTTTAAAAAAAATTTAATGTTTATTAATTCTTTGAGAGAGACAGAGAGACAGAGTGCGAGCAAGGGAGGGGCAGAGAGAGAGAGAGAGGGAGACGGAATCTGAAACAGGCTCCAGGCTCTGAGCTGTCAGCACAGAGCCTGGTGAGCGGCTTCAACCCACAAATCATGAGATCATGACCTGAGCCGAAGTCAGATACTCAACTGACTGAGCCACCCAGGCACCCCACACAGTTAGAGACTTTTTCAAAATTTATTTATTTTGAGAGAGAGAGAGTGTGAGTGAGTGGGGGAGAAGCAGAGAGAGAAGGAGAGAGAACATTCCAAGCAGGCTCCACGCTCAGTGCAGAGCCCAATGTGGTGCTTGATTCCATGTCCACGAGATCACAACCTGAACCAATATCAAGAGTCAGACGCTTAACCAACTGAGCCACCCAGGCACCCCAGTTAGAGATTTTAATATCCTCTCTCAGTTACTGATAGAACAACAACAACAACAAAAAGTAGTAATGACACAGAAGATCTGTACACTATCAACCACCCTGTCTAATTGACCTTTATAAAACACTACTCACAACAACTGCAAAATGCACCTTTTTTTTTAAGTGTACATGGAGCATTCACCATGGTATTGCCACATGCTGGGTCACAAAATGTACTGCAGTTGATAAATTTCAAGTGTTTTTCTCACACCATGTGGGAATTAAAGTAGAAAACAACAATAAAAATAATAGTATATGTTTAAAAGCCTCAAATATTTGGAAGTTAAACAACACTCTTCTTGATAACTAATGGGTCAAAGAAGACATCATAAGGGGAATTAGAAAGCATTTTAAACTAAATGAAAATGAAAACGCAATGTATCAAAAACTTTGGGATTCAACTAAAGCAGTACTTAGAGGCAAATCTGTAATTTTAAATGTTTATTTAAGAAAAGAAAAAAGGCTTACAATAAATTAAGCTGCTACCTTGAGGAGCTAGAAAAAGAAGAGCAATTTAAACACAAATTAAGTAAAAGAAAACAATTATAAAGTAGAAATCAATGGAATAGGACATGTACAAAACAATAAAGAATGTTAACAAACCCAAAGGTTAGATGTTTGAAAAATTGATAAATTGGTAAACATTTAGCAAGACTGATCGAGAAAAAAAATAGAAGAAGAAGAAAAAAAAAACCCTAATTACTTATATCAGGAATGAAATAGGGGATGGGGTTTTACTCTAGACCTTACATGAATTTAAAGGATAATATTGGAATGTTATGAGCAACTTTATGCCAATAAACCTGACAACTTGTATGAAACAGACAGATTTCCTGAAAAACAAAATTTACCAAAAAAAGACAAAAGAGGAAATAGAAGATATGGATAACTTTCATTTCTATCAAAGGACCTATTCACAAATTCACTGGTAAACTCTACCAAACAGTTATGGGAGAAATAATACCAATCCTACAAAGATGGGTATTTCAGGAAAGAGGAGAAACTCTTCCCAACTCATTTTATAAAGCCAGCATAACCTTGATAGAAAGACTTCACAAAAATATTGCAAGAAAAGAAAATTATAGGCTAAAATTGCTCATGAACATAGAGGCAAACATCCTTATCAACATATCAAATCCAAAAAATGTAAGAAGGATAAAACAAAGTGGGGTTCCTTCCAGCAATGCAAAGTTGATAGAACATTTGAAAAATTCAACAATGTAGTTTAGTTAGATTAAGAGACTCAAGGAGAAACATCCTCTCAGTAGAAGCATAAAGAGCATTTTACAGAATTCAGCACCTATCCATGACAAAATCTTAAGCAAAGTAGGAATAGGCATGAACTTCATTAAAATGATAAAGGCATCTACTAAAAATTCTACATCTAACATGATACTCAAAGAAACAATGAACATTTTGCCTCTAAGATCAGAGGCACATTTTTCCCTTTAAGCACTTTGAATATATCATGCTACTCTCTTCTGGCCTGCAGAATTTCTGCTAAAAAATCTGCTGATAGCCTTATGGGGTTTTCCTTATAAATAACTGCCTTTTCTCTTGCTACTCAAAAATTTTTTTCTTTATCACTAGTTTTTGCCATTTTTACCATGTGTCTTGGTGTGGACCTCCTTGGGTTGAATTTTGGGAGGGTCTCTCTGTCTCCTGGATCTGGATATCTGTTTCCTTCCCCAGATACAAGGAAGGATGTTCCCCTAACAAGGCAATATGTTCATCCTCACCACTTCTTTTCAATACTGTACAAGATGACCTAGATATACAACCAGGCAAGTATAAAAAAAAAAAAAAGCATAAAGATCAGAAAGAAGTAAAACTGATTCTATATACAAATGACATGATTATTAATGTAGAAAATTCCAAGAAACCTATAAAAAACCCTAAAAAACAAAAAAACCCATTACTGAAATTAGTAAATGAAAGATCACTATATAAAATCCATTACGTTTTTATACATTAGCGACAAACCATTGGAAAACAAAATCATGCTCAGCGTCACCTAGTCAAACACTTAAAAACAAATTTAACAAAAGACATCCAAAGCCTGTATTGCTAAACTGTCAATTCTCCTGAAATTGACCTACGGATTCACAATCCCAGCAAGTATTTATTTTTTTTAATTGACAAGTCAATTCTAAAATTTATATGGAAATGGAAAGGATGTGGAAGAGTCAAAAACAATTTTGAAAAGGAAGGAAAGGTGGAAAATGTACACTCTTTGACTTCAAGACTTACTAGAAAGCAACAGTAATCAAGAAAGTGTGATATTGGCATAAAGGTTGATAGACAGATGGAACACTAGAACAGAATAGGAATCACAGAAATAGACTCACACTTATATAGTCAATTTATTTTTGACAAAGACACCATATCTGATCAGTGGTGTAATAAATTTTGTGAGTTTTTCTTTTAACAATTGGTGCTTGGAAAGATGGTGGAGTAGGAGGACCCTAAGCTTGCCTTGTCCCAGGGATCTAACTAGGTAACACTCACAGCACCATAAATAATCCAGAAAATAATGTGAAAACTGGCAGAACAAATTCCACCACTAAAGACTGAGAAGAGGCCACATCGAAGAAGGTAGGAAGGCTGGAGATGCAGTCTGGGAACAAAATAGACCATGGCCATCTGTGGTGGGGAGGGAACCGGTGGCATGGAAAAGGGCAGACAACAGACTGTCACACCAGAAAGCCCACAAATGGGGAGGATGAATCCCCATAATACTTCCCTTTGAAAGCCAAAGGGGCCAATTTCATTAGTTCTTATGAGGAGCAGGATTTAAAGCCTGAAATATTAAAAATCTGTGGGCTCGGTTCTGGGAGAGTCTGGGTTAGGAAGTGGAGTCCTTGTCCTTAGATAACATGACAAACAGCCTATGCAGATATGGCATAGAACCGAGAGGTTTGAAAAATGCCAGGGGCAGAAGAGAGGGAGAGTGACTTGCTTATCTCAGAGTGACAGGGAGAGACTGGGATCATGGGGAGACCCCTCTAGGAACAAAGGAGCTGGCAGGCACCATTTCCCTCCCTCAGCCCCAGCATAAATAATGGCTACCTGTAGGAAGCAGCACTTCAGTAAAACTCATTACCTAACTTGCTTGCACCAAGCCCTGCTCCCTACTTTGCAGATCCAGCCTTTCCAGTCATGCTCAACTTAGTGCTGGTGCTGGGGGACCCTCCCCCCCCCCCGCAAGAAGACATGTGCAAATCCTGCCAGCACCACATTTCTTGGACTTGTGCACTTTACAGGACCTCAGTTCCAGCACCATTGGGGCAGGTCTCATTTCACAAGCTGACCACTGCACACCTTGTTAAAATGTACCCCACCCCTGCTGGGGATCAAACACAGCCCGCAATAGGTAAAGAGAGCCTCTACAAACAACCGGACTGAAGGAAAAAGAAGACTCAACAGCAGAGCACATGCAACACTCATAGGAGACACTCTCTGAAGCACCAGGCCCTGGGGAAAAGGGAACACTGCACTTCAGGGTGCTATAGGACTTCTTCTTCATAAGGCTGTATTGTTAAGAGCAAGAGAAGTTGCTGAATTTCCTAACACACAGAAACAGACACAGAAGGTCAGACAAAATGAGGAGACAGAGAAATATCTCCCACATGAAAGAACAGGACCAAACCACAGCAAGAGACCAAAGCTAAATGGATATAAGTAATATGACTGATAGAGATTTTAATTTTTTTTTTAACGTTTATTTATTTTTGAGACAGAGAGAGACAGAGCATGAATGGGGGAGGGTCAGAGAGAGGGAGACACAGAATCTGAAACAGGCCCCGGGCTCTGAGCTGTCAGTGCAGAGCCTGATGCGGGGCTCGAACTCACAGACTGTGAGATCATGACCCGAGCTGAAGTCGAACGCTCAACCGACTGAGCCACCCAGGCATCCCTGACTGATAGAGATTTTAAAGCAATGATCATAATAAAGATAATCACTGGACTTGAGAAAAAAGTGGGAGACATCAGCTGGACTTGAGAAAAAAGTGAGAGACATCAGCGAGACCCTTAACACAGAGATAAAACAAGAACCAACCAGAGATCAAGAACACAATAAGTGAAATTAAAAAGACACTTGATGGAATAAATAGCAGGCTAGATGAAACAGAGGAACGAATTAATGAACTGGAAGACAGAGTAATGGAAAGTCACCAAGCTGAGCAAAGGAAAGAAAATCATGCAAATTGGGAATAGTCTTAGGGAACTTGGTGATTCCATCAAGACTAATAACATTCACATTACAGGGATCTCAGAAGAAGACAAGAGAGAAAAGGGGCAGAAAATGTATTTGAAGAAATAATATCTGAAAACGTTCCTAATCTGGGGAAGGAAATAGATATCCAGATCCAGGAGACACAGAGATCCTCCCAAAATTCAACCCAAGGAGGTCCACACCAAGACATATAGTTAAAATGGCAAAAAGTAGTAATAAAGAAAAAAAATTAAAAGCAGCAAGAGAAAAGGCAATTACTTATAAGGAAAACCCCAAGGCTATCAGTGGATTTTTTAGCAGAAACTCTGTAGGTCAGAAGGGAGTGGCATGATATATTCAAAGTGCTTAAAGGGAAAGATGTGCAGTCAAGAATACTCTATCCAGCAAGGCTATCATCCAGAATAGAAGGAGAGATAAAGAGTTTCTCAGACAAACAAAAACTAAAAGAGTTCATGACCATTAAACCAGCCCTACAAGAAATATTAAAGGGGATTCTTTGAGTGGAAAGGAAAGAGCATACGTGAGAGTATGAAAAGTAAGAAACACAAAAGCAGTAAAAATAAATATTTTTGTAAAAATCAGTCAAGGGAATCATAAAATAAAAGGATGTAAAATATGACACCTTATACCTAAAACATAGGGAGCAGAGGAGTAAAGAATGGGTTTAAACTTAAGCAACCATCCACTTAATATCAATTGCTATAAGCAGCTGTTATATACAAACCTAATGGTAACTGCAAATCAAAAACTAGTAATAGATATGTAAAGACTAAGGAGAGAGAAATCCAAATATATCACTAAAGAAAGCCAACAAACCATGAAGTAGAGCAAGAGAAGAAAGGATCAGAGAAAATCTATAGCAACAACAAATTATAATTTGGCAATAAATACATATCTGTTGACAATTACTTTGGATGTAAATGGACTACACATTCCAATCAAAAGACATAGGGTGACAGAGTAGATAAAAAATCAAGACCCATCCATGTGTTACCTATAAGAGACTCATTTCAGACAAGATACCTGCAGATTGAAAGTGAGGGGATGGACAAACATCATAAAAATGGTGTCAAAAGAAAGCCAGGGTAGCAATACTTATATCAGACAAAGTAAACTTTACCTTTTTTTTTAAAGTTTATTTATTTATTTTGAGAGAAAGAGGGAAAGAGAGAGAGGGAGGGGTAGAGAGAGAGATGGGGAGAGAGAGAATCCCAAGCAGACTCCATGCTGTTAGCAAAGAGCCTGACATGGGCCTCAAACCCACAAATTGTGAGATCATGACCTGAGCTGAAGTCAAAAGTCGGGTGCTTAACTGACTGAGCCACCCAGGTGCCCAGACAAAATAGACTGTAAAACAAAGACTATAACAAAGACTGTAACAAGAGACAAAGAAGGACACTATGTAGTAATAAAGGGGACTATACAAGAGGATATAACAACAGTAAATATTTATGCACCCAAGATGGAAGCACCTAAATACATAAAACATTTAAAAACAAACATAAGGAAATAATCAACAGTAATACAACAATAGGGAACATTAACACCCCACTTACCTCAAGGGACAGGTCATCCAAACAGAAAATCAAGGAAACAGTGGCTTCGAATGACACACTGGACTAGATGGATTTAACAGACATGTTCAGAACATTCTATACTAAAACAGTAGAATACACATTCTTTTTAAATGCACATGGAACATTCTCCAGAATAGATCACATATGAGGCCACAAAAAAAGTTCTCAACAAATTTAAAAAAATTGAAGTCTACCACACATCTTTTCTGATCACAGTGCTATCAAACTAGAAATCAACACAAGAAAAAATCTGGAAAGAGCAGAAATACATGGAGGTTAAATAACACGCTACTAAACAATGAATGGGTCAACCGGGAAATCAAGGAAGATATCAAAATTACATGGAAACAGATGAAATGAAAACACAGTGGTCCAAAATCTTTGGGATAAAGCAAAAGTTCTAACAGGGAAGTTTATAGCAATACAGACCTGCCTCGAGAAGCAAGAAAAATCTCAAATAAACAACCTAATTTTACACCCAAAAGGAGCTAGAAAAAGAAGAACGAAACCCAAACCCAACAAAAAGAAGGAAATAATAAAGATCAGAACAAAAATAAGTGACAAAGAAACTTAAAAAATAATAGAACAGATCAATGAGACAAGGGGCTGGTTCTTTGAAAAGATCAACAAAATTGATAAATCTCTACCAAGACTCATAAGAAAAAAAAAAAGAGCAGACCCAAATAAACAAAATCACCAATGAAAGAGAAATAACAACTGATACCACAAAAATACAGTTACAGACAGTTGTAACAGAGTATTATGAAAACCTACATGCCAAAAAATTGGATAACCTAGAAGAAATGGATAAATTCCTAGATACAAATAACCAACCAAAACGAAAGCAGGAATTAATAGAAAATTTGAATAGACCAATCACCAGCAATGAAATTGAATCAGTAATAAAAAAAACTCCCAATAAACAAAAGTCCAAGACCAGATGGTTTCACAGGTGAATTCTACCAAACATTTAAAGAAGAGTTAATACCTATTCTTCTCAAACTATTCCAAGCAATACAAATTAATTCTATGAGGCCAGTATCACCCTTATGCCCAAACTAGATAAAGACACCACAAAAAAGAGAACTAGAGGCCAATATCTCTCATGAATATGATTGCAAAAATCCTCAACAAAATATTAGCAAACTAAATCTAACAATACATTAAAAATCATACATCATAATCAAGTGGGATTTATTCCTGGGATGCAAGCATGGTTTAATATTTGCAAAACAACGTGACACATTACATCAATAAAGAAAGAATAAAAACTATATAATCATTTCAATGGATGCAGAGAGAGCATTTGACAAAGTACAACATCCATTTGTGATAAAAATCCTTTGCAAATTAGGTCTGGAGGGAACATATCTCAACATAATAAATTCTTACATGAAAAACCGAACAACATATTTAATAGTGAACATCATATTTAATAGTGAACAGCGAACATCATATTTAATAGTGAGAAACTAAGAGCTTTTCCCTTAAGGTCAGGTCAGGAACAAGACAACGATGTCCACTCTTACCACTTTGATTTAACATGGTATTGGACGTCCTAGCCACAGCAATAAGACAACATAAATAAAAGGCATCCAAATTAGTAAGGAAGAAGTAAAATTCCCAGTTGCAGATGAGATGATACTGTATATAGGAAACCTAAAGACTCTACAGAAAAACTACTAAAACTGATAAATTAATTCAGTAAAGTTGCAGAATATAAAATCAATGTACAGATATCTGTTGCGTTCCTATACACTAATAATGAAACAGCAGAAAGTGAAATCAAGACAACAATCTCATTTACAATTTCACCAAAACCAACAAAATATCTAGGAGTAAACTTAACCAAAGAGGTGAAAGAACTGTACATTGAAAACTATAAAACACTGATTGATAAAAGAAATTCAAGACAACGCAAAGTGGAAAGATAGTCCATGCTAATGGGTTGGAAGAACAAATACTGTGAAAATGTCCACAAGGCCCAGAGCAATATACACATTTAATGCAATCCCTTTCAAAATACCAACAGCGTTTTTCACATAACTAGAATAAACAATCCTAAAATTTGTATGGAACCAAAAAACAAACAAACAAACAAACAAAAAAAAACAAAAAATACCCCAAAACCCAAAACCCAAAAAACAAAACAACAACAAAAAGAAACCAAACCCAAATAGCCAAAACAATCTTGAAAAAGAAAAGCAAAGCTGGAGGCATCATAATTTTGGACTTCAAGTTATATTACAAAGTGGTGGTAATCAAAACAGTATGGTACTGGCATAAAAATAAACATATAAATCAATGGAGTAGAATAGAAAACCCAGACATAAACCCACAATTGTATTGGTCAATTAATCTTTGACAAAGTAGAAATGAATATACAATGGGAAAAAGATAGTCTTTTCAACAAATGGTATTAGGAAAACCGGACAGCTACATGCAAAAGAATGAAACTGGACCACTTTCTTCCACAATACACAAAAATAAACTCAAAATAGATTTCTTTCTTTTTTTTTTTTCTTTTTTTTTTCAACGTTTATTTATTTTTGGGACAGAGAGAGACAGAGCATGAACGGGGGAGGGGCAGAGAGAGAGGGAGACACAGAATCGGAAGCAGGCTCCAGGCTCTGGGCCATCAGCCCAGAGCCTGACGCGGGGCTCGAACTCACGGACCGTGAGATCATGACCTGGCTGAAGTCGGATGCTTAACTGACTGCGCCACCCAGGCGCCCCTCAAAATAGATTTCAATGTGAGACCTGAAACCATAAAAATCCTAGAAGAGAGCACAGGCAGTAATCTCTTATTGCTCATTGGCATATTGCTCATTGGCATCGGCCGTAGCAACCTCTTTGTAGATGTATCTCCTCAGGCAAGGGAAATAAATGCAAGAAATAAACTATTGGGACTACATCAAAATAAAAAGTTTCTGCACAGTGAAGGAAACAATCAACAAAACTAAAAGGCAACCTACTGAATGGGAAAAGATATTTGCAAATGACATATCCAATAAAAGGTTAGTATCCAAAATATATAAAGAATTGATATAACTTAGTACCTAAAGCCCAAATAACCCAATTTAAGAAATGAGCAGAAGACAAACAGACATTTCTCCAAAGAACACATACAGATGGCCAACAGACACATGAAAAGATGCTCAACATCATCACTCATCATCAGGGAAATGCAAATCAAAACCATAATGAGATATCACCTCGTACCAGCCAGGATGGCTAAAATAAAAAACACAAGAAACTACAGGTGTTGGCAAAAAGAAAAAGAAACCGTCTTGCACTGTTGGTGGGGATGCAAATTGGTGCAACCACTGTGGAATAGGGTATAGAAATTCCTCAAAAAGTTAAAAACAGAACTACCCTATGATTCAGTAATCACGCTATTGGGTATTTACCCAAAAAACACAAAAACACTAATTCAAAGGCGTACATGCACCCCTGTGTTTATTGCATTATTGACAAAAGCTAAATCATGGAAGCAGCCCAAGTGTCCATCAATAGATGAATGGATAAGGAAGAGGTGATATATATATACACAATGGAACGTTATTTAGCCACAAAAAAGAATGAAATCTTGCCATTTGCAGCAACATGGATGGAACTAGAGAATACAATGCTAAGTAAAATAAGTCAATCAGAGAAAGACAAATACCATTTAATCTCACCTGTATTTGGAATTTAAGAAACAATACAAATGAGCAAAGGAAAAAAAGGGACAAACCGAGCTTCATTAAGTTATGTGGTAAAACTGCCTCTCCTCCTAACTCACATTCTGGCCCTCCACTCAGTAGTTGTGTGACCAGAGACAAGTTGTTTATATCTTAGTGTCCTGAACCCTGAACCCATAAAATGGGAATTATTATGGAGTCCATCTCACTGGGCTGTGAATAAAATGCAGGAGATACTTAAAATGCTAACGGGTATGTAGTAATCCTTCAATGAATATAATCTATTATTATTGTCTTGTAGATATAGTTTTTTAAGGGAAACCCTTAGGAAATTCTACTAAGGGCCATGTGGACCTATTGAAGATGCACAGCTTTGCCTTTTAGGGATAATTACTGAGGCAGCAGTGGGGAGGATGAACCAGAGTGGGGAAAAAGGCATTTGGAGACTAAAGCTGAGATTGTCCTCACATGAAAATCAATGAGACATTATTCATCTAAAGAATTAAAGATATACATATATATATATATATATAATTGTTTCCAAAGTATACAGAATTTGAATTTTTCATAAAAAGTCAAATAAAAATACATGTATAAATTAGAATTGTTTTTCATTACAAATATTAAGCTAAATCCAAAATTACCTATTAAAGGGAAGCCAACTACAACTGTAATTAATGAGTATCAAATCTTGAAATAAAAGTTTTTAAAACACAAATTGTTTAATATTGCAGAAGCTTCTTCTTCACTTGACCTGCTTATGCTAAACTGTCAGTACTTTTCCAGAACCACGTATTGGAACGGGAAGAAGAGAATATGGATTTCCATAGTAGT
Organism: Lynx canadensis; assembly: GCF_007474595.2. Lineage (NCBI taxonomy): Eukaryota > Metazoa > Chordata > Mammalia > Carnivora > Felidae > Lynx > Lynx canadensis. Next base: position 121,544,502 of record NC_044304.2, read on the forward strand.
GGGAAAGGCAACTTCATTTTGGTGAGTCTTTCTACTCTCCTAAACTCCTGGGGTGGAACTGTGGGTCACAGGGAAGGTGTGTGTGGCTGGCTTTAGCAGGAAACCCCAGACAGTTCTTTAACGTGGCTGAACCAGTTGACACTCCTCTCAGCAGTGTGGGACAGTCCCAGAGCCTTAGTTGGCATTTTCCATAATTTTCATTTGGACATTCTGGTGGGTGTGCACAATGCTTTTTCTATAACCAACACTTTATCTTTAACGCAATATTATTAATATCCATTCTCTCTGGAAAGGGAATCCAGCTTTGCCAGCCCACCCACCTTTGGGGCAGAGGGGAGGGAGGGAGTCATCTCTAGAAGGTCCTCAGCGGGGGCCCAAGCACAAGAGGGCAGGTGGGCTGCTGCAAGGCCATGCAGAGGGATTCTCAGCTCCACTCCCCTGCATTACCTTGTTTCCTAGTCTTTCCTCCTCTCTCTGCTTCTAGCTTTTCCACATCTCTGCTGGGTCAAACCCTGCTCGCTCTGCAAGGTTGCTCAGAACTGACCTTCTCCAAATAGCCCCTCACCTCTCCGCAGCTATTTTCTTGAGGTCGACAAGGCAAGGGCGTGGTAAGACGGGCAAATCATTAACCAAGTCTTTTGTTTCCTCATGTGAGGAACAGGAGAGCCTGAGCAACATTGAGTCTGCGTCCTAGAGTCGATGTTTTATGAACCTTTAAGGCACTGGGAGCGCAAGAACACAAACAGAATTGTGTATTCCCGTGGGTGAGCCCCAGTGCAGTGTCCAAAGCCTATGCTTTGAAGGTCCTCGGGCGTCTCTGTCTGCAGGTCTCGGAAGCGTCTGCGTCTTGGATTGTCCACTCTATTGGGGGGTGGCCTGACGCATCTTTGTGCAAGTCTGTTGGCGGGGTGTTACCTGAGATCCCGCAGACCTCCCAGGCGCCGGAGGTGGAGCGAGCCCTCTCCAGGCTCCGAAGGATTGCGTGTTCTGTGTCGAATCTGCTGGCTGTCACCCACCCGGCGCGGCGTCGCGGGGTTGGGGAATGTGCGGCTGCGCGCGCGCCGCGGCGTTTACGCGGCGATTTCATCATGCTCCGGGCCGGGCCGCGCGCGCCGCTTCCGCCGCCGCCCGCCCCGGACCGCCCAGGCCCGCCGGCTCATGCCCTCTCTGCGCCCAGCGCTGCTTAGAGCCGCTCGCGCCGTGCTGCTGCTGTCGCTGCCGTCCCGGCTCCCGGCCCAGCCTCTGTTCCGGCCCTGCCGGCCCCTCAGCACGCCCGCCCGCGCCCCGACCTCATTCCCCGCCGCAGCCTCCCGGAGCAGCATGGACGGCACCGGGGCTGAGGAGGTGCTCGCCCCTCTCAGGCTCGCAGTGCGCCAGCAGGTACCGGCATTCTGCGTCTCTCCTCGGCCCCGGGCTCTTCTCCCTCTGGTCTGCTCCGCGTCATCCTCTGTCCTCCTCGGGCACCTCTGTCCTCCTCGCGGGTTGCTCCTCTCCTTCATCCGCTGGAAGCCCTTGGTTTCCTGGCATCTTCCTCGTCTCCCCCGATTCGGACTCAAGTCCCCGCGTGCGTCGGCCACCTTCCGTGTCGTGGACACGCGTCCTAGCCTCTCCTTGGGTGACTCCCTCGGATCCCCTTCGACATCCTGAGTCCCTCTCCTCGCGATCTGCTCTCCTTTCCCAATCTGTTAATGTCTGCGCCTTTCCTCTCTCCCTTGGGGCTGGGATCTGTGACCTTTGGTACTTCTCCTGGCCTAGCTCAATAACCTCAACTTCAGTTTTCCAATCTCTGCGGTGTTCTTTGTGCCACCCGGGTGGTGAGGTTCCCAGTTCTTTCCCGGTCAGAGGAGAAGCTGTTTTGTCTTAAGACCGGACTCTTTTTTTTTGGTAAATCTTCAGGATGCTTTGAACAATGTTTCCTCCTTGACACCTTCCTTCATTTAGTGCTTGGTTTTGCCGAATGATCGGCTGAGAAAATAAAAAGTTGAAGCGTGGATGTGAGGAGGTGTTGAACTTCTTTTTCTAATCATGATGTGAGTTCATCATCCTTAGCTCATCGTCCGTCCTTCGCTCCTGTCATCTTCTCTGGGTTCTTAATAGTCTTTTAGACTATTTGGAGTGAGTGAGCTTTCAGATCGTAAACCTGGGAAACTGTAAATATTGTTGGGTTCCTGGGTGAAGTCAACCATCCTCTGTATGGAACACTGAAATTTGATTTTGCGGAAAGGAGGGAAGTTTCATGGACTGGAGTGCTTGGTAATTTAATACAGGCCTCCTTTTCCTAGGGTACTGCATGAATATTAGAATTTAGAAAGGACAAGGAAAAGATTAGTTCAAGTGGATTCGTACATCAAGTCAGGCAGAGCCAAAAGCTTGGAATAGGACCCCAGAATTGATGACCTGGGAGTAAATACCAAATAGGTTTCTCCTGCACGGGTGCCTGATGCAATAACTTCCCTTAGCTACGGAGGGTGGAACCCTCTCTCTCTCGGAAATAATTCATTGGGGCACAGTTGCCAAAAATTCAGCAAATTTTGCCACTTTGTAATGTCTGCTTCTCTCTAGTTTGAGAGTGACTGATTCAATAGTATTTTGTTTTGAAATTTCACTATAGGCTTAATTTTTTCTTATCCTTGGTGTCAGAAGACTGTGTATGCTTATTCTCTGTCTCCCTCCACCCACCCTCCCCAAATAAATTAGGTGTGGTTCCTTTGTCTTTCCTGTAACTCACAATTTTTTTTCCATATCTTTTACTTGAAGAAGGAGAATACATCTAATTTGGGAAAACACACCCCCAAACCCCTCCCTCTGCCACGTTTGCCTGAAACTGCTGTGCAGATTATCCATGTGTAGTAAGACTATGGGACTAGTGTAACAGAAGTCAACTTTGATCATGGAACAACTTTCCGATGCAATTACTACTAGTGTATTGTTTATGTTAGCTTGGGGGTTTTTTTTGTTTTGTTTTTTTGTTTTTGTTTTTGGGACTTTAAGATTTTTTTCTGAAGATGTAAGTTAGTTGATGTCAGTTAGTTCGAGTTCTTTTTCCATTTCTCTAGGACCACACATGTATCAGTTAGCTACCTGGAACATTGAATCACACAGATTCCAGTGTCAGCTGGAAGGGAATTTAAAGATCACTTACTTAAAGCCTTTTTTTTTTTTTTCTTTTTTTTTTTTTGCTTATGAGGAGATGAGACACTATCACATCTATCCATTTGACATACTTCCATTGGGAAGTTTGTGCAGTTGAAGACATTCTTGGAGTGGGATTTTTAAGGCACTTAACAACTGGTCTTGTTAGTGGCATGTGGTTTTTTTTTTTAATTTTTGAAAAAATTTATTTATTTTTTGATAGAGACAGAGCGCAAGTGGGGGAGGGGCAGAGAGAGAAGGAGACACAGAATCCAAAGCAGGCTCCAGGCTCTGAGCTATCAGCACAGAACCCGCCGCGGGGCTTCAACTCACAGACAGTGAGATCATGACCTGTCTTTGAGATCCTGACCTGAGGTGAAGTCGGACGCTTAGCCGACCGAGCCACCCAAGTGCCCGTCATGTGTTTTGTATAAATTTGCTAGTCTGCTAGACTACGTGGATGCTGCTGCTTTTTCATTTGTTGATTGACTGAAATGTATTTTCCCATGGCATATTCTTAGTCATTTCCTGGAGAATTAGTTATGGAACTTGTTGGAGGGCTTCAGAGTATCTAGAAAATGCATTAATTGTTTGATCAAGGGCACCCTAAGGCAGTTGAAGTTTTTAAAATGTTTATTATTATTATTATTTTTAGTAATCTCTACTCCCAATTTTGGGCTCAAATTCACATGCTCCCTGAGCTGAGCCAGCCAGGCAGCCCAGGGCAATTGAGTTTTAAAAAAAGGTGAGTATAAGCACAGTATGGCCAACCTTCATTTTGCCAAATAAGAGTAATTAAAAAATTTGTATAATCCTCAGACTACCATCTGCTTTCCCCTTTCATTTTATAAAAGAAAGTATATTTTAATACAGAAAAGCACATTATAACTCAAAGAACAGTTTTGTTTTTTTTTTTTTAAGGCTTTATTTTTTAAGTAATCTATACCCAGGGTGGGGCTCGAACTCACAACCTGGAGATCAAAAGTCATATGATCTACCAACAGAGTCAGTCAAGCACCCCGTTTTAAAAATTTAATTATTTATTTGTTTTTAATATTTTAGTTAGTTAATATACAGTGCAATATTGGTTTCAGAAGTAGAATTCAGTGATTCATCGCTTACATACAACACCCCCATCACAACAGGTGCTCTTTCTTAGTTACCCCTCACCCATCACCCATCTAGCCCATCTCCCACCCATGTCCCTCCATCAACCCTCAGTGTTTTCTTTATTGTTAAGAGTCTCTTGTAGTTTGTTTCCCTTTATTCTTTACCCCCCTCCCCGTATGTTCATCTGTTTTATATCTGAAATTCCACATATGAGTGAAATCATATATTTGTCTTTTTCTGATTGACTTATTTAGCTTAGCATAATACACTCTAGTTCCATCCACGTTGCAGATAGCAAGATTTTGTTCTTTTTGATGGCTGAGTAGTATCCCATTGTGTATATATACTACATCTGTATCCATTCATCAGTTGGTGGACATTTGGGCTCTCTCCATAGTTTGGCTATTGTTGATAATGCTGCTATAAACATGGGGGTGCATGTACCCCTTCAAATCTGTATTTTTGTATCCTTTGGGTAAATACCTAATAGTGCAATTGCTGGATTGTAGGGTAGTTCTATTTTTAGTTTTTTGAGGAACCTCCATACTGTTCTCTAGAGTGGCTGCACCAGTTTGCATTCCCACCAGCAGTGCAAGAGGGCTCCCCTTTCTCTGTATCCCCGTTTTTAAGCAGCCTTTTATATTTATTATTTATTAATTAATATTTATTTTTTTATATTTAATAGGTTTAGGTTTGAAAAAAAGATCTAATACATTGTCCCTTTTAATTTTTTTTTCCTTTTTACTGTGTGTTGGAAAAACCTCTGTCTTGGAGTGTCTTGTTTGGGAACTATTGCTCTATGGCAGTGGTTCTCTGGTCTGCAAACCCTTGGTGGTCCTTAAGGTCAAAGTCAGTTTCATAATAAAACTGAGATGTTATTTTCGTTTTTTACTGTGTTGTTATTTGCCCTGAAAACGCAAAAGCAGTGGTGAATATAACTGCCTGCCCTTACTGCTAATCAAATGAAGACACCAAACCAAGTCCTATTGTCTGTCATACTCTGACAGTTAAAAAAAAAAAAAAAAAAAAAAAAAGAAGTCAGTTTTGCTTTAGAGTGTCCTTAATGGAGCAGTAAAAATTATTAATTTTATTAAATCCAGGCCTTTGTTCGTACATCTTCTTAATGTTCTGTATGACAAAATGGGAAATACACATAAAGCATACTGAAATATGATGATTGTCTCAGGAAGAACACTCGTGATTGAGTTGCAAGCTGACCTATCTGCTTATTTTCACAGAACACTATTTGTAAAATTCAGTTTGAGCATTCATTTTCTGGAAAATGAGTGACGTGAGTCTGTCATTTCAAGGAAACAACTGATGGTATATGTAGCCAATAATAAGATCAGGTTTTCGGTTAATTTTAGAGTTTTGGAAAACTTACCTGCTGCATAAGCTTGACAGACTTTTCTGATGGGATGAGTGGTGATATTAACAAATGTACTTGTTTTGATACAGTATGATAAACAGGTCAGTATATAGAAGATCTACATAACTGGGTTAACATTTTCCAAATGACCAAAACATGTTGTTATGGAATCAAATATTGGTAAGAGATTTATTCAGAGTCTAAGATACATCAATGAATTTAATGTAACAGAGTATAAAAAGTTCCTTGTTATAGTTTCCAATTCCACATTGCTACTAACCTTTAAGAAACTACGACTTGTCAGAATTTTGGCATAGTCTAAAGAAGAATATTCACAATTATTTGAAAAGACTTTTAAAATTCTCCCTTAACTTATGATATTCTTTGTATACTTTACCATTAAAATGTTATTTTGCAAGATGAGCAGATACACACATCTAACTGTCTTCTATTAAGCTAGAAATTAAGGGATTTGCAAAATTACAAAACTGTCACTGTTTTTCGTTTTGTTTTGGCAAATACAGTCATTTTTACAAAAATGTTATTTTTATTCACGTTAGCACATATTGAGCTTTTATTTTTACTTTAAATTTTTTTTTTCAACGTTTATTGATTTTTGGGACAGAGAGAGACAGAGCATGAACGGGGGAGGGGCAGAGAGAGAGGGAGACACAGAATCGGA